>NC_135745.1:10596785-10930357 GCF_041903045.1 Epinephelus lanceolatus
TGCTTCATATGGACAACATGTGACCAGATGAGGACCAAACTACTAACACTATACTGCAAATTTATCAAAAACAGAATACTATGAGGTTCAATCCAACAGAATATTTGTGTATTTTTGTAATTTTTTTCCACAATTGGTGATGTGTTTAGAGAGGCGTCGATTGGACTTCATGATCCTTTTGGAGAATGTTGTTGTTGACAGGTGATTCAGCCCATTTATATCAAGCATAGGCTAATTACTGTGTAAAGCGTGTGTTTTTGCAATACATATTTCTCACTAACATGTGATTGTGAACCCCTAACCCCACCCCACCGTGTTTCCAAGTGGTATAATTAACAATACTTCTTATCAATAAATCTTATACTGTTGGAAAGCCTGTTTATTTCCCTTTTAAATGGTGCTACATTTGTAAGGAACATACATTTGTGGGATGAGCAGCAGAGCTGAGTATGTGGGTTGTGCCCATGAAAAATTTGCCAAATCTTCTCTGCCAATGTCAAACAGCTTTTTTTTTTTTTTTTTGCTGTAGACTCAGCCCGGCACCTCCTCCTCATGCTGGTCACCAGCCTGGTCACACACTGCTGTGGGATGGCATCCCATTCTTCAATTAGCATTTGTCAAAAGTCAGCCAACGTGGTTGTGTTGGTCACTCTGGGGCGAACAGCACACCCAAGCTGATCCCACATGTGTTCAATAGGGTTGAGGTCAGAACTGCTGGCAGGCCACTCCATCCTCTCCACTCCCAAATTCTGGAGGCAGTCTCTGATAAACCTTGCTCTGTGGGGGTGAGCACTGTCATCTTGGAGGATAGAGTTTTTCCACACTGCAGAAATATAGGATTGCCACTGGTTGCAAAATTTCATCTCTATATCTCTCTGCATTAAGATTGCCTCCAATGATGACAAGCCTCATTTTTCCAGTGAGGGAGATGCCGCCCCACACCGTCACACTGCCTCCACCAAAACATGTTACTCTGTCGGTGCAGCAATCAGCAAAGTGTTCTCCGTGTCTTCTCTACACTTTGACCCTACGATCCAACTGCCAAAGGCAGGATCTGGACTCATCGCTGAACATAACGTTCCTCCACATGTTCAGGTTCCAGTGCACATGTTGCTGACACCAGCGCAAATGGGCCTGACGGTAAAGGGTAGTCATGGCAGGCCTCCTGTCAGCCCTTTGAGACCGGAGATTGGCTGCATGCAGTCTGTTCCGGCTTGTCTGGGCAGAGAGTCATCGGCCATATTGTCCTGCAAACCTGACTGCAAATCTGTAGGAGACTGCCTACGGGACCTAAGTGCTGGCAGGATGAGGAAACGGTCTTCTTGGGGTGCCATCTTCTTGGGTCTATGGCATCCCCTGTTATATGGAACTTGGCCTTCAGTTTGCAGATGGCACGAGGGCTCACTCCAAATAATGCCGCAACTTGGTTTTGCGGAACACCAGCTCGAAGTTGCCCTATCACACGGGCCATATCCAGATCAGTCAAATGTGGCATTCTTGGAGCAGACACCAACTGACCACTGCAGCAGGCCCGTGCTCAGGTGCAATCAGCACCTGATTGTCAGCACCTGGGGGTACCAGAAGCTCAAAACAAGAGTCAATAGCAACAGCAAAAAAAAAAGCTGTTTGACACTGGCAGAGAAGATTTGACAAATTTTTCATGGGCGCAACCCACATACTCAGCTCTGCTGCTCATCCCACAAATGCATGTTCCTTACAAATGTGGCACCATTTAAAAGGGAAATAAACAGGTATAAGATTTATTGCCAAGAAGCATTGTTACAACAAAGAAATAATCTACCAAACACCTATACATTTTTATAGGCCTACTGTTGGTAATGTACACACACCTAGACACACAGTTGTACCCATACACTCACACAGAAGCTGAAAAAAAAACCACACAAAGGCACTCATAAATCACAAAGCCATCACAAATGCACACACACACACTCACACACACACACACACACACACTTACATCTATTTTATGAAAACAAATATGGACACAAACCTGCATGCCCATACATTCTCACACACGTAAGCTTTGCTAAGAACACACAGAGAGGACCCTGCCCTCTCATATTGACACTACTTACTGTATATTGTTTTTCTTATAAACTCACTGTTACTTTAGCTCTTCTTTACACACCTTGATCCCCACATGAGAGATTACTGCGGCGTTTGGTGTTGATTTTGTGCTGTCTTTCTTGGTAATGACAAGTTGGCTGACACATCCTGAGTTGTAGCCTCTTTGTTATTGTTGGGTGTGTAAATTAGTCAGGCCGTCTTTGGGCAAATGTGGAGGGACAAGTTTGGGCTTAAGTTGTATGGCGGTGCCCTGTTAGGTCATGCAGGTCATGAATGTGGGTAGTGTGTGTGTGTGTGTGTGTGTGTGTTTGTGTGTGTGTATTGGATCTGATGCCTAGATGCCTTTTCTCCATTAATATCCCAGAGGTCAAGTCACTCACATTTTCAACAATACACAGTATTTAAAGAAGTAGCTTGACATTTTGGGGAATATGCATAGTTGTTTTCTTGCTGACAGTTAGATGAGGAGATCAAAAGCACTCTCATATCTGTATGCTAAAAATGAAGGTACAGCCAGCAGTTGGTTATCTTAGCTTAGCATGGAGACTGGAAACAGGGGGAAACAGTTAGCCAGCTACATACAACATGTTACTGATTTTTAGAGGTGCTTGTTATTGGATTTTGATCCCTTTGCACTGAGCCAAGCTAGCTGTTTCTTGAGCTTATTCTTATTTCCACTGCATCAAAACTGACGCTTTGTCACGCCCCTCAGCATGTGATATTGATGGCAAAGGCAGCCTTTGGCGTTGTTATGAGATGGTGCTACAGGGCTGCTACGAAGTCCCTTCTTCACACCGTCTTTGCATTTTTACACATAACTAACCAAAAAGTATGTGATTTTAGGGTTAGGTTTGGTCTCACCCTCTGCTTGGAGGGTAAGGAGCCCCTGGACTTCATTGTTTTCCCAATTTGGGAAATCTCTGTTCTTCCTGAGTTAGCTGCTAACTGCTCTCAGCTGCGTTTTAAATCTCCTGGCCGTCAGTTGCACACATAACATGTTGTCAAAACATTGCACCCGTCCCATTCATAGTCCCATCCTGCCGGCTGTTCCTTTTACACAGACATAAGCCCTTTTTACACATGTATTGCACTATAGAGCTGCTTCAAAGTCCCTTCTTTATGCCTCCTTTGCTTTTTTACACAAAACAAAACGACGGCAGCATCATGTTGCTCCAGTGTGCGATTATACACTGCATTCCGGAATCCTGCAATTAAAAGAGGCATGATGGGCATGACATGTAACACAACAGCATCAGCCTCTAGTGTGACATATAACAAACACATTGGCAGCACTTTCTTAACAACA
Organism: Epinephelus lanceolatus; assembly: GCF_041903045.1. Classification (NCBI taxonomy): domain Eukaryota; kingdom Metazoa; phylum Chordata; class Actinopteri; order Perciformes; family Serranidae; genus Epinephelus; species Epinephelus lanceolatus. The sequence continues at coordinate 10,600,183 of NC_135745.1, forward strand.
ACAATGGCATAACATCTCAGTCACAACCATTTACCTTCTCTGTTATTTGGCTTCTGATCTTGTCCTCTCCTCGGCGGGTAAGGAGCTCCAGAATGTATTTTTTTTTCCAGGTTTGCAGATATTTATGGCCACTGTTGTTCTCATTTGAGTTAGCTGCTAACTGTTAACAGCTGCTTTTTAAATTTCCCGCAGTTGGTTGCCAACATAATACGCAATCAAAACACCACACCTGCTCCATCCAATGTAACGTCTTTCTGGCTTTACATTTTACACAAATCTTATTTCAGGGCTCTTACTATCTCTATTCCCGTCTCAGAGGCAAGACAACTTTGTCCCCCCCTTTCCGCAATTGTACCTTATATACAGAACAGTGAGGCAGCATAACTGCATGAAATTCCCACCTTGAAAAGGCAGTGTAAAAGGGGCTATAGATACACTAAAGAATGCCCTGTGCGTCACTCTCAGGGGCACCACCAAGGGGCATGACAAAGCGTCAGTATTTGACGACCTGGGAAAAAGAATGGATTACTAGCTGCTGGCTCTAGCTTGGTGTAAAAGCGCAGTTCCCAAAATGTCAAACTATGTCTTCGAAGGTGAACTATGCAGTATTTCTTTTTTTTAACAATCAACTTTTCAGTGTTGTTTTAATATATATTACAAAAAACCATCACAATAATACACAACAATTCCCCCCACTATGCAACATTTGTAGACTCATACAAAAGAACCCCTCTAACTCATCACTTTTGACCTACTATAAGTGTTTATCTGCAGAGACTCCAACCTCTGACTGTATTTTCTTGTTTTCTCCTTATTTTGGTGTGTTGGGGACATTCCTGGGCACATCACACAGGTGTGTGAATCTGTGGTTGGCTTTAATTTTCACTAGCAATATTGTTGACAAACAGTAACCAACAATTCCTACATAGTATACCTATAAAATAAAACATAATGGAAGAGGGACCAAAAATTATATATATTTTGTAAATTATTAAAATATTCAAACCATTGCTCTTGGTGAATGAATGAACACATTTAATAGTGATACTATTTATTCCTGTAAAACAGGTTATGTGTTATGTGTTATCTAAGACTGTGATGTAAATTTGCATTTTTCTGAGTAAAATGCAAATGAGCATATTTGGTTTATAAAAAATCCAGATTTTTCACCTGTTTTGTTTCTTTAAGCTTCACAAAGCCATGAATCAACAACATAAACATTCTCAAATGTAAGAAATTCTCAGGAGGGACCCTACTATTTCCAAATACCCTTCTTTTTGCGTGCCGCTTCATTAAGCACAAAGCTTTATTCACCCCAATAAACAGGTCCTGACAGACACACTGACTGTGTGTGTGAGTGTGTTCTGCTGGTGTGTGTGTTCCCTCTCCTGCAGTGTTATTTGGTGTTATCCCGAGACTCTGAGGGTGTTTGATATCATCCCCCCGCAGTGCCCTCTTTAGACCCTCTTTAGCTCCTGGTGGGGCGGCCCAAAGGCTAGGGCAAGCCTGTGATTGTAGCCCCCCGCGGTGCTGGGAATGAGGGGCCTGCCTCCCTCCAATTACACCCAACCCAACCCCATGAAACGCAGGGCTTTACGGCTCTTATCCAATATGAACCCCAGGCAATAGAGGGCAGGGAGAATAGGGCAGCAGCAGGTAGTAATGGTGCATAAATGGCAACAGGCATTCCACAGTGTGAGGCCTCTCCCACTGCTGGAGACAGGCAGGGCGACAGGTGAGGGATGGATAGTACAGCCACGGAGAGGGTTCACGCAGAGGCACACGTGAGTGCAGTCACACCAGAGCATGCCTGTACAAGTACTGGCACACACACACACACACACACACCTTTGGGCCAATCACTAATTATGTTATTAAATCAAATTAACTTTACCTGAATCATACATGTATTCATGCTTCTTGCTGATGTTCTTGTTGGGTGTTGTTGCAGCAGCTATTATGGATCCCAGTATCTTAAAATGATCTTTTTTTTTTATCTCCACCTTACACCAGAGCACTCATAAGCCTAAAAGGAATAGAAATGGTTTGGTACCAAAGGCCCAGGGGGAAACTTGGTCACATCTGGTATGAAACACACTTTTGGCAGAATGGTGCCATTTCATACCAGTCATCTCCTTCCCATTGTTCTCAGAGAATTTTACAGTATATTTAGCCCAAAAGTCAGACAGTAAATTGAGCTGTAGGCCATCCATAAATAATGATGTGATTTTATGGTGGGAGGGGCCCCAGGAAAGGGGCTGAACAGGTATTGTTGCCCCTGCTGTGAGACCCACTGGGCAACCCCAGGAGGCCCAGTAGTGGCAGCACAACCCCAGTGAAACTGTGACTGTCGGTTATAAATCAAAGTTCTTAAAATTTTTAGAGTGGTGTTTTTTTTTTGTTTTTTTTTTTGTTTTTTTTTTTTTTTATAAAATCAGATCAATTTAAAAGAATCCGGGCATTAATCACAATGTGGATGGAATATTTATTTCAGATTAAATTTGTTGCTTTATTTCTGCACAAATCACACAGGGTGGTAATGCTGAAAAATGAAAAACAATAATAATGTATCATTCCTTTGGCACACTTTTCAAAACTGCAGATTATTCACATTTTAATCATTGATTTACCACTTACTGTCCATTAGATTACCTGTTAAAGACCCCACAAAATTCCAAAAACATATTTTTAAAAGTGGACAAAACTATAGTCCCATATGGGTGCTTTTTCCCCATAGCAATCTTGCACCTTTAATAAAGCACAACACTCCAGGCACCATTAACTACTTCCTTAAACTGCAAATCTATTGTATGTTTTGTGTATTTTTATGTAACATCCATGAGTCTTGTAAATGCACATAAGGGAAGCAGGAAATAATATGTGTGGGATAGACCAAGGGGAAAGGTGTTGGCCAGGTATAGCTGCCCCTGCTGTTAGCCCACTGTGTAGCCTACCCCATGGGGTAAACTAATCGTATCCTATCCCAGCTCCCTCCAGTCTGAGGCGTGGGTTTAATTCAACACATTGTTGACATTTTACTAGATACATTTAAATGGAATTCCTGTCCTAAATGCCTGATGGTAACTTGAGCTGCATACCTACCATGAATCAGGATTGTGATTTTATGGTAGGAGGAACCCCAGGAAAGGGGCTGGACAGGTATCGTAGCCCCCGCTGTGAAGCCCACTGGGCAGCCCTGTGAGGCACCGTAGTGGCAGCACAACCCAGTGAAACTGTGACTGTCAGTTATAAATCAAAGCTATGTTTTTCATACATGAATAACACATTGTCACCAGGAAATTCTAATGAAATAGAATATAAGTTTAAGCATTTGTGTTCTACATCATCTATGGGTTGTCTCTGCCAGTAAAGAGTGTGTGGAGGGGAGACATCTGTAACCAGTGATTGCAACATACCATTTTGACAAAAAACTTAACTCAGTCTTTTCATATTGAGGAGAGAACAATTAGTGCATTGTACCAAGATTTGAAAAAAAAATAAAAAAAAGTAATTAGCTTGTCCTCATATATGCCAGCAATTCTGAAACTCTTATGATGAATAACATTGATTAAAGAAAAAACTTTTAATGAAGATACTCCAGGAAAAAATGAATGGTGTAATACCAGTCTACCTGTTCAGTGAGTCAACATGAATCTGACTCATGGACACTGTCCACACCCAAAACAAAACAGAGTGGTAGACTGCAGTGTGAACTTGTGCGTGACAGCGCCGTGTCCCAGTTTAAACCAGTTCCTATAGTGCTTTTACTTGGACAACTCATCCGATTTCAGGTTTATGAATAATATGATGGTAAAATCAAATCAAAGTCAAGTCAAACTTTATTTACGTAGCACATTCAAAAAACAACCTCAGTTAATGAAAGGGTGCTGAACAGGGTCACAATACCAAAACAAACTGCTACAAAAGCAAACAACAAATAACAGAAGAAAACAATCAGCAAAAAAATGTTTTAAAAACTGCAGCAGAAAAGATAACTATAGGAGGCTTCAATACATTTATGAAAATGCAATTAAATATTTATCGGAAAATAAATATAGCCAGTAAACAATTGCATCAGTTAACACCTCATGATAAATGTTGCATATCTGCATGCAGTATATATGCCCATACTTCCTTGGCTGCTGCAACATGTTCTGCATATTAAGCATTTTCTAATCCAGCTGATCCATTTCATGTTTGGCTCCCTCACTGCAGACAAACGTAATGGAACTTCCACCATGTAGGGTACTAGTAACAAAAGGGGCATCAAAGGGAAACTTATTGTTTTTCATTTGCAGCAGAGCCACTGTTGTTTTTGGCCTGAGATCATCTGCCTCTGTTCCTTTTTTTTTTTTAATGCCATCTGACCCCTGGCATCTGATCTGCAGTTATGGAAGCTCTTCCTCTCTGCCAGGAATTCAGTGAAGCAATTAACAAAAACTCTCTCTGATGTCTTATCAGAGGCACAAACCTTTCGGTGTGCGTGTAGAGTCTGAAATGGAAAAAGAGCAGAGGTATTATTACAGTAGCTATGGTGCAGTGGCAGAAACACTAATAGTTACTTTGCCCGTCAAGGGAAACTGGCAGGTTTGTGTTTATAAAGCTACAGACTAATTGTTTTAATAAACTAAAATGTACTAAGGCAACATCAGTTTGTTTATGTAAGAGATATAATTCTGGCATGTGTAAACTAAACCTTATCTCAGAATATGTGAGGGTACATAGAAACATGCACACCAATTCAACTGAGCTGGACAGCCACAAAAAAAGGTTCACAGGCTGAGATCAATGTCAAAAAATGTCAGGTTATTCAAAACATCCGTGCACAAAAAGAAGAGTGTTTAGAAGTGTGCAAAAACTAATATTGAAAAGTGATAAAAAAAAACACTAGCAAACGTTTAAGTTCTTGACTATCATCAGTGCATTTGAAATCAAAAATGTTTGCTGCTGTTTTTTGTGGCTGTCTAGTTAAGTTGAATTGGTGTGTGTGTATTTCTTCTGCCATCCTCTCTTGATTGTCCATTGTACCAACGCACCCAAGATAAACTGTTTGTTGCCCTAAGTAGGCGCAGTTTTACAGCAGCACATGTATTTCAAAGCATATTTTCACATCACCTCTTTTACATAACCACTATCAAACGTGATGTAAATATGCTGAACTTTATTTAAGGATTAACTGTAATTCTACATTCATATAAAACATTTAAAACCCAACTCTGTTTTTTAACACTTCAGAAATACAAGGTTTTTATCTGATAGCATCAGTATACACTCCAGACCTATCCTGTCTTTACTGTGAGCTGACCACATTTAAATATGAATAACACTTGAATCAAGGTGTATAAACCCCATGGGATTCCCACTGTAAACTGCTCATTTGTGTTCATTGATGTTACAATCACAGTGAAACAACCCTGGTTGTAAACTTTAGATTCTCCTGTCATTTGGAGGGCTGCAGCTGTAAAGTTGAACTACAGCACTGCATACCTTCTTTAACGTGACCCCTATCAGGATGTCTAAGAAACAATTCTCTGCTACTTCCATTAAACCTGATGGTCTTATAGCTAACACTGGAGGTAATATATAGACTAAATAAGACTGATTGGTGACAATCCATGAGTTTAATTTGTTCTAGTTTTGAGATATCTGTCTCTGAGTTGTCTGTCTCCATTCCACTACAATAGAGGTGAATAAAATTGAGTGTAATGTATTGTGCTCAGCACTAAAAATCAACAGCCACATTTGTCTCCAGAGACAATGTTGTAGTGACTCTAAATAACCCTTATAGCTCACCGTTTTTCACTGAAACTGCTTAATACAAAAGAAATAGTTCCTATTAAAAATTTTCACAACTCTTCCTGTGGATTATCTAAAGTAACACAGATGCTGTTTTGGGGAACAGATTTTGTTGTAACTTTTCTGCATATGTATGCAGAGTCTGTGGGCAACGGGACAAGATTTTGGTATTGGAATCATTTTGTTTTCTGTTTGTAACCTGAATAGTGTTGGCCAATCACATTTGAATGGCAGGTTAACAGTCTCTGTGGAGAGATGGATTCACTGGCCAAAATGCAGTCTTGTCTAATAACAACTTAGCTGCAGTATTCAGGTGTCTGTTTGTAGAGATAATGTGATATGATCAACGCACGGAAGAGGAAGTCTTGGACTTGGATATTCTCTTGCTACATCTTTTCCCTAGAGGCTTATCAACATCAGACTGATAGCAGATGGGTACTGAAACTGAGGTGACACACACACACACACACACACACACACACACACCAGTTTAACACATTATCACCGCCATCTTGACTGCAAGGGAACCAGGAGGGACAACTTCACTGGGCACGGCTGTGCCACATTCTGGCAAAAAAACAAAACAGGAAAACGTGGTTTGTGATACTGGAGCACATCATAATCCTGAATATCCTGTGATTGTTGACACAACATTTTATGGTCCATTTTCAGCAGGGTGGCATTGTGCTTCAACATATGTGAGGACCAACTGTACAGTTAAGTTATTGTCCTACTCACTCAGTCAGAATTAGTTAGCTTTACTTGCTAATGTTAGCAGGGATTCACATTGGGCATTACTTTTCTTTCATTTTATTTTATATTTTAACACCTCTGCACTTTTTACACCACCAGGTGATTCAAATCATGACACAGAGTAGCATGCGGAGTCAAGTAAGGAGTGCCCAAATCATAAATGGGACTTAGCAACAGCTAACAACATTGACCACAGTTCGTTAAACTACATTTGTAGCCTCCCACACAAATACTGCACAAATCACCAGCACTAATGTTGTCAGAATCCTTCTTACCCCCGTGGGAAATACTAATTAAGGAGGAAGTCATGGCATAAAAAGAAATTTAAATTTCTTCTTTTTGATAATGACAATTATGCCCAAACAAGTACACAAGTCAAAACAATTTCTTAGCAAAATGTTTTAATTTCAGGATGATTTTAAGATTTTTCTCAAAACCTGCCCCATGACTTAACTTTCTGCCACATTTCAATGACATCTGTTATTTAACTTTTTAAAATGTCCTGCTGTCAAAGAATCAAATAGAAAGAATGGGATCAAATAATCTACTTGGCAGATGTTAAAACAAACACAGTTTAGGAATGGAATATTATATATGTGAGCACACAAACAAGTAAAGGACAAGTGGGTAATGAGCGCGGAATTTGACCTCTAGGCAAAAACAGAGTAAAGCTGTGAATTAGCATCCCACTGTTTTCGGTGGAGTCGACTTCCCTGTACTCGGCAGGTTAGATGAGGAGGGGCGCTGGCTCCCTTGCTGAGCTCAGGTGTGTCCAGGATGGGTGGACAGCATCAACCCCCCATGAATCTTGTAGACCAGTGTGTCTTCGCCCCCACCCTCAAACTCTGTATGTCTCTTTCTCACGCCGCTCCTACTGATTCAAAGGATATCATGGAAAGCCAATAAATGTGCCTTAATTAATAAGGAATCATAGCTGGAAATACATTAAACCAGCAGCTGCATGGATGCATAAAATTGTCAATAACGTATTTGAATTTTGGCCCGATATCTGCCTTTCCCAGCACTGAGTTAGGGTAAAGATGAACACTTCGAGATCTCCAAAAGCCACTGTCTCATAGTTCTATTAACTATATCAGATTTGGAGATGCAACTCTTCCTTTAAGAAAATAAGGGTGAGATGCGATCAGAGTTGGGTGTAACATTCAGTTTATCAGCTAATCCTATGACTTAACTTTTGTTTCCTTTTGTTAAAGAAATCTGCTGTCTTGAAACAATTAAAACTATAGCATTTATCTGATCAGTATGTAACGGTTGAAATATTCACTGGCTACACCTGATTATCAAAAAATATTCAAATATTTTAGCATCCCTATTCTTAGGAAAGTGATACCAACCGAGTTACAAACCGTTTTCCTTTTAACAAACTGACTTATCATCTGCCTGTACATCCGCTGTGTTTATCACTGTTCACTGCAATAAAAAGACAAAGCATGCACAGAGCAACCAAGCTGTCTGTCAGTCTGTGTGAGAGAAGTGGCAGCCCTGAGTTCCGCGAGTGGTTTGTCGTGTTGCAAGTCAAACATTGATGCGTGGGAATCCTCAAGGGAGGCAGAAAGTACAGACCTTCCACACTAATTAAAGGACAAACTTGCATCTTTAAATTTTCAAATAAAAGCCAGTATTTTAACAATGCAGTCAGAAATAATAGCAGGGGGCACTGCTGACACTTACAAGGCTGGGTAAAAAAATCTGAGAAGGTGGAGAATGATTGTATTCTAATAGCTCATGTGAGTCTAGCATACTGATTTTTCGGAGAGGGAGGGAAACACACCCCTATCCACCTTATTTCTAGGCCCCATGATACCTTGCCAGAATTATGAATGACCAGCATTTTCCATGGTAACAGTATGTTAATTCTCTTTTGTAGTGCAAAATAAAACATACACACCACCTGTTACACCTCATACGAAATAATGTGATAATACCTCTGCCATCTCTGACAGCCATCTGAAGGCATTGGTTGCTTTCCTTTTTAACCAAGTGCGTTAGCGATTAGCATGCTTTGCCATGTTAACATACTGTTAAATTTAACGGAGCCCAAGCTAGCTTACGTAAATATGCACTCCTTCTAAAAGATGATTCATGATTTCTTACCACTCTTAAACAGACACTAACACATTTGGCAAACATTTAACATAACCAAGTCCTCCAAGAATGCCGTTTCTCTGTAGGCCGACGTGGAGTAAGCATCACACTGATTCTCTCATCAAAAAGCCTACAGGATTTTTCCATTGGATTTTGGATCATTGCCAAAAATAAGCTCTGTGGCGAACAAATGCTTATGATATTTGCATATTTTGTCCAGCAAGATAAGCTTTACAAATGAACAGCATTTCCATGATTATAGAAGCCTAAATGCAATCAGCAGAAGTATAAAGCTATTTACTGACACATTTTATGTCGAAGAACAAAACGTAAAAGTCTCTTAAGTTTGTGTTAACCACAGACCTTATTTCAGGCATGTAACCAAAAACCCACTGACTTTGAGACAATGGAACTAGAAGTGGTAAGATCCTAACTCATTTCCAGGTTTTCATTCCTGGAAAACTCAATTCTGAATTAATTTTAGCTCCATATAAAGTGAATAAACGTGATGATGATGTTTTACTTGTCTGCATTAAGAATGCAGTTTACACATTTTGATAACTGCTGATTTATTAAATCGGAGGCCAGTGAAACATAATGCTGGATTTAGCTGCAGACCTCAGTTATACACTAATATAAAGTAGTCATAAAATAAATAACGTCATTTTTATATGATATAAAAGAAGTTCAGCAAATCAACAACACATTCTCAGGCTCAATTACTAAACACATATTCAAGGTATGCTGCTGGGTTTTTTGTGTAACAGGCAATTTTCTAATGTAGGTTGAGAATGCAGTCAGACAGGGATATCATGCATTGACGTTGAGTGACAGACCTGTCATTCTGGGTTTCATTCTCTTCCAATAGCGCTTTTTTTTTTGAATATGGGACAATCTGGTATTATTTAGGATGGTTGGCAACCTGTTCCTCTCTGTAGGTAGGCGATGGAAACTGTACCATTGGTTATAGCAGCAATCCCCTTTTGTTCTGGCTGCATGTTCTACACACTGTTGTTGAAGCCACAAATTTAACTCAGTCTGGTTGTTAGTAATGTTACATTGCAGACAGTACAACAAGTCCCAGAGCTCCACAAGGACATTTTACAAAATGCCAATTTAAAGTTAGTTATACAGCACAGGCCAAAAGTTTGGACACACCTTCTCATTCAATGCGTTTTCTTTATTTTCATGACTATTTACATTGTAGATTCTCACTGAAGGCATCAAAACTATGAATGAACACATGTGGAGTTATGTACTTAACAAAAAAAGGTGAAATAACTGAAAACATGTTTTATATTCTAGTTTCTTCAAAATAGCCACCCTTTGCTCTGATTACTGCTTTGCACACTCTTGGCATTCTCTCCATGAGCTTCAAGAGGTAGTCACCTGAAATGGTTTCCACTTCACAGGTGTGCCTTATCAGGGTTAATTAGTGGAATTTCTTGCTTTATCAATGGGGTTGGGACCATCAGTTGTGTTGTGCAGAAGTCAGGTTAATACACAGCCGACAGCCCTATTGGACAACTGTTAAAATTCATATTATGGCAAGAACCAATCAGCTAACTAAAGAAAAACGAGTGGCCATCATTACTTTAAGAAATGAAGGTCAGTCAGTCCGGAAAATTGCAAAAACTTTAAATGTGTCCCCAAGTGGAGTCGCAAAAACCATCAAGCGCTACAACCAAACTGGCACACATGAGGACCGACCCAGGAAAGGAAGACCAAGAGTCACCTCTGCTTCTGAGGATAAGTTCATCTGAGTCACCAGCCTCAGAAATCGCAAGTTAACAGCAGCTCAGATCAGAGACCAGATGAATGCCACACAGAGTTCTAGCAGCAGACCCATCTCTAGAACAACTGTTAAGAGGAGACTGCGCCAATCAGGCCTTCATGGTCAAATAGCTGCTAGGAAACCACTGCTAAGGAGAGGTAACAAGCAGAAGAGATTTGTTTGGGCCAAGAAACACAAGGAATGGACATTAGACCAGTGGAAATCTGTGCTTTGGTCTGATGAGTCCAAATTTGAGATCTTTGGTTCCAACCGCCGTGTCTTTGTGAGACGCAGAAAAGGTGAACGGATGGATTCCACATGCCTGGTTCCCACTGTGAAGCATGGAGGAGGAGGTGTGATGGTGTGGGGGTGTTTTGCTGGTGACACTGTTGGGGATTTATTCAAAATTGAAGGCACACTGAACCAGCATGGCTACCACAGCATCCTGCAGCGACATGCCATCCCATCCGGTTTGCGTTTAGTTGGATGATCATTTATTTTTCAACAGGACAATGACCCCAAACACACCTCCAGGCTGTGTAAGGGCTATTTGACCAAGAAGGAGAGTGATGGAGTGCTGCGGCAGATGACCTGGCCTCCACAGTCACCAGACCTGAACCCAATCGAGATGGTTTGGGGTGAGCTGGACCGCAGAGTGAAGGCAAAGGGGCCAACAAGTGCTAAACACCTCTGGGAACTCCTTCAAGACTGTTGGAAAACCATTTCAGGTGACTACCTCTTGAAGCTCATGGAGAGAATGCCAAGAGTGTGCAAAGCAGTAATCAGAGCAAAGGGTGGCTATTTTGAAGAAACTAGAATATAAAACATGTTTTCAGTTATTTCACCTTTTTTTGTTAAGTACATAACTCCACATGTGTTCATTCATAGTTTTGATGCCTTCAGTGAGAATCTACAATGTAAATAGTCATGAAAATAAAGAAAATGCATTGAATGAGAAGGTGTGTCCAAACTTTTGGCCTGTACTGTATGTCTCTTAACAAAAACACAGTATTTGCTAAACTCAAGGCAAAATACGTAAGAAAACAAACACTGTGGCGGTTAGCCACCATGATTAGCCACTGGGACAAATCATAGACAGTCTATGTAACTAAAGCCCCGTTTCCAACACTTTCAGTATAGAACCTTTGGAACCAAAAGTAACCCTTCAGACATGGTACCTAGACCCTGGGGGGCGCTTAGCGTTTCTATTGCAACAGTACCCTTAAATGTGGGCAGGGTTGTTATTACTCACTTCTCCATCCAGCTCTCGCTGTATTTCCTCATCACCGGTGACACAGATGGAAGTCTGAACCTCATTTATTGTCCACAGAACGAGGTTGCACACAGACATTTTCAGAACAAAACAGAGCAGGCTGCAGTGAGAGTCTCTCTCCATGGGAAATAAAATAGGGGGTTTGTGCATTTAGTCCTTCTCAGGTGAGCGCAGGGGTTTAGTGTTGCTGTAGCCCACAAGAACAATGCTCCACAACATTTTTTTTTTCCTCCAAGTGAGGATAAGAATACATGCAGTTCACATAATCCGGTCGAAATTCATATATATTTTTAAACGCTTGGAGATCCACTCATTACTAAAAGTGAATGTCATCTAAGAAAGACAATAGAAACTAATTGAATGGTCAGAGTTGTCATATAAAAATTTAAGGTGTGTTAATGGATTCAACTCATGCACTGAGTGACATTACAAGTAAACCTTCCACCTTAAAAGTCGCCGGCAGTCGGCCCAGTGAATTAAGTTATTTTTTTCTAAGACTACAGGTGCTGCAAAAGCCAGCAAAACATCTTTTATTTTATAGTTACAGTTTACTAATATATGTAAAACTTGCCACGGTATGAACAGTGGTTACATAAGCCTCAAAACCAGCCACAACTCAGCCCTGAGCTAGAGTGATGGTCCACTATTGACCAAACAACACAATCAACAATCAAACACAGCTCCACGTTTTAGTACCACATCTGTGTGCTGGGTACCCCAACCGAGGTGTGATGAAAAATGGGGACAGTTAGGAACGGTTCTATTGGTACCATCCACAACTTTTCATGGTGAAAACAGAAAAAAAAGCTTACCAAACTGAACTGAGTTGTACCGTACAGCTCGGTGAAAACGGGGATTAACTAGCTTACCGCTACTTCGAACATCTCACGGGAAGTTGCGTCCATAATCATTTCTACAGTAGCATGTGGAGGAATAGATGGGTAAGATGTACTTTTGTCTATGGCCCTTATATATCCTTTTCAAATAAATGTCCAGTTCTCTCTGTAGTTGTAATAAATAAATAAGAGAATAATAAGATTTGATGGTACTTAAACCCATATCTCCTGAATATTGAGTGGACTGTCACAAATCATGTTGGCCATTATATGCAAGTTTTTGCATTGGAAATCTCCACAGGTTTAACTGAACAACTCATTTTGTACATACAAGTTCTCAAATAGGTAAACATGTTGAAGCAATGATTTCATTCGTAAGCTTGTTTCAAGACAAAAATAGAGATTCTGATTAAAAAGATAAGATCTGATTTCCACGTCATGAGGGGAGACACATGACTGACACTTGGCTGACACACACAGACAAACAAACAGCCTGCATGCACGGTTTACTTGCACACACTAGCCACTGTGTAAAGTGTGGTTATATGCAAAAGAGTTTCCTTCGAATTTATGGTAGACGACATCCACCAGTTTATGGTAACAATCAACATTAACATCAACTGACGTGGCTCAGTGTCAAACAGAACACAACAATCATATGCATCATGTACCACCATTCCACCCTGCAGAAAGAATAATGACCGATGGAAATGGTCTGTGTATATCAGCTACCTATTGTTCTATTCTGGGCCTCACTGAGCGTGTGCAGGCTGACCTTCGGACCCTGTCACAGGTGTAAGAGCCATGTTTGAGTTGTTGTTTATGTCATCAGAAAGCAAAGCGAGGTGACACTGTGCCGTGACCTCTGGGCTTGTTGTGAACTCTGCCAGCTTCCTCTTTCCAGCGAGAGTTTCACGTCCAGTGTGACAGGACAGGAACTCTTTATCACGCATCTGAATTGATTTTCCATGGAAGAGAGTGTATGCTGCAATACACACACACACACACACACACACACACACACTGTATTGGGTGTAGTCAGCATTCTTGTTGCACCAAACTACATTTCCCTTCATCAGATTTCAAGCTAACCTGGTAAACTGTGCCTTGCAGACAGATATAGTATAGTTACCCTATCCAGCTCTAACTTTTATCAGGCTAATGTTGCTCAGTTTTTCCATCCACACTTAAAAACACAGTCTGTGTTTGGAAATGTAATATTTTTGTAGAGCTTTTTAGGATGAAAAACAAAAAATGAAAAAAGGCATTCATTAGTCTTACATTTAGTTAGTGATGTTTTATACCACCCAATACGGCAAGGTGATCTTTTTTTTTTTAGCTAGAGGTTTTTTTCCCAGCACATTTCAGCAACAGGACAATTCAAAGTAGAATAAAAGTGGCAGCGCAGTGTAATGATGAATTATTTGATTTTATTAAAGGCAGCAGCAAACAGAAAAGTCTTCAGCTGTGATTTTAAAGAACTGAGAGTTGCAGCAGACCTGCTGTTTTCTGTGAGTTTGTTCCAGATATATGATGTATAAAAACTGGAAGCTGCTTCTTCATGTTTAGCTTTGATTCTGGGGAAAGAAAACAGTGAAAAGTAACCAAGTACTTGGTTTTTAATCCTGAGTATTTCTCGAGAACATTAGATTATTATGAGAACAAGCAAAAATCAGCTGTAAAGTTTAGTGTAATACATTATCATTTATTATTTCTTACTAAGAGTATAACACTTAAAACTTAGCTTATTAGCTTCATCAGGACTGCGTGGGTGTTTTAACAACCTTTGGATGTATTAGGTGAGCTGGATACGCCACCATCACTCCACCTTGTTGGTGGTTTGCCATGAATTGTGCTACGATGAAAAAAAATCCCTGTGGCCCAAAAAGCATTTTCCCTTGCGGCCCATTTTCCCCATAGACCACCATTATAGAAGAGACATCTGTAAAACTTCTGACCTGACATCTCAAACTTTAAACAAGGTCAATTATTACTCTTTGTATTGTGATTTTTAATCGATGAAGCTTTCATATTTGTCAATTTTTTCAAAAGCCCAGAAAAGCAATTTGTATGTGTGTGATAAACAACCCCACGACAGTATTTAAATCACATTCTAATTGCAAAGCCAAAAACTCAGAAGAGCGCGCACACACACACACTCACACACACACACAAAAAAAGAAAAGACCATTGTTCAGTCATCATTATTTCTGCACTTGATTACTATCATAATGTATAATGAGCATGCATCTTCCTCAACTTAAAGCCTCATAACTGCACTGCACTTCACCACAGCTGATTGATTCCTCATTCATTTCTTGTGGTGTAATCCTGTCTAGTTTACAGAAGGAAGTTGCACTGTACTTTAATAACTGTGAAAAGCTCTGCTGGAAAAATTGTAAATCTATTTCTGCTCTCTGATCACATACAACAATTATAATGTCAAGAAACAGGATGCTTTATGTTGTGTTCAAACAGAACTTGGCAAACTGGTTTTAGATAATACACTCCTTACATATGGAATAGTGTTAAAGTAAAAATTTAAATGTCTCATTTCTTTTGTAGATTGTCATACATGGACATTTTCTAAGCTACCTGGAATTGTTTTTCTATTGTGTAACTACTGTGCTGTCTATATAAATTGCATGTTGTGATAGTGGTTTCAACCAAATCAGCAATCCCAACATGATCTAACCCCTACTCGTCATATTTTAATGCTTGGGCAGAAGGCCCTGGCGTAATTATAATGATGCCTGGAGCCACTTTTTGTATTATATCTTGACGAAGGGAGTCAGCGGATCTTGGTGCAGAAACATTTAAGTCCACTCATGTGACTAAGAAGGGGTCAGTGGTTAGTTTTAGGCAACAAAACTACTTGATTAGGCTAAGGATCAGATTGTGGTTAATGGTAGTCACATGGGTTAACTCGTGACTAACGTGACAGACGTGACAAAAAAACTTAACGTTGAACTTTAGTTTTAAATGAAACACAAACACCAGTCTCTCCTGGGTCAAAGTCCTGTGCTTGTTGGTCCCATTTACCTGCCCTTCTGCCCACACTAAGTAAACTTTAATGCTCTGAGAGCCCAGTGGGTCTCATACAGACGTTAAAGAATGTCCACAGCATCATCATTGTGGTGGCAGGGACACTTAATTTATCAGTCCAGCTGTGTTCAGAGAAAATAAAAACATACAAGAGAAGTTAAAAACATACAAGCAAAAAACTGAGACCAGGAATAATAGGCGATAGTTGTGCCTTTATTTTAGCTGTCACTGTCAATGTAAAATGATGAAACAATCAGTAATGATTTAGTCTATTTACCATTATTCTAGCTCAGAGGTCATGCTTTGTGTGTGTGTAGACACTACAGTAGCATTCAGGCACAAACAACAGTCTCAGGCGTGCAACACCGATAATAACACAAATGAAAACTACCCAGACTCACATTTGCTCCTTTAATCAATGAGATTTAATGACTATATTATTCAGTCCTTCTCATGATACCATTCATATGTATCACCATGTGTTTGTGAGGATGCAGTGTCCCTATTAAACATGAAGTGTTTCCATCCATCAGTGTATTTGCAGGAGAGTGAACCACTTATACAAAAGGTACCTGGGTGCAAAACTCTCAGGAAAATTACAGTCTAAAGTCTGAATGGATTTTTGTCCGGCTTGTTTTCATCCAGGCTGCAGCTGGACATGAAAATGTAAAGCCTATGTTTTGTGTGGAAAATTGCCCCGTGAAGGACAAGAGGTCCAATTAGAGAGACGGCAGTTGTCCTACTGTCTCATGACAACAAGAGATTTTATGTGAGAATCCTTGTGGTTATTTTCACATGGTATGTTTTAACATTTTGTTAAGGTTCAAGCTTTTTTTTTTTTTTTTTTTTTTTACTTAACATCCCTAACAGTAGTTCGTGATCATCAAACTTTTTTGTGGAGCCTGCTTTCTCTTTCACAATCAGTTGTACTAGACCAGCAAACTGTTTGTGAGGTTGCAAATTTACGTAATAAGAAACAATGAAATACACAGGTAGTATAAAAAAATATCATAGTCCAATTTTGTTTTTTAAAAGCTAAATTTCAGAGCTGTGTACAGAAAGTACAATATGCCCATGAGTAATGATGACACTGATGATAAGAAGATGTAAAAGTCAAGGTGAAAAAGCAGATAAAGAAATGAATTTACCTGCAGGCCTACTACAACAGCTTGTTCTAAATGCAGCATAATGACATTTACACATTCATCAGTTCATCAACAGCATAGTCATATCCTGCTGCTCTGGGCTCCTATTTTTAACTGTTTCAACTGTCAGTGGAGCTTGTAAACTCCAGTACAGTGAACCTAAGTGACAGACAGGTAAACAAGAGCAGGAAGACTTTATATTGTGAAATAGTAGGAGCACTGCAGCACATTAGCACAGCAAAATGGGAACAGATCAGAAAACAAAGAGGCTTCCAAAATATTATCAAATATACCAACAAGGGAATACCTGTCTCTAATGATCAAACAAAAAGTCTGGTCTGAAATGCACTTGAATTGATCTTTTTTTTTTTTTTTTTTTTTTTTGTATTTAGTCCTAAAATTTCAACTCCATGTCAGTTATTTTTTTATTTGTCTTCTAGGTTTGGGTTAGGGTTTGCTTGAGATCACAAGTGAAAAATAAATTAGATGCTGCTAAATTTCGAGGCACATCTTTTATTTTCAATTTCAATCCATTTTCCTTTTGAAACATTCAGTTTTTTTATTATATTGATATATGATATCATCTGCATATTTTAATCTTACTCATCACATCTTTTGGCTCTGAGCAATTTGAAACAAAGAAGCAAAAAAAATGCTCTTTTTGTATTTATATTTTCATCTACTAAACAGTATGGAAGTGTAATGGATTCACTTGAAGAAAAAAAAGAACAATACTTGCCCTGTTTCTCAGCATTAACAAGATTTTTATCTCAGGATTCTGAGAAAAGTTTTCACTGAAGAGAAAATAATCTTGTGAATTCTCGTCTCTCAACTGGATTATAGTCCTGTTAAATCAGAGAGACAGAGCAGAATTCTTTTCCCATGAAGGGTTTTCTCAGAATTCTAAGATAATAATCTCAGATTTTTCAATCAGATTTTAATTCTCAAGTGCCCATCCATGGTATAGTGCACAATTGATCTAGATCTGGGGAAAAAACTAAAACCTCTTGAATTAAGAAGTTTATCTACCATTTTCAACCAAATTTTGGAGGTGTGGTCATTTGCAAAATGTTAGTAAAACAGTCACTGTCATCAAGGTTCATGAAGCAGCTATACTGCTTAGGTTAAGGTATGCCCTATGTCCTATGTCCTAGAGAAAGATAGTTAATTGCTGAGTCTCATTACTAGCGTGTCAACACCAACTATCTTAGATTGATAGTCAGACTGAACCACAACCCAAAACTATTCGTGCTTGATGATCTGTGAATGAGACTGCGCAATCAACTATCTTTCTCCAGAACTACATGTACACCTTTGACCAACTGAGCAGCCCATTCAATCAGCTGAATCAGAGTCAGCAGAGCTTCCAGGAATGTTGTACTTCTTGAATCGAATTTCAGCAGAAGTCATTTGCATATTGCTTATCACACACCCGGAATTAGGCATTGACTCAGATGTCCTCAGCTATAAAGACTCTGCAACACACAGACATGCATCTTAACCTATAAATGTCTAAACACTTTCCTGCTTTGACATCACAAGAGAACAGGATCACATGCTTATATGATTGACGAACATTCCTTGATACAGTAGTCAGAGGTTACACTGTTAGACCTGTAAGTCAGCTGCTGAACAGAATTGCTTCCATGTTGGACAATGTCCTCTGAAAGTAAAGTTGGAAAACACAAAATGGTTTAAAAAAGATTGTGTGAATTGAACATCAAAAAGCTGATTTCTTAAATGTCGTGTAAACAAATAAACTTTCTTCTGTTATGGTGTTAGGGGATTAGAGACATCTGACTTTACTGTAGGTATATTTCTCCTGGAGAAGGAAGATTTCTTGGCCATGTCTCTTTTCACAAGTGGCATGACAAAGATTTCAGCCATGGAAAGAAAAGGAGAACATCAGAGCATTTGAAATTTTCTGAGAGAGCTGCTCATAGGATTGCTAGAAAGGCAAATCAAAACCATTGGTTGACTCCAAAAGACCCGCAGGAAGATTTAGCAGACTTTGGAGTGGTGGTCCACTGTTCTACTATGCAGTGACACCTGTGCAAATCTGACCTTCATCAAAGAGTCATCAGAAAAAAACCTTTCCTGTGTCCTCACCACAAAATTGATCATCAGAAGTTTGCAAAGGAATAGCTATACAAGCCTGATGCTTTTTGGAAATAATTCCTGTGGACTGATGAAGTTAAAATGGAACTGTTTGGCTGCAATGAGCCAAGGTATGTTTGGGGAAAAAAAGGTGCAGAATTTCATAAAAAGAACACCTGTCCAACTGTTAAACACAGGGGTGGATAGATCATGCTTTGGGCTTGTGTTACAGCCAGTGGCACACATTCCAGCAAATTCAGGAAGCAAACATCACACCATCTATAAAAAAGCTGAAGATGAAGAGAGGGTGGCTTCTACAACAGGACAATGATCCTAAACACACCTCAAAATGGACTACCTCAAGAGATGTAGGCTGAAGGTTTTGCCATGGTCCTCACAGTCCCTTGACCAGGCACTGTGTCAGCGCAGAGCCTATGCCATAACCTACGCTGTAGCCTGACACGCACCTTCCCAGAAATGAAACTGCAGGTCGCAGCAACGCAGACCTCCTGTCTATTTGTGTAAGCTAAAAACCATTTCCCTCAGTGGAAATGGATCTTTTATTTACTTTTATTTCACAGATAAGAAATGATTAATCGTGAAGACAATAAAGCCCCCACAAAATAGCAGTCTGGTACGTGATTTATCCTGGCTTCATATGACTAGAGGAAATCACTGCTAGTTGCTAGACTAATTTATACAAGGTAAATGCCATAGGCTTGTCCTTATACTGTTAGCATGTTGTGGGGAAAATGTGTCAACAAAAGACAAGTGCTTTGTCTGTGAATTGTGCTGATTTGTGAAATTATTATTTTGAAACTATGAAAGATTGAAATAAAAAGTAGCCTTATATTGCTTAAAACATGTAAAGAAATGTGTCTCTGCATTGCCTTTCCCGCCTCAAATGTTTTCCGAAACATATTTTAGTGTACTGTTTAGCTGTAAAATGAGAAATTTGGTCTTGCTTGGTACTCCGGTCAACTGTATCCAGTGTAGTGACTATTAGTGAATGCCGTTAGAGGCAGTAGGAGCAGGAGGAGGGACATGAGTTTTTGTTTTTTTTTTTTTTTACAATCTGTCTCATGTACTTCTTTCAGAGTAGTGACAGCTTTAGCAAATATGACATACATTTCATTAAAGTAACCAACTGTAGCTTTAAACAGTTCTGTCCTGGGGCTTTAAACTTTTTACTGGATTTTTCATTGCAGGAATCCATTGTGTAAACATAACAACCACTAACTGAGCCTTGCAGTTCCATGCATGAAAGAGGCTTGTGTGTGTGTGTGTGTGTGTGTGCGCGCTAGGACATTCAAGGGAAGTAACCAGACTACTTACGCGCTGTAGGATTCTTTCACTTCCGATTGGTTTGACATTTGAAAGCATTTTCTTTGATCCTGGGGCACACCCCTGAGAATACAGTGTAGCAGGTGATGACACTGAGGAGAACAGTGTGCTGGAGAATGAGAGGGAAAGGAGGAAAAAACAAAGGGAGGTAAAGTGAGAAAGAGAGAAGAACAGACTATAGTGGTGAAAGAGAAAAATGGAGACAAGAGGGAGGGGGAGAGATTAAGGAAGTGAGGGGTTACTCTGGAGGGCTTTGGTTACGTAGGTGGAGAATACGAAGTGTCAAGGAAAAAGAGGATGGAGATGTCACTCCATCCAAAGAGCTGTATTTCACTGTCACAGAGTGACAGGTGAGAGGGCCTGGAGTAAAGAAGGTGTGTAACACAGATAAAGGATAACATTTCATGAAGGGGTTGTACTCTTTAAGAAAAAAAAAACAGTGTAAGGTCAGCACCTTTACTCAAAGAGGTACTTCCTCTATGACAAGACAGGAAATGATTTTACATTTTAGTTTGTTGTTTTTTTTTATGTTGCAAAAGTGTCTCGTTTACTCATTTTTCTGGGTAACAATGTAATATGCACAATTTCCTGATAATTAGGAGAGACAGAGTAATAATTACACAATAATAAGTAATCTGTACAAGCTATAGTATAAAAGCTACAATAAAAGCCCAACCCAATCACCAAAATAAATGTTGGCATTGTACATTTCTGCAAACATGGATATGTTACATCTTCAAGTTAAACTTTATTTTCCCTGAGTGGGTAGTTTGTGACATCTTATCTGACTATATAGTGACGAAAACTCTGTCTGTCTGTGTGTCTGTGTGTCTGTTCAATGTTTTTCTCCTTACTGACTTGGTCAATCCATGTGAAATTTGGCACAGTGGTAGAGGGTCATGGGAGGATGCAAATGAAGCAATATTACATCAACTGGCCAAAGGGGGGCGCTATGGCAACCGATTGAAATTGCAAACTTTGAATGGGCATATCTCATGCCCCGTATGTCGTAGAGACATGAAACTTTGCACAGAGATGCCTCTCCTCGTGAGGAACAAATTTGCCTCAAGAACCCATAACTTCCGGTTATATAGATTTTCCGCCATTTTGAATTTTTTGAAAAACACTTCAAATCGATCTCTTCCTAGGAAGTTTGACCGATCTGCATGAAACTCATGTCTAGGGACCAATATCTAAAGTTCCCTCTTGGCAAGAGTTAGAAAACTTACTAAAACTGAGCTTCTATAAGGCAATGAATATTGCGGAGGGCGTGGCTCATCACATAAAGGTGTATAACATCTCAAGGGTTTCACCGATCACCACGCAACTTTGTAGGCATTTGACCACACATAATCTGAGGGGACCCCTCCATTATTGACCCAATCAAACAAAATGGGGGCGCTAGAGAGCTAATTTCCTATCTAGGCCTAACCGCCATATCGATTTTTACTAAACTTGGTAGATATGTAGAACAGGACGCCTCAAGGTGACTGGAGGAATTTAACTCTAATTGGCAACTGGGTGGCGCTATAACTGCAGAAAAATGCTTAAAAATGGCTAAAATGCGACTGATCGCTGTGGCTCCCCCTGTGGCCCAATGTTTGTTTGTTTTTTTTTCTAATTTTTGGTATGACTAAGTCATGGTATGGTATGCTGTACATAATCACGGAAACTGTCAGTGGGTCATTCTGTCAGTCAGGCATTCTGTCTGTCCCATGTTTTTCTACTCACTGACGTGGTCAATCTATGTGAAACTGCACATAGGCATTGAGGATTGGCATAGGTAGAAGGTGACAAAGCTACCAATAGGTATGGACTAATTTATACATTATTATGTAGTGGATAGGTTGAAACTTTACATTTCTTAACATTTTAATAACACTGTGGTCAATTTGTTTTTAGGTTTAGGCGCATAAAACACTTGGTTATGGTTAGGAAAAGATCACGTTTTAGCAATCCCTCCTGGACACATTGTGATATCTCGGTAAAACAACCAATTTTCATGGCGCTATACCACTTAACAACTGGTTTTGTTGCTTGTTGGTCTTGCACAGTGGTCTACAGCTTGGCAGGCATCTTGCTTAGGTGACACACCATCCACAATTGGTTAATAATTATATGTGAATATTATAGACTACTATCAGCGTAATACCTTCAACATTTCATGAAGTCAAAATTGGTAATTACCATATTAATGCTGATATTTACCCTCCCTTATGTTTCAAACATTTTTTTGTTTCAAGGTAATACTGTACAAATTCCATGTTTAATGCTGTTACCTGGAAACACATGAAACAACAATGATGCAGAGCTGCAAAATGCTGATTGATGGTTATTACACAGAAACTATTATTTTTGAATGTACTTCCCCATTATTACTCTTTATCTATGGCTCTTTATTACCCCACTACATATAATTTTAGACTATGTTACTCGGAATTACCCATTGTTGATATCAAGCTATTACCTGGTTATTAATTTAGTAAATTAATGGCATTACTTATTTTATGTTGTATTTAATTACGTATTAGTGCCTCTTGATTATCAAACTATTACCCCACTATTGCCATGTTATTACAAAGCTGTGATGTGAAGTGCTACCACGATAAACTATAGACATGCTATGTCCCATTTTTTAATTGATTTAAGAAGTCATCTCCAAAGTCTACACCCGATTTTAAACAGCCTATAACATATTGTTCAAAATACACTACATGCGGCCCACCACGCAATACTGGTTAATCAAGCAAGAACACTGCATTTTTTTTCATCAACCTCACAATGGCAAGACTATCATAAAGTTTGCAGACAAGCGTTAAGTAAGAACTACACAGATGAAACTAGTTGGTTTTCATAAACAGATGGCAAACAGACAAATGAACAGTTACCAAAGAGCAGATATTTCCTGCTAAGTAGCAGACATGGCCACAGCAAAGAAGCATAAAGGCGACAGCAAGAGCTTTCAGGAGTGGTGGGAAAGTTGTATACTTTTCCAATGAAAGATGAAACAGTTGCATTTGTCTCAATTATGTTCATTCAAAAAACATTGGGCACCCCTGATTTAAGAAAATGGTCTAAAAATGTGAAATACTATAATAATTTGTTTTATTTTTTAATCTAGCATGCACAAATTGAAATATATAAAGTAGCGAAATTCACCTGCTCTAGTATACCTTGTATTAAACCCCAGCTAACATTATCCCCAGCATTAGTTTTAAGAGCATACAAGATAAAGGGAACAGGTAATATATGACACCTTGAATGGGGATAAGGAGTGTAAAAGACATAGCTGGATTATGTGCGGTGTTCTCTGACTAATTGCTCCTGTCCTCGGGGCACACGAGGTGTTGAGAGGGCAAAGGTCAAGGCTATCCGTCAGGCTTGGGTGAAACTCATCCACCTGTCTCAGTAAGCCTCACTCTGATACTGCTCAGTGATTCAGATGGATACTCTGGTATGCTCTCTGAGAACTATGATAGGGTGCAGTACAACTTTTCTATTTGGAGACATAGTATTAATACAGCACATGTTGATAACAAAATATGAGGTGATGACTTAGGTGTACATTTGAGCCAGAGCATGAACGGGAATGTGCATGAGTGTGAAGCAGTTACAAAGGATCATTCATTCATTGCCAGACAAACATGAAAAGACTTTCCTCATCTGGTTTGACTTTGAATATACGGCTGAGTACAACTGAGTACAAGTGTCAATACTCACATTACAGATCTGTCAGTGAAATAGTTCTACGTCTGATGAGTGACACTGAGTATGTGAAAGAGGAAACTGGTAAAGGATACATCAGGATGCACAGGCATAGTAGCAACCAGCAAGTGTGCACACACATTAACACTCTTTTTCTCACTGTCCTGAAAACCAAACTTTCCTGGTTATCCAGTCCTAACACTTGGCCTGCAGTCCTGTATCTTTATCTCATTTACACACACATCCAAAATCAGCTCATCTCATTTTACGAGCTGCAACTTACAAAACAACAGCAGTGAAAGGCAACAGGCTTATGTTACAGTTTGTTTTTTTGTGCAATTGCGTGTGTGTTTGTATGTGTGCTGCCTGTTCAAGATAACCTGTCTCTCAGGGAAGGTATATAGTTTCAAGTGTGGATGAGCTCCCGTAGGAAACCAGTGAGTCCCATCTGTCTGGGGAGGGCCTGAGGCGTTAAACCAGAGAAAGGTTCCAGCCACAACAGTTAGCTGTTGTGCCTCTGGGGAGGAACAGTGAGGTTGCACTAGCCTGAGGCACGTATCACATCTGTGGTTTAAGATGTAACTAATGTGTCATTTTCACTCGTCAAATTTTCCTGTCGCTCTCTGTCTGTTTGTGGTGTCTTCTTTTGATGAAACACACAACTCAACAGGTTGTAAATAAAAAAGGACATAATACTGTCATTTTGCTAATAAGCAACAACGTGACAACACACAGGCTGTTGTCATGTATTGTTTGTACATTTTCCTACGAATAGTGACGCACCAAAAGTTTTGACCATCCCACGTAATGATGAGCCTGTAATTGCACAATCCACATATTTTGGAAGGCTGCAATCACCAGTGTGCTGACAGGAGTAAAGAAGGAAGCGTTCCCAAGTGATCCAGTTAATAGGCAGGTTGAAACTGTGGAAGGGTCACAAAACACAGGACTTTCCCCTAGGAGACTGGCGTTTGGAATAATGTGAACTTTAAGTTAACATTGAGTAATTTTAAGCTACGTCCTCACCATGTTTCTTTTCCTAAACATAACCACAGTAACTTGGCTAAATTAAATAACTTTGCATTAAGGATGTAATGTCATTCGTGGGGGGCGAATTTGCTGGATAGAATATGAACCATTGTAACAGGGTACACTCAAAAACAGCACTTATGTCAAGCTGCATTAAATAAGCGCCTACACAGACACGAAGCAACACTGGAGTCATGTTCCTAAACACTCAACAAATGTTAGCTCAATATTCACTCTCCTTTCAACTCTGGTATGTTCTTTGTAAATTAGGAGAAAATGTCCACCTCTTTAGCAGCTGAATTCTCCACCAGCTAGTCTCTACCTTTGTCTCTCTGCTATTTGGTGCTGGCTAGGTATAGTGCACAGTGGGTTTATCTGTTTTTGTTTTTTTTTAATACCTACCTGTGGCTAAAAACAAGGTTGATGCTAGTAGTTAGCATGAACCTCCACAGTTAAGTTTTGGGCCGTAAAACCAAAACTGAAAGATGCGTGGCATGAGATGTGTTTGTCACTATGCGTAACACCTTGCATATTGCACATAGTAATTTTATACAATGCTAATATACACACATTGATAGATGCAGCTTTAAACCATTTCTTTCATTTATTTTATTGACTCTGGCATCTGTATTCTACATTCCTAAACATGTCATTATGAATAAGTTACTGTGTGGTCAGTTTCCATTTCAAATGAGCCATGAACAGAACAGTTTCCTTTGTGCTGTGAATACAATGTCATAGTTTGTGTGTGTGTGTGTGTGTGTGTGTGTGTGTGTGTGTGTGTGTGTGTTGCAGCATTTTTAGGTACTTTTCATTAATAAACATCAACATAATGCCTGACGTTGTCACTTAACTTATAACATTGCAACATTCTCATAGAACAGTTGGTATGATATCCTATGAATGATGCAGCACAACTGTTCATATGATATCCTACAAATTTGCGCCCAGCCTTAATGTACAGGTACGTAACTGATGTAAAGTTATGGAGATTAGCTTTAGGCAATAAAAGTAACTGTGGTTAGGTTTAGGAAAAGAAATATGGTTGGGTGTCTTCAGGTTTAGGCAAATAAGTACTCTGTCTCATTGTGTCATACGGATTACCGGCAATGTATTATGTTGATCTGTTCTGTACGACATCTATTGCACGTCTGTCCGTCCTGGAAGAGGGATCCCTCCTCAGTTGCTCTTCCTGAGGTGTCTACCCTTTTTTTCTCCCATTAAAGGGGTTTTTTGGGGGAGTTTTTCCTTATCCGCTGTGAGGGTCCTAAGGACAGAGGGATGTCGTATGCTGTACAGCCCTGTGAGGCAAATTGTGATTTTATAAATAAAATTGATTGATTGATTGATTGATAAAGAAAAGAAACAAGGAACAAGGAAAAGAAAGGTGGTGACACCTTAAAATGACTCAAGGTTCACATGAGATCCAAACATGCGTCTCCGAGACATGTGTCTCTGAGAGAAAGTCCTGGGCGATAGTCTGTGTTTTTTGTGACCCATCCACCACCCAAACCTGCCTCCTTACATGTGCTCGGCACTGCTTCCTTGTTTACTACCATCAGCGCATTGGTCCCGTGATCGTAGCATTTCAAAATACGTTGAATATGTACGAATTCGGGTGCATTGCTTTTTGAAGGAAAACATACGTAAAATGAATTGGAACAGCCTGAACATTGATATTGGAAAGAAACCCCAGTTTTACATTCAATAACATGTTTTCACATTCTCACTTTCTACAATTTCTGTGCAGGTGAATGATATGGTTACTTTTTGCCTGTGAAAACTGCGTCAGTCAAGCTCTTCCAGTTATATGACCGTTTTTATTTATTTATTTGACTTCTATTTAACCAGTCAAGAATGAATTCTTATTTACAGTGACGCCCTGGCAGTTACATGACATGTATAACAATATGACAGACATCCATCTCGGTTACTCATCCTCCTGCTGTAAAGCCTATTCATAACTTTCCTCTACTTACATGTGATTTTGTGACAGAGCCTACTCCAGCATGCGCTGAGTGAGATGCAGGGAAACACCCTGGACCGGTCACCAATCATCAGCTAACATACCAGCAAACACAGTCACACACACGTGTACGCCTACGGGCATTATAGAGTTATAATCGGCCCGAGCTGCTGGTCTGCGGAAGGAAACAGAGAAAGCACACATGCAGGGCCTTCCCTCTGTGAGGTTACATTAGTCATCAATGACTCATAAGGCTGCTCCTACTGTAAAGCACACACTATCTAAATTGACAATCAATTTATAGTTTCCAAGACACAGGGCTTGGATTTACTTTCAAGATGAGGACTTTGTTTTCATTTCTTTTATGAAAATATCAAACAGAAACAAAACAAAATTCCCTTGAGTAAACTCTTGTTTGGTAGTAAAGTGAACAAAAGCAAAGTAAAAACAAAAGTGAAACCAGTACCTGAAAAATTTAATGATGATCTCCACAAGCCTGTAACATGACCTACGCACATGACCACACAGTATGATTTTATTGTAAGCCTCCTTTTAGACCCCTTTACATTAATTTCATGGCAATTTAACATGTTTTTCTTGTGATTAAATGCACCCATGGCAATGTTACTAACATGTCTGTATCTCTTCAACACAACTATGAACTGAATGCCTTCTGACTGACATAAAATCTGCAGCAGCACAAGGTGCGGTGAGAGGGAAAGAAAGAGAAACATAATGTGCATCTTGTACCATCATCACCCATAACTTAAACAGAGAAATTAAGCCAGAAATGTTATATATTCCATATCGGCAAAGTGGTGTCCTGCAGAACATGGACAACACAGTTTTAGCAGAGGTTGTGTAATGCATACTTCTGCATCAGCAGTCTGTGGATCTCCAAGGTCTCAAGCCTGATTTGAATTGGTCAAAATGACACAAACAGAAGCTGCACAGTCCTGTCTACACAGGATGCTGAATGCCTACTGTAGATAGCCTATTGTGACCTGTTGCCTTTTGGGAAAGTGTTTGCAAAGTGTTAATACAACGTACAATACAGACATGTTTAAAATGTTTCTGATGTTTTTAGTCACAATAGTTTACCAAAGTTGCCCGTGGGCAAATTCGACCTCAGTCTCCAGCAGGAGGATTGTGTCTGTCTTTGACACTTGCACTACTGTTTGTTCAGAGGTAATAAAAAGAAACATGTTCATATGCAGTTGGATTTTTTTTTCCTGCTAACCCAAACTTGCACTGAACCATGACTTCTGTCCACTGTTACACCCTTACTACCTAACTAAGCTGTTAATGTTGTAACTGAACTGCTAAAGTGCACAAGTCATTATTCTTCCAGCTACAGGTGGATTACCACCAATCCTATCCTCACTGGAATAGGGGTGACCTTGATTTGCATATTTATTTATTAATTTTATTTGGTATGGACATCACAATTACATTGGACAAACCAGATGCACTGCTTGAGTGTTTTAGCATACATAATTCTAAACACTTGTCCACAGGAGACTTTTTTAAAAAGTAGAATCTGCATTAAAATTACAAGGGAAAACAACATGAGCTATAAAGACAACATAATCCAAGAACAGAACCAGACCTGACCTATTAACCTGTGAAAATCGAGATATGGTTTCATGATTTTATCTAGATTTTATGCTGACACGACACACTTGAAATAACAAGTGTAAATAGGGCCTACGATTTGATGAAGACTTGACTGATTAAGATCTGACTTAAGACTAACTGCATCATGTAATATAAAACACTACAGCAGACTCAAGGTTTGACATTGAACATGGCCTGATGGCCGATGGCCATAAAAAGTTACTCTGTAGCCACCAAATATCACCTGTGTATAGCCAACTGCAGCTACTACGTTTTCTCAGGTCTCTTCTATGAATGAGTCTGCATGTCTCAATGAGATTACCTGTCTAAATAAAGATTAATTCAAGTTAAATAAAGGCATACTGCAAGCCTTCACAATGGACTGTTACAGTTCCTGAAACATCCGGAGTCATTTGTTCCTTTAATTTCAACATTCCACGAAAACAGCAAATGGTACTTGTCGCTGGCTAGCTAAGGCTCAAGATTAACAGTGTACCGTTGTCCTGGTGATGATAGAAAATGTTTTTGGAACAAGCATAGGTCTTCCTCAGGATGTCTCCGGAAAAGATCTACATGCTTAGTGTACATATGCTATTGCCTTCTCTGTAGGCTATTGTTTTTGAATGAGTTTAAACTTGGGGGCTTTCTTTAAATCACCAGTTCACGGTAAAAACCTCCTGTACGTTCTTGATCAGGAATTAGGTGAGCTGACATTTGGGCTAGCGGCCCTGTAAGGTTGGTCGAGCGGTGAAGGCAAAAGGAAGAGGACTTTAAACTGTTCAACAGTCCAATTGTTTTTATTTCCCTTTTCTTTTCCAGCAGTGGGTTAGGTGCAGCAATATGTACAGTGCAGATCAGCTGGCCAAAACTGAAGAAAAACTAAAACAAAAATCAACTCTGCACCGGGCTATGCCCCCTTTAAGTTTGGGCCCCTGGCAGTAACAACCGTATATATAGACAGTAGCTCCTCCTACACATGGGAAATACAATTAATAAATCAATCAACAATCAGCAGTGATTAATTCATACTCTCCAGACTACTTTTATAAGCCAACAGTGAAAAACATTGCTACACACTCCAAAAGAATAAAAATGTTCTTAAACTGCTCAAAATCAACACTTGCACAAATATCTCCCCAAAACTCCCCCTCATCCATACTACACTTGGCACATTCCCCCAGGAACTTGACTATAAAAGGAATCCAAATGGGCGGGGTCTGGTTTGGCAGTTCCTGAGTCCAAACCAGAGGTTGGCCAAGTGCAGTCTAGAGGAGAGGTGAGACACACAAAAGAATTAGTCAAATAAAGAGATTTAAAACCACGATATTGTCAGACTTTTCTTCCTGACTTCATGTAAATGTGCCTATGACACTGAAGCACCAAAACAACTACACACCTACAACTACCAGGTTTCAATCTTAATTGTACTAATTACCAACCCCAGACACCTGCCGGCTAGATGGTGTGTGTGAAAGTGCCTGGAGGTGGACAAGCATTGTGTGTGTTTGTCTTTTACTATTAGAGGTCACGGGGCATCCCCGTGACAGGCCTGTCTGCGACATGCTGAGCAGTACTCCGATTTGTAAGTCAAACTGCTTTTTTCAGTGTTTTTACTGGTTTTAATCACCTGGTTCATTTGTTTCGGAGAGGAAGAGACCTCTGCAGATAATTCAGCTCCCACTAAAAACTGCAATCCTCACTGCTAGATGACACTAAATCCCCCTAAATCTCACAGACTGTTCCTTTAAAATTTACCTCCACTGTTGATTTTCCACATCTGGAATAACTCATCTTTGACAGATGAGATGAGATAGGAGAGATCAAATGCTAGAAACTGCAGTTTTTGTGTATGTTATTAAGGCGTTTTAATTAATTCTTAGTAAGAGGAGAGTATTTCAGCAATGCATGTGAGGGAAGGACGGAGGGATAGGCATATCCAAAATATAACAACATGACTCACTTTTAATGGCAGAGCTTTTTTCTCTTGTCTATTGTCCTTCTCTCTCTAACACTTGGCTTGGCACCACCCAGGAGTTATGTACAGAAAAGTGTGTGTGGTGGTACTGTATGTTCTGCACTGTGCGGCCATAATTGAGAGCAAATTGTTTTAATTGATTTATCAGTTGCAGCTTATTTGCATAGCTTAGTACTGTCATCCATCCTATATGTATTTGTCTTTGATGGCACCCATGCCACTACCAGGTGTGGGTGTGAGCTTGTGTGCGTGGATGCGTGAGTGTGTGAGTGAGTATGTGTGTGTGCCAATGGTGTAATTAACTGTTGGTTTTTCGCTTCATGTGGCTGCAGCCAGTGATGCTATCAACAAACCACAGGCGCCATTTCTGGATCCAACCAATGGAATGAAAGAAAACAAACAGAAAATAAGACCAACAACAGCTGCCAAGCTGCTCTCTGGCAAAATGTGTGGTCTGTTAATGAAGGATTAGTGACACTGTGTACAGGACTTGGGATTGGTGGCTGTTGTGGTTAGTGTGTGGGTGTGTCAGAGATACAGCACATTACTTACTTTGAACTGACAGTATTTCCAGTCCCAGTGGTATATTATCTTAGTATATGTCATTGATATACTTACGTTATAGCCATGAGTCACTTTACATGAAAAACTACAAACACTGTTTAGCTCCAGCTTCCTAGATATGCAAATGTTTGGTTTTGGGATGTTGGTTGAACAAATGAAAAACATTTAAAGATGTTATCTTGTTCTACTGGAAACTGTGATGGGTATATTTAATTATTTTCTGATATTTTATCCTTTAAAAATTGATTGGATGAATGCATGATAAAAATACTCTTTACATCCAAGCTTATTGGATACATAGAAAAAATAATGTTTGTTTGTTCCTCAAGTGTTTTCATCACAACCTAGAACTTCAGTTGCTTTTAGCATTGTAGTCATATGATTATAGAATTATGATATAGAAATTTTCCAATTCCAATTAAAAAAAAAAAAAAAAAAATCTTACAGAATTTATATAGTATATAATAGAATCAGGTTCAGTCTGTTCATTAAAGCTTCTACATTTGCTTTACATTTGTCCTAAATAACTTACAAAGCACTTCATATAATTTTGTTTTAATAGAAGTATGACAAAATGAACATAATTTGCTTTACAAACAATTTTCAGAGGCGCTCTGGAAGCAGAAACTCTCATTGGTTATTCCAAACCTCAGTGGGTGGAGCCTAATGATAACCTGTCTTTTCCAAAATAACTCTCTAATACTGTGCTTTACTAACTAGTAGAGAAGTAGTAGAAAACGGGGTGCTCGCACAACAATAGAAACTGGGGGGACACCAAAAAGTGATGCACATGGCTGAAATTAACCTTGTGTTAACCTTTTGCTTAATATTGGTCTGCCAATTTAAATAACCAGATGAATTACTCACAATTAATGTTGAAACAGGCTAACATTATGTTACATCACTGTAATAGTTACTCTCAGAACCCGTAGTAGGGAAGTCAACAACAAACGCATGTGGTTATGTTTAGCCAACACATGCATGTGGTTAAGTTAAGGCAACAAAAGCATGTGGTTAGGTTTCACTTTACATTCATACGAGAAGCAAACACTGGTCTCCTGGGTGAAAGTCAGTGACTGTTGGAGCCATCCACCACCCTTGCTTGCCCTGTGTGGACTTTTCACCCCCTTAAATTGCAATGCTGTCCGGCTATGTGTCCCCCTGATGCTATCAGGTTCCAACTGGTTGCCTATCATGCCGGCATGAAAGGGCATTTTTTTGCGTTGATGTCTGACACCGGAAGTCACTGCCAAAGGGTTGGTATTTGATGACTTCGTAAGGATAACAGGTTGTTAATACAGAATAGTGGTATAATATTACAATCAACATTTTACATTAATGTTAGCATGCTAGCACACAACTAAGCTTGTGAACATGATAATCATTACCTGTTAAACATCAATATGTTAGCATTGTGAGCATGTTAGCATGTTGACACTAGCATTTGCCTCACAGTAAACAAAGTAAGCCCAAGCACAGAGTGCTACAAAGCTTGGCATATTCCCTACTTAACTATAGAGTGTAAATATCATGTAAACTGTAACAGAAGAAGAACAAGATGGTGTAATGTAGCTGCTGTATTATTGATTATTTCTAGTCACAATAGCATCACTTGCAACATTATACTCAGTTTTGAGGAGAGGAATCAATTGAAATGAAACATGCTTCTCTGTGAAAAGTCCGACTCTGGTGGGACTCAAACCCACAACCTTTGAATCACTTCTCAAGTGCTTGACTAGAAGTCCAATGCGCTATCCATTGCGCCACAGAGCCTGTTGTGAAATAATACTGTGCATGAGTTAGAACTTTTTATCAGTCTAACTCCATAACTAACTTTGGTGGGTTTTGCCAACAACAATTTGAATTTAACACCAAACTACTGTATAACTCCACTGCGTTCTCTGAAATTGCAACCTACAGTCACAGCACAAATAGACACAAGTTGACTCAGGTTGAGGAGTGCTGACATACATGCCAGCACCCTCTCAATCAGAAGAAGGTGAACCTAGCCACACACCTTATAAAACATTGTGAAAACAACAACTATGAACACACAGCAACGCAGAATCTATAACCACAAACCCAACTGTTGATAAAGTTCAAGTGCAACCAAAACAATTAGGCTTGTCAACGCAGATACTGTGTGATATGATCACTCTCTATTTCCATCAAAGTGACAGGTACAATCTCACGTCAGCTCAAGTATTAAAAGAGATCTAATGGGGCTTAATATCTTGGCATCACCAAGCTTTTGGAAAAGCTTTGTTCAAACAAAACACCTCACATTCTACCCTGACTGTGAGAATCAGGTGGAGAGTGGAGATGTGCACTGCTAATTTTAGACGTAACACCTTTAATTTTACCAACTATCAAAACACATACTATCTGTAAAGAAGAAGAAAAAAAGCGTTTTCTCCCAACCACTGTCACACATTCAACAATGACGCTACTGATGGTATTTATCAAGCCAACTAGGTACAAATTAGTGAATATTTTCTGGATACAGTACTTACTGCTCTGTAACAATGGTGCTTTTTAAAACCTTTATTCAAAATTGAACAAGTTCAGGTTTGATGATGCATGCATCTATTCAATTTTTTTACGATTAGTTTTTTCCCTTAGATATTCAATTTGTGGCAGTGGGAGCCTAAAGATAAGATGTGTTGGCTTGTGTCCAGAAGGTATGTACATTTTCCTTATCTTGCCAAGACAAACAAACAAAAAAACAGCGACATAACCACCTGCCAAATGGCCAAAGCTGGCAGTGAGTGCTACTAGAGGCATCAAACTCCAAACTCTTCTCTGCTTATTTTGAAAAGAAGTATAAAAAGAGGAGAAATATGAAGTTGACAACATGAAAATAGGAGGGAAAGAGCAAAAAGAAAGTGTGTAAATAAATAAAACCATAACGATTGTAACCAAATAGCCAAGTAGTCAGTAGAGTCCTAGACTAATCTGTGGTGGACATTCCGGACAGAATGAGAGGGCTAGGTGAGATAACGCCTTCTCTCTAACGGAAATGAGAGCGGCCAGAGTCTGATAAGAGCTGTGAAGAACTGTCCAGCCCTCTGCCTGCACTACATGGATGAGGTGATAACACGGATCAACACGCAGGATTCTTAGAAAACATGACAGAGCAGTGTGTGCTAAGGAGCAGAAAACTTCTCAGCTATAGGAGGTATTATGTGGATAACTGTTTGCTGTATTTTTCTATTGAATGAATTGAATATTGTGCTGATCAGATATCAGATAGAGGAGAAAGGAATATCTGCACCTTTTCTGACTCAAGAGCTGTAATCAGTAAAACATAAAAAACAGGATGTGGGCATAAGAAGGGTAACCTCATACATACATTTTTATGTAGGAGTTACACTGAAACATTTCAACAATGTTGTGGTTAATGTGTGGGTAGGTTTAAGCAAAAAACAAGTGGTTATGGTGAGGAAAGATTATGTTTTAGCTTCAAATGCCAGGTTTTGGTGGCTAAAAACAGCTGGAAATGCAGTATTGCTTTTCATGGCACCATCCTCAGGGGAAAATCCAGTAACAGGTCCCTAAAAAAAAAAACATGTTTGGTGGCTGGGATGCAGCAATGACTCACTAAAACAAACAGTTTTGTTGCGTCTTGGCCTTGATCTGTGGACTGCAGTGGTGTACATCTTGCCGGGCATCTTATCCACAACATCCACCATCCCACCGTCCTCCTCATGACAAAGTCAGCTCAAAATCTGTTTCACTTTAGAGAAGTTGACATGCTGCATACAAACTCTGTTTTCAGAAATTTACAATGTTCATGATGTGTACATTGCATTTTCTTTTGGCATCTTTTCTCATATTGGGGGTACCTCAAATAATCTCTCAGGTTAACAGTTTGCTCTTCACCAAAGTAAGGGATGGCATTTGGGGGAAAGGGGGCGTGGGGCTGAAACCACTGAATAACCCTGAAACTGAAAACAATTAATAAATCACTCCTTTGACATGTTCAAATCTCTAAGTGAAAAATGTGTCGTGGTAGCACAGGAAAGAGCTATAAGTGTGTGCATGTGTGTGTGTGTGTGTGTGTGTGTGTGTGTGTGTGTGTGTAGCCATGTGATAGCGCCGTGCATATTACCTCTTTGGTAAAGTTTGCTTTTGGTGCTCTGCTTGTTGAAACAGACTATTAAAGCCTGGAGACAGACTTGGTCAAACAACCGTTATCTGAAGTGGACCCCATTAGCCCTCTAAATGTGACAGGATAGCAGGGAGAGTATTTAGCAAAGTCAGTGTGTGCACATATGATGACAAATTAGGGGTGAGAAAAGTTGTCAAAGCGATTTGAAAAGCCAAAAGATGAATGTGTGTCAGCTAAGACTCGTGCAAAACATACAAAGACCACCTCAGGGAGGTTTAAACAGCAGAGAGGAATTAGCCTGTCACTGTGTGGGAAATTACACCATTAGCTACAAATAATGACAAATTAAGACTAAAATGCTAGCCTTTTCTGAGAAAGACAAATAGACTGACTGATATATGGGCTCAGATACCCTAAGATGAGGCCTCAAAGTAAATCCCCCTTTCATTGTCAGTGGAGCAGCTATATGGTTTTCTCTTGCTGACAGTGCAGATAAAAGTCTTAGTTGTCTACTTCCTTAAGAAAGAGTGGGACATACTAGATGGAAAATGAATACAAACAAGCAGTTTTTACCTTTTAGATTCCACTGGGCACTGTTGTCTCAAAAATCATTTCCACGAAAACAGTGTACATTTTAATTTCACCTGGCAGGCTTTTTTGACCCACCTACAACTATAAACACTTTTGCCTTGAAAAACTGGAGAAAGGAAGCTTCTCACTTGTCTGTATCATACCAACACGGTCTCATACTGCTGCTTGGTCAGTGGCCTTACACATCAAAATATGATGCGCTAGGTACCCTCCTGCATCAGTTTTGGACGGCATGTCAATTTACGCTTGTATTTTTAGAATACACTTCCCATTTTCACAAGAATTGTACAGTTTCTGCTTCAGTGTTTTTCAAAATAAACTTAGAGCACAGGTAAAACACTGTTTATAATTTTAATTCAACAGGTTTAGACAAGAAAAGTACATGGTTAGGTTTAGAAAAAGACATCATGGCTTGGCTTAAAGTAAGTATGGTTGTTACTAATGTATTTTCACGTCACATGACTTTTATCATATGATATACATCACTAGCATAGCATGTTACACATACTTGCACACTGCATTGTTATTTAAATAACTCCACTAGCTTTTGGTTTCACAAGGGAAATGAATAGTCTAATAGTCTCCTGGGTGAAAGTCCGAGTCAGAGTTTGTTTGACCCATCCACCCACCCTATATGGACTTTCTTGCTGGTTATAGTACGGTGTTGCCTGTGCCGTGCAGTTCGTATCATGCTGCTGCCTCTATGTGTTGGTGTCTGACAGCAAGATCCATTGACAAAATGGCAGTATTTGCGAGTTGGGAGTAAGACTGATTTTACATATGATTGTATATTACAACAACCAAACTTCTTGTGACCAAGCCGCAACCCTCGGGGATGAAAAATCTGCAACCTTAAGTGCTGAAAAATGAAGACAACGTGGAAGTGCCAAAAACCGCAGTTCCTCAAATGGCCACTTGAGGCTGGCTCCAAAACAGAGTAAATCCCTGTAGACCCCCATGTTAAAATGCCCAACTTTACAGCAGAAATAAACAACATTGCAGCCTGGTGCAAAAACAATACAATACTATACTATACAATACTGTACAATTAATTTCCCCATTCATGACTATTGTCCAGGGGGAAGATTTTTTATATCACTCGGCCTTTACATTTTTTTAAGGCCTAAATTTATGCAAGATTAAGGGCGGGGCCACTTGAGTGACAGGCTGTCTGCAGGGAAACACTACATTCTGAGAGTCAGGTCCACCCCTCACTCCCCCACAGCTTCACTTTCTCATCTAAATATGGTCACTTTTGGCTCCAAAACACCAACAAAATGGGTGTCCAAAAACCAGTGGGTGATGTCACGGTAGTTATGTCCATTATTTTATACAAATCTTTAGAATTAATGTTTTATCAGTCTAACATTTCCCTGGTAAAGCAAAAATCCTGTTGAAGTAGAAGATTATTGTAGATTACAATAGCACACTCTTTGCTTAAGATAAAACTGTCAACCTTAGCAATTTGCCCCAAAGATATGCCATTTGTCATCAACCAAAAAGTAATGATAATTTCGACAGTTTGGAATATGATATGTGTGTGACTGTGAGAATATGTTATAACATTTGTGCTCATTTAAACCTGTGTGTCCTTAAATGCATCAGAGTATAATGTGTGCATGCATGTGTGTGTGTGTGTGTGTGTGATTGCATGATTGCATGTCTAACTGGATTGTTGCTTGTGAGAAGCTAACGCTGGCTCTCGCTCTCTTTGAAGGAGGCCCTGCAGCTGTTCTGTGCCTAAATCTCATAATGGCTTCAATAACAGCTCCATATCTTCGTGACAGCTATTTCAAAGGCCTGGCAGGTTTAATGTGCGCCACAACTCACACTGACAGCACAACACAGACAATAGAACATAGATTATAAAACGCCTTACCTCAGCAAAAGAAAAAAAAAAAGCAAGATGGAAATGTGATTGTAAAATGATTGGCAGTTTGGCAGGATGTGCCATGAAAAGTGTTTTCATAAGGACAGGCTTTACAGAACAGGTCAGTGCTGTAATTACAAGCGGATTACCCCATTAATAACTTGTTTACATTATGACATGACAGCCCAGTGAAAATAAATGTTAAATTGTTTTAGATGTTAGGGTCCAGGTTTCAATAAATGATCAATAAACAGCATTAAATTATTGTAGTAAAAGTTTACTCTGTCACTGACATACTTGCTTACTTGTAGTGGATTAGAACTGTAAATTAAAAGAAAATGGAACACTCAAGTTATGTACAAGTGCCTCAGTATTGGAACACAAGCCTACTTGAGTAAATGTATTTAGTTATTCTCCACAAACGGTGAGTTTCCAGTCCAAAACATAAAGGATGGATTGAGTTTCTTGTTAAGAGAGCTCGAAATCTGGGGTGTGAGCAAGTAACAAAACGTGTAGCTCAGCGTGTGACGTAACCAGTGACGTGGGAGGGAAGCCGTGGCTGGTCAGTCCTTCAGTCCTTGACTGAACTATTTACCAAATGACCTAGTGTGAGCTGTCCTAACGCAACGTATTCTCATAGAACAGTTCGTATGATATCCTACGAAAAATGCATGCACAATACTTGGTATGATATCCTACGAATTTGCGCTGCACAAATGACATTACGTCCTTAACGTACAGTTATGGAGGCTAGATTTCAGCATTAAAAGTAACTGAGGTTAGGTTAAGGAAAAGAGACATGGTGAGGACGTACCTTATAATGACTCAGAGTTCACACAGATCCGAACACTTGACTCCAGGGGAATATCCCAGGTGAAAGTCTGTTTTTCATGACCCATCCACAATCCCAGCTCGCCTCCTTACAAGTGCTTGGGACTGCTTCTTTGTTTACTACCATGAGTGCATTGCTCGTGTGACTGCAGCCTTTCAAAATACATGGAATATGTACAAATTTGGGTGCATTGCTTATGTTGAGAACAGTCTGCCTGACAAGCAGAGATAACTCATTTTGTTTTGCTTGAGGTTGGTAATATTTTTAGCTGTAAGGAGATGACCACAGCCTTTAACCTTGCTGTGATAACTGTTCAATCTTTTCATGTCATGTCTTCATTTTTTAACCAGATTATGGAGAATAACATGAATAAGAGTATCTATATCGATTAGCATATCAGTATCGATATCAGTATCAATACAATCCTAACCATAGCCATTCCTACACTTGAGACAGTGTCAGTTTGTGCTAAAGACAACAAGTTTGAAAATGAAAAAGCAAAACAAAACTGAGGTGTAGAGTATGAAAGAAGTGAGCTTTCCAGTCCTCCTGCTCCTCATCTCTGTTTGAGGCTTGCAGCTAAGGCTACATTAGCTGCAACTAGCATACAGTTTCACTCTTGAATCTCTGACCAAACTATCGGTGGCCATGTTGCATTATAATGTAATGTAAGCGCCAGATTTTTACAAGAAAGAAGAACGTGTAGAGTAAAAAAAAAAAAAAACATTAGCAGCTCCACTCTGTAAGGTGACAGCGACAGTTATTTCTGGATCTTTATCCAGGTAAAGGTAAATCCACCTGCCCAGAGGTGGTTACATGTGGTATGGCTGCATATACGCACCACTACACCCCTGCTGCTCTCTGGATAGACTATATTTGCAATAAAAATCTTTTAAATTCCTGTGTAAGTCAATAAATCAAAGCCAAAAGCCCAAAACGGTGTTGTTTACCACCACAACATTTTATCTGTCAGTCACTTGGCGTAGTAACTGATTGCTTATTCCTTGAGGAAATATAAGACACAATATGCTCAACTCATGAATAAACTTTGAAGACTGGGTGCTGGGTGCTAATCCCTTGAGGAAAAATCCTTTTAGCCAAGTTTCTAGCAATGTTTTACAATTATGTTTTTCATGACTACAGTCTCATTAAAATTTAATTTAATCTAACATCTAACATGACTTTTTCATCTTTGACAGGTTTGTGCATCTCAGATTATGTTGCCAAATGCCTCGAAAATGTTTTCTTTGAAGGACAATCTGGGCATCAATTGGTTATTGCTCTGAAAAATGATTTAGCCTCTGGGGTCAATTGACAATATTTTGGGGGTTCAGGTGAAGCCAGAAGTGTCAGGATAACTGATATCATGACCAAGACTTCATCCTCCATGCGCCACTCATTGTTGGCAGCCCAGTTAGCAATGTGAGATGCGAAAATGGAGTTGGTGAGACGATATCTATGACCAGAGTATGAATGCATATCAAAACTAAATCATCATCAAATGATAGCTGGTTCCAGGTTGCATTTCGGCCTTTGCAATTCGCCTCTCCACACATATTGTTTACCTTCATGAAACCAAAGCCCGCTCAAACGTGACTTGTCAATACTACTAGAATGCTTCCGAAACTGAAATCTTGATCCACTGCCTACACATTCTGCATTCAAATGCAGATATCTTTTTACTGAGATTAATTGGAGGACAGCAAAAAAAAAACAAAAGGCTTAATTGGGAGGTAATTTAAATCTGCATTTAAATCTGCATTCAAGAACCACAAAAGTAAGATACGACAACATCATATGAATTTTAATCTGTATCAGCCAGATGTTCACATGTGTTCTTGTGCATATGTCTCTCTGTGTTATATCAGTGCTTTTGTGAGATCAAATGAGGTAGATATTCACACGCTTTTACTGCCATTACTCCTCACACACACACACACATGGAAGGAATGTGGATCCTCTGCCAGAATTTGGTATGAACTCACCTGATGTGATCTGATGCCAGCTGACTCCTACGAAAATACCAAACCTTTGTATAAAGCCTCCTAGTGTATGTGCATGTGGCCAAGTCTGAACCTGTTCACACACCTGGAAGGCACAGAGGAATGCAATTTAGCCAAAACCGGCCTGCCTGGGGAACATCATGAACCACAAATATGTCAGTGCTGTTGGGACTTTGTTTTTGACACTTACAGAGAAAAAAAGTGCTGATTCAAATTTCAGTTTGAATCTGCAAAGCAAAAGATACAGAAAAGGAGTTTTTGTTTCTAAAATCTGCAGAGATTTTCCTCTCTGCCAATACCCAAACTGCCTCACCCCTCCTCCTCTAATGAAGAGGCTCCCAGTCTGGTCCTAGTCACTCATCCTGCTCTGCTCCCCTTTGTCTCTGCTAGGGGGGGGGGGTGTAATTGGCCAAACCTGCTCAGGTGAAAGCAGACCTCTTGTCTGGGGCCACAAAACCGTCTCTCTGTGTGTGTCTGCAGTTCCGCAAGGTCAAAAGGACATGCCGTTTTCGGACACACACACACACACATAAACACACAGAGCCCTCTTCACTCATCTTCCAGCCCCCAACAATCACTGCGACTACCTGGGAAATGTAATTATTTGCTCTCCTGTCTGTCTTCTAGCTTTCAAGGCACTCACCTGCCACATCTGAAAAGAACCAGACACAGAAAAAAAGTTTGTACCTCTCGCTCTCAATTCCATGTTGATGCATTTTTGTGTCTCTTCTGAAAGATTTTAATAAGCTTTACAGTTTTTCTGGATCATAAAAACGAATCTTATATAAAAGGTTTGTGTTCAAACCATGTCCTGCACAGCTTTGCATCCTGAAATCACTCCAAATGCTGTGCTCGAAACACATGTTGTTCAGCAGGATGCACATGATGACACATTGTTCCCTGTCAGACAGAACGTGATGTAAAAGAACATGATGCAAAATGTACTGCCAGCTGATAGAGATGCAGTTTGGCCTGTATGAACATGCTCTGCAGGCAGAGCTGCTCAGAGGGCAGAAATAATCCCAGAACCACAGCTGCTTTTAAATGTGATGTGAATGAGAAGAGACTACAAATACCACCAGCATGTTTTCTTTGTACTGACTAATGATCATGTCAGTTACAGCTCACACTGATAGCCATGGATAGCACTCTATGGGTGGCTCCATTGGTCTGTCTACTAGACTAAAGATTTCAGTGCTTTTTAGATGGATTGCAATGCCGTTTTGTACAGACATTCATGGTCCCCAGAGGATGAAGCCCGCCAATATTGCTAATCCTCCAACTTTTCCTGTAGCGCCACCAGCAGGCCAAAGTTTCAACTGTGACATATTTCAACATCTACTGGATGGATTGGCAGAAACATTAACAGACATTCATGGTCTCCAGAGGATGACGCCTGATGACTTTGGTGATGCCCTGACCCTTCCTCTTGCACCAACATCAGCTTGACATTTTTGAAGCTTTTTGGAGTGAAATGTTCTGACAACTACTGGATGTTCTGACATGGACAA
Source organism: Epinephelus lanceolatus (assembly GCF_041903045.1). Lineage (NCBI taxonomy): Eukaryota > Metazoa > Chordata > Actinopteri > Perciformes > Serranidae > Epinephelus > Epinephelus lanceolatus. The sequence continues at coordinate 10,642,126 of NC_135745.1, forward strand.
TAATGTCCCCTTCAGGATGAAATGGAATCCTTTTCATGGTTGAAGACTTTGGTTTATTACTAACTTCCTTCAAAATTAATGATGTTCCCAATGACCTAAGTTATACCTTGTTAGTGATAATTAGCATTGTTTGCATGCTAACACCAAACTGAGATGGCAAACCTGGTATATATTAGTTGCTAAACATCAGCATGTTAGCTTTGTCACTGTAACCATGTTAGCATGCTGATGTTAGCATTTAGATCAGGAACCACTGCAAGCACGAAGGTAAACTCTTTTTTTGTTACGATAAATTTCATAAACTTGAGGTTATCTTTATCATGTTATTTTGAGTCTAGAATAATCAGATTTTAAAATTATACAGAAATATGGATGAGAACTGAATTTCAAATATGCTATGTGCATGCTATTTGCATGCTATTCCCACCTCCATATAGGAGCCCCAGGAGACAAGGACAACAACTCTCAATGGCTCTTTCACCATTCCTCCATACATGATCCAACCAAACCCAGAATACTGCGTTAGGGATTTTGGACGCCACAGGGAAAATGAGATATACAGCGTATATGACAGTATGTCTGTACAATAACACATGACAGCTTCTATCTTTCCTTTTATTTGCCCTTTTCACAGGGTTGCAAGGTAACAATACTTAGTCAGAAAATGTAAAGTTACTTAGCTCTGCCAGCTCACACATTACCACTGAGTCCATGTAGTGACAGTGAATTTTGACATTCCAGTGTTGATACTGATCAGTTAGATAAGAAGACATAGATGTTAAACAGCATATCAGCTCTTCCCTGCAAAACACTTTATCCGAACCTTCAAGTTAAGCCTGACATGTCTGACATTTATGAGCCTGTCTGTTACCTCTATACTGTATCTCACTATTGTCTTTATCGCCTGAAACTAAAAAGTGACTTACAAATGTGTCTTGATGGAATTTTGCCATTAGCACTGGATTATCAAAAATAATTATGACCTTTGATGATCGTAAAACTTATATTTACTACTCATGCAAAGGGAGAGCAGGTAAAAAGTGGTACTATGCAAATGTTACACAACTGTCTAGTTTTGCACATTAAGAGCAGTGAGCTAACTCCCGCATACAGTTTTGTTTTTTTGTTTTTTTAAATGGGCATTTTCTCTACCACTAAGCCACCGACAAGCAAGTGGCTAATTAGCTGTTGAAGCAACCAACAAAAGGCATTCTCGTGACATCTTTTGTTGGCAATTTATGTTCAGGCTTTATGGCTCCAGTGAAAAGTCTGCTATTGGCCTTAAGTTATTACTGTCATAGTCATGGTCCAGTTGAGGCACCTGGGAAGATAAGGATAAAAGCATATCAACAAACAGAGTTGTTGACCTCAGAGACCATCGCCAGTCAGGTATAGACTGAAGAGCATCTGTGTTTGTCACCCTGACTATGTAAACAACTAGTAGACAAAATAGATCTCAGTATAACAACTACTATAACACCAATGATGTGTTTTATATTTCTATATCTGTAAATATCCAAATTCCAATGCATTAATGACATGTAGATCTACAACTTAATATTTTAGACAATCTATATATCTGCGTATTTAACAATGATATCCTTCCAATGTGAAACACGTATGTATTTCTCAGTCTTAAGGAATTATCACTGGTATATTCCAGGGGGAAATTAAATGCAAAGATACCATCTTGAAACTCACACTACTAAGAGGCCACAGTCACTCTAATGTGTCTTGGATACCACAGTGCTTTGAGCTAAATGCTAACACTACTCACATTGACAATATTAACATGCTTATGTTTATCAGTGTTTATCACATTCACCATCAGTTTTGCATGTCACCATGCTAATAGTATTTGCTAAGTTGCTCCAAACAAAGTAAAACTGAGGAAGATGGGAATGTCAGTTTTACTTGTGTTTGGTCATAGAGCAAAGTACTGCACAAATTGAAATTTTGAGCTGATTAACAGCTGAGGGATCACCTACATCCATGGAAATCCATCCAGCAGTTGACGAAATTTCATTTCAAACCTCAAATGTCAACTTCATGGTGGCACTAGAAGAAAAGGTGATCAAAGGAGATCATTAAAGTCATTAAGATTCAGCCTCTGTGGACCATGAGTATATGCACAAATTTTAGCGCCAATCCATGGAGTAGATGTTGAGGTATTTCACTGACTGAGTAAGAATTTGGACATGCTGGTGGTGCTAATGAGATGAAAAGTCAAGGTATCATCGAAGTTATTAGGATTCATCCTCTGGGGACCATGAATGTCAGTGACATATCTAATGGCAATCCATTCAGTAAGTAGCCTGATATTTCAGTCTGCACCAAGGTTGTGGACCAACTAATTAACAGACATTACCATCTCCAACTTATAAAATAAGCCCAAAACTGTTCATGACACATCAAAACTCTACACCAGCAATGACTCTGTGAGCGCTGCATATTTCAGATCTCTTCACTCCACGTAGATTTATGGTCTGCATGGGTGGCCCTGCTGGGAATTGAACTCCTAAGCCAACCATGAGACACAGAATACACAGTGTGTTATACACAATACGGCCCCCCTTGGCCTTTCACTCACCCGTGTTGTACACCCGCTTTCTTTAGCTTCTCTCCATGGCCTGTGACAGAAGGAAAAGAAATGAGGTAATTCAGAAAGCACTACATCATTTGACATCCATCAATGATATCTGAATTTGCCTTGATTGCAACGCTTATGACTTTCTTAAAGTTGAACCGGTTGGATCACTGTCACTAAAATCACAGGTGTGGCATTGAAATGGTCGTCAGACTTGGTTTCTGGTACATAACGTCCCTTCACAAGTACTGATGTGTGTGAAATTTGATACTCACACATGCAGAAATGAACCCCATTATGTGTTAAATAACAACCAACAATGACAAGCATCATATGTTTTCCGTATGCCTCTTACAAAAGTTCAACAATGGCTGTGATTTTGTCCCATTGTCGTGCGTCTATCTAGGGTATCATGGCTGGTTAGAAAAGTTACACAGCTCAGCCACTGAAAGATGAGCTAAGTGGAGCAGCCAAGATGGATGAAGAGCTATCGCTTATTGCCCAAGAGCACATGGATTGCTCCTAAACAGATCATAAAGACATTATGCTGCAAAAGCAACCCTATACCATCTCTGCTTTAGCACACAACATTTCTTCTCATTACCTCTTTAATGACACACCTATTGTCAGACATTTTCTTTAACAGCCCCCCACTTGTAATGATATGAGCAGGCTATTTATGGCACAAAGTTGGCGGACTTACAGCGATGTCAGCTCCCAGAGTTTATGACGAGGTGTCTTGTGTTTCCTGACCTTCATGAAGTAGAATAGAGAGAAAGTTCCTTTTTGGCCTTGGTAACAGTTGACACAATAATCTGACCACGAAGTCCATTAGTAAAAGGAACGTTTAGTCTCAAGGCCCGTTTCCACTGAAGAAGTTCCTGGTACTATTTGGGGGCAGGAAAAAACATATTTTTTCCAGCGGATGCCTTAGTTACAACATAATTGAACTAACTGGAGTAGTTTCATGTCGTATCTGACAACGGGAGGCTTTTAACAGATGACGTCCTGATATTAGCTTTGCTGCTGCTGTTAGCTGTCCCTGTCAGCGGCAGCCACTGATGCTTTCTAGACATCGTGATTTCCCAAAACTGAATAAATATCACACATATCAACACAAAACTGCTTTGCTAGCTCAATCATGTTGTAACTAAGATATCCGCTGGAAAAAATATTTTTTTCACGGGCCATTTAGTGAGTTTTTTTACATGCCAGCGGAAGCTATAGGCCCGTTTCCACTGAAGAAGTTCCTGGTAGTATTTGGGGGGCAGGAACAACTACAGGAACGTCCTCTCACTCGGCCCTCTAAACTGCTGTGTCTCCACTGAGAGAGCGGAGTAGGAGGAAGGTTCCTGTAAAGTTACTGGGCTCTGTATGTGACGTAATTGTTGCGCGACCATTTTGACCGGGGCGACGTGGCGTAGGGACGCCGTTAGCCGTTAGCGGTGTCTGTAATAACTCCGGTCATGGTCCATGAAAAAAATATTTTTTCCAGCGGATGTCTTAGTTACAACATGATTGAGCTAACTGGAGTAGTTTCATGTCATATCCGACAACGGGAGGCTTTTAACAGATGACGTCCTGATGTTAGCTTTGCTGCTGCTTGTTAGCTGTCCCTGTCAGCTGATGCTTTCTAGACATCGTGATTTCCCAAAACTGGATAAATACCACACATAGCAACACAAAACTGCTTTGCTAGCTCAATCATGTTGTAACTAAGATATCTGCTGGAAAAAATATTTTTTTCATGGACCATTTATTGAGTTATTACAGACACCGCTAACAGCTAACGGTTAGCCTAGCTAAACTACGATAACCATGTTATTTACAAAACGTCACATCCCGCCTTGAGTATATCCAATCAGCACTAAGTAATCCCCAAGCCCCGTAAAAAGCCCCCGTAAAAGTTCCGGAACTCTGTCCTTTGGGGGTGGTTCCTGCAGTGGAGATACACACCAACGGCCCCGGCCCCGTAAAATTACACCGAAGTTCCTGCAGTGGAAACGGGCCTTCAGACTGCAAACCAGCATGAGCCGCAACCCCTGAAAATGTTTATTAAAATGTAAACTTAAACACACGTAACACCAAGTGACAACAGTGGCTCCAAAGATATTTTGTGGTATTTCACATATCAGCCTCCTTAAAGTGGTAGTTCACACAAATATTTACCTTGCAGCTATAACCATGGTATCAAACTTCCGATCTAACTCACTAGTAGAATGTGAATCAGGATTCTTCCCAAAATACCCCGAACTCAAGATTTATGGGGACTATTTCTTTGGTAGAAGGTACTTCCAATGAAAGCTGTTCGTAGTAACTGTTTGAATGTGTTTATATATTTCCATATTCACTTTTTTATTGTAAATACAAGTTAAGTCATCATGTCCTAAGGCCAGAAAATGGTTAATTGCAAAGCAAACCGTACCATAGTGGAAAGTATTCAACAGTTTGTGAAAAGTCGATGTTCCAGAAATACCTGGTTACAACTGGCTCAAATAAGAATATGAATGAATGGTTTCACTAGCCTTTGTTGTATTGTTTGTAACCTCCTGATATGTTAATTACTGTCATTTAATAGTGATAGCTGTGGAGCTAAAGCTAACAACCTATCTGCATCAGTCTGGCTGCCAAGTATGTCCACAGTGAATTCTTAAATCTTCTTCTGTCCTTTTTAGCCTTCTGTCCAGACTTAATCAGCAAAAACAGAGATGTCTGCTGTTTCAGGGTGCACATTACAAACACAGCTTTTCCAAAATGATGATGTAAGCCATCCTGGTGAGGGTCAGTGGCTAACATGTACAGCTAAGGGGACAACCTTCAGATTGTTCAGATTCTGACTGTTAACTTCAAATGCCAGCATAACAGAATAATTTTGTCTGACCCACTCCTTACTAGATGTTGGCTGTGAACGCAAAGAAGGCAAAGGAGAAGATATTTAATGTCTCATGTTCATGTTGTTCAGGAGTTTTACTTTGCACAGAGGTTTCCACAGAAATGACCTGGAAACACTGATGAGGATGCAAGAACTGCTATAAAAAGCAAAACATTGGACATCCGTGTTCCTGTCATTTTTGGCTCATGGTCCTGTCTCTTAAACAATAAGCCTTAATTGGATTGCTTAAGTGTTTTGCTGTTTCTAAATGACCACGAGTGCTGCTCTTGAATGCATCGCTCCCCTGAGAGTCTTTCTCGATCATTTGGAGCCAATTTAGTGCTTTCACTTTTGTGCCACTGCATTTAAGTGCTCAAACGCATGTAAAATGAAATAATCCTGTGCTGTTTACAATAAAGCAACATCTACAATCTATTACACAACATCTACAATCTATTACACAATCTATTACACTCAGTTTATTCCCCAGAACCCACATTTCTTTGCATTAGTCATACAGGTATGTGGTTTGTGATTGAACATGAGTACACTTCCATGGAAAACACTAACACACACACACACACACACACACACACACATACACACACACACGCTTACATACAAAAGACGCCCCAACAGGTGGAACAGGTAAATGGCCCCTAAGGTAAGAGTGGGCTCATTGCGGGGACCAGGCAGACTCTCAGCTCTTGCTACAGGCTAATATGGAGAAATAAAGAAGTGAGACTGAGAGAGAAAGAAGTGAGACCGGTTCTCTGTGGTACACTTGAATAAAGTGCTACATCAGGTAGAAGAACAGCTGCTGGCCTTTAAGTTTTTTCTGATCAAATTCAGCGCCTCTGCTCTTCTGAAGAACTATTAGACTTCTTTTTACAGCAAGCACAGTGTCCTGTACCAAGACACCAAGCTGGATGTTTATAAGAAGTTTGATGTTTCCCCCCTGACAAATTCACAATCAGATGCAAAAGCAAATTCCAACAAGTAAGTCTGAGTCATGATAAAATCTCTGACAGTAATACAGTATATTGTTTCAGGGTTGCACCATTATATTTTGTTGCTACATCCTCAAACACTGAACTCTTTAACTAAAGGCTTTTGAACAGCACTGTCATGTCAACAGGACCCCAAGCCACTTCTCTACCATGAAAATATTTATTAACTAATTACTGCAATGGATGGCAGCTGGAGTTGGTGTATTTATTGTTAACTTATTTTGTGGAATGTTAACTTTGAGCATATCCAAAGTGGAACTTGGTTACTTTTGACAAATATAGAAATACATTTTTTCAAATCAAATTTAAAATAATATATGTTATAAATCGAACCCCTGGAACAATGTCTGTCTGTTGGAGTTTAACTTTCTTGAATGTGTGTGTGGGCACTGGTGGAGTGCAATACAGAATCTCATATATACTGTTCATTTCTTTTTTTTCTGATGCCAAGTATAAGCATGAAAAGCTTCTAACAACCATCTTGAAATCACTTTAAACTGAGGAGCAATAAGGATTAGTTATTGAGATGATCTAAGGACAGTGCATGTAATTTATGTAGGAGGTCGCCTATGTGCACATTCTGTAATAAACTTGTAAACTGCTCCAGACCAAAAGTAATGATTGCAGTAAAACCAGTTCTTAATCCACATTGACAAACCAGGGACTAACGAAAGGTCAAGGGCTCAAGATAATGAAGATAAAGATGTAGTGACTTTTGATAATTTACACGCGGTCCCAATGTCTTTCTTTACTCAGTGGCTCGTCATTACCATTGTGGCTCCTAATTACGTCTGATCCTGATCACACACAGAAGATACGTAAATCAGCCAACATGCTGCTAAGCATGTGGCACCCTGATCTCATTAGCCTAACAGCTAGATGCTAATGGCTCAATTAGTGCTGAATGCTATAAACCATTTAGCCACCGTGAGCTTTACCTACTGGAAGAAGCTAAGCTGTTTAGCAACATTTTGGCAGGGCAACTATCTTTTGTTTGATGTAACAAGTGAGTTGAATCGTCCATATGATTCGATTTGCATGATTTGGATATTTTTGTAAGGAATCCTGCAGATTTCAAACACAATGTAAAGACTATTTGCTATATGCAACATACATTATTATCATTCTATTTTTTTTTTTTGTAGTTGTGAGTGTCTGGAAGGCTTGAATAAAAGTGCAGCATTACATCATGAAATGTTCACAGTGGGTGCTATATCAATATGGGCCATCGTTTTATATACAGTATGTGTACTTTATGAGTATATAAGGTGCATTGTTTTATGCATGTCTAACCCAGTCCAGTCCGGTCACACATAAAAAGGCTTCCACCCCTGCAGTCAGACTGTTTGACCCAACAGGCGTCAAACTCTGGCCCCAGGAAGAGCAGAACTACTGATTACAGGGCCTCAGGCCGATGTTATTGCTATTTTTCCCATGATTCTTCTCATCGGTTCGCATTTGCTCTTATTTCCTCTCCTCCCCACCTCCTTTTGAAATCTTTCCTGAAGGTAACTAGCCTGTCCCTGTGCTGTAGTTTTACTTTCTGTTTTTTTTTCTCTCTAATAACTTTGTTGGTTTTTCATGCCATGCAAGGCAGCATATTTATCCAAGATAACAGCTGGATTTCCCCTCACTCTGTGGGGGATAGAGGATAATTGCTGGCGTGTGTGTGTGTGTGTGTGTGTGTTTGTCTGTGTGTCTGTGTATATATACATATAGATATATATATATATATATATATATATGTTCCTATATTCTGCTACGTGTGTGTTTGGACAGGAACACAATAACAGAGTGTATATATAGCCATGTATCTAAATAAGGGAATGATTGTGATTGTACAGTGTGATTGCCTGAACATGCCAGCGCATATTTGCATGGACGAAACAAGCGTAGTTTACAGTATGCAAAGTTGATCCCTGTGAAAATGCCTGCATCTTTGAGAGGCCGAAGCAGTAAGTCAGTAGTCCCAACATATACAGTCACACACCTGTCAGATGAACCCAAGCACCCCTTCATTGACACCGCCCACTGCATTCCATTCAGTCCATTTCAATTGATATACTGGAAGCTATTATAAACTTAAATTATGTAAAGCATAATGTTTTCATACAGCTGAACTACTGTTTAGGTAGATGTGGTCTAGTTTGCATCTGCACCATTTGGTGTGGCAAAAGCTGGACATTTCAACCAAGTATCCATTACTTTGTTAATTTAATACTTTTTACTGACTATTTCAACCCTTTAAATCATTTATCTGGCTATTTCAACTATTTATCACTACTTTTAACTAAGTATTTTACTCGAACTCGTATTCGTCGTCCTCCGCTTATCCGGGTCCGGGTCGCAGGGGCAACAGCCTCAGCAAAGAAGCCCAGACAGTCCTCTCCCCAGCCACTTCCGTCAGCTCTTCCGCGGGAACCCCAAGGCGTTCCCAGGCCAGCCGAGTGATGTAGTCCCTCCAGCGTGTTCTGGGGCGGCCCCGAGGTCTCCTCCTGGTTGGACATGCCCGAAACACCTCCCAAGGGAGGCGTCCGGAAGGCATCCTTACCAGATGCCCGAACCACCTCAACTGGCTCCTCTCGATGTGGAGGAGTAGCGGCTCTACTCCGAGTCCCACCCGGATGTCTGAGCTCCTCACCCTATCCCTAAGGCTGAGCCCAGCCACCCTGCGGAGGAAACTCATTTCGGCTGCTTGTACTCGCAATCTCATTCTTTCGGTCGCTACCCAGAGCTCGTGACCATAGGTGAGGGTTGGAACGTAGATCGACCGGTAAATTGAGAGCTTCGCTTTCTGGCTAAGTTCCCTCTTCACCACAACGGACCAGTTAAGCGCCTGCATCACTGCTGACGCTGCCCCAATCCGCCTGTCAATCTCCCGCTCCATCCTACCCTCACTCGTGAACAAGATCCCGAGATACTTAAACTCCTCCACCTGAGGAAGGACCTCCCCCCTGACTTGGAGTGGGCAATCCACCCTTTTCCGGCTGAGGACCATGGCCTCAGACTTGGAGGTGCTGATTCTCATCCCAGCCGCTTCACACTTGGCTGCGAACTGGAGGTCACTGTTCGATGGAGCTAGGAGGACCACGTCATCCGCAAAAAGCAGGGACGAGATCCTCCCGTCACCGAACCTGACACCCTCCACCACTCGGCTGTGTCTAGAAATTCTGTCCATAAAAGTTATGAACAGAACCGGTGACAAAGGGCAGCCCTGGCGGAGTCCAACCCTCACCGAGAACAGGTCTGACTTACTGCCAGCCACGCGAACCAGACTCATGCTCCTTCGGTACAGGGACTGGATGGCCCTTAGCAAGGGGCCACCAACCCCATACTCCTGGAGCACCCCCCACAGGATGCCCCTGGGGACACGGTCGTAAGCCTTCTCCAAATCCACAAAACACATGAGGACTGGTTGGGCAAACTCCCATGCCCCCTCCAGCACCCTGGCGAGGGTAAAGAGCTGGTCCACGGTTCCGCATCCGGGACGAAAACCACATTGCTCCTCCTCAATCTGAGGTTCAACTATCGACCGGACCCTCTTCTCCAGCACCCTGGAGTAGACCTTACCGGGTAGGCTGAGGAGTGTGATCCCCCTGTAGTTGGAACACACCCTCTGGTCCCCTTTCTTGAAAATGGGGACCACCACCCCGGTCTGCCACTCCAGAGGCACTGCCCCCGATGTCCACGCAATGTTGCAGAGGCGTGTCAGCCAGGACAGCCCTACAACATCCAGAGCCTTGAGATATCCAGGACGAATCTCATCCACCCCCGGGGCTCCGCCGCCTCGGAGTTGTTTCACTACCTCAGCAACTTCTGCCCCAGAAATTGGACAACCTGCCCCCGAGACCCCCGTCTCTGTTTCCTCACTGGAATACGTGTTGGTGGGATTGAGAAGCTCCTCAAAGTATTCCTTCCACCGCCCGACAATATCCCCAGTTGACGTCAGCAGCTCCCCGCCCCCACTGTAAACAGTGTGAGCAAGTTGCCACCTTCCCCCCCTGAGGCGCCGGACGGTTTGCCAGAACCTCTTTGGAGCCGATCGATAATCTTCCTCCATGGCCTCACCGAACTCCTCCCATGCCTGAGTTTTTGCCTCAACGACTGCCGCCGCTGCGCTCCGCTTGGCCCGCCGGTACCCGTCAGCTGCTTCCGGAGACCCACAGACCAACCATGCCCTGTAGGCCTCCTTCTTCAGCCTGCTGCGACTGGCCCCAGCGGCCTTGCGGCCACAGCTCGCAACTGCCGCCTCGACAATGGCAGAGCGGAACAAGGCCCATTCTGATTCAATGTCCCCCTCTGCCCTCGGGACGCGGTCGAAGCTCTCCCGGAGGTGGGAGTTGAAGATCATCTGGACAGGTTCTTCCGCCAGGCGTTCCCAGCAGACCCTCACTGATCGTTTGGGCCTGCCAGGTCTGCGCGGCGTCTTCCCCCACCATCTGATCCAACTCACCACCAGGTGGTGATCAGTTGACAGCTTTGCTCCTCTCTTCACCCGAGTGTCCAGAACATATGGCCGCAGGTCAAATGATACGACTACAAAGTCGATCATTGACCTGCGACCTAGGCTGTCCTGGTGCCACGTGCACCGATGGACATCCTTATGTTTCAACATGGTGTTAGTTATGGCCAAACTGCGACCCGCACAGAAGTCCAATAACTGAACACTACTCGGGTTCAGATCGGGCAGGCCGTTCCTCCCAATCATGCCCCTCCAGGTCCCGCTGTCATTGCCCACGTGAGCGTTGAAGTCCCCCAGTAGAACAATGGAGTCCCCGGTCGGGGCACTGTCCAGCACCCGTCCCAGGGACTCCAAAAAGGGTGAGTACTCTGAATTGTTGTTCGGTGCATAAGTATTTTAACTATTTCATATTTTTTTACTGACTTTTTCAACTATTTAACTAATTTAACTGGCTATTTCCACTGTTTATCCATTACTTTTAACTTACTATTTCAAACATTTAACTAATTTTATTGGCTATTTCCACTGTTTTAGCTGAGTATTTCAACTTTTTAATAATTTTTGTTGACTATTTCAACCATCTAACTAATGCATTTGCCTATTTCAACTGTTTCTCTATTACTTTTAACCAACAATTTCAACTGTTTAATGCTTTTTACTGCATATTTCAACCATTTATCCGACTCATTTGGCTATCTTAACTGTACATCCATTATGCTACTTTTAAATGAATCCTTCAACCTTTTAATAGGCTACTTTTTGCTGACTATGTCAACCATTTATCTCTTACTTTAAGCTAGCTTATCTACTGAGCTTAGCTATTTTCCCATTTTCCTATCATTATTTCAGCTGTGTTTTAGCTCAGTGAACTTTTTGCTCACTGTGTCAGCTCTGTAATACTGTAAGCTATCAATTTTAAACATTTCATCATTAATTTAGCTGACAACTTGTGCAATAGTTTTTTTTCCCTAAGTATTTCAATATTTGTTATATTGGATTGATTTGGCTATTTCAACCGTTTATTACTTTTTGCTTACTATTTTTTAAACATTTATGAAATCATTTTCGACAGCTATTTCACCATGTACTTTTAGCTAACAATCTAAACTCTTTACATATTATTTTGAGTTAGCTGTTTTAACTGATATTCCTTTTAGACATGGATCCACCCTAACCATTTATGTGTTAGCCTACTGTTAGCTAACTGTTGAGACCTTTACTTGCTTAGTCAAATAGGCTACTCTACAGCAATACAGTTATTCAGGAGTTACAGCTCAATCAATATTGTATTTTTCTCTTTAAATTAGTTGAGGTAGTAAGTCTTTCCTTGTTTCTTTTTCCACTGTAGGACTCACTGCAGTAAACCATAAAGATGGAGGTTTCTACTTGATTATGTTTTAACAAAGAAAGGGAAGCAGAGAACAGATGAGGGAAAAAAAGATGAAGCAAAGGGGTTGGAGTAGACCAAAAACACTAGCCCACTGCAAGTCATAGCTCCAACAAATGACAAAGTGAATACAAAATAGAATATTCTCATAACGAAATAAAAAACAGCTTTTAATCTTACAAACAGAAACAGCTGAACAAGATAAACCACTTCTTTTTCTTCTTTACTTGGAAAACATTTGAGTGTTTCCAGGATGAGATACCTTGGCTCTCTCTGTCTGTCTGCTTAACTGTAATCTAAAGTAATTGTGTTTAGAAAACACTTGAGCTGAAAGACTTCCTCCCTTTCAGAAAAGCGAGTCACAAAAGAAGAAACCTGAGCCCAGGGCGATTCTTTATCTGGATCTGTCTCTATTCTTGGCTAGTTGGTTTTTACATGACCTGAGTTTGATAGTACCTTTGATGGGACAAGATAAAGGATAGTTTTCTCTGTGGGGTTAATCATAGAATTTTTCAAATGGTTTTACCCTTTATTTTTCCTGTAATTATTTTTTTTGCACAGTAAAAGGTGCAGTAGTACAATAGATTCATTATAAACAAAAGTATACACCTACAACATTTTTCTAAAATAATATTATAGAAATGTGATCGTTTTCCTGCTCCGTGTCTGTATCCTCAGCTGAAGGTGGCTGCAGAGCACAAGTAGAGGAAGCGAGTGTCTAGTTTTTCCTCAGGAAACAGTGTCCATTTCCACTTGGCTCGTAGACAGAACCGGAATTTGTTTTGCGTAAGCCCAGCTGGTTAAAAATAACGGAGTATAAAGGCAGAGAGCTGCAGGACGTTGACTTTCACAATACCTGCGAGAGCACAGAGAGAGGGACAGAAAATTATTTGCCTGAGTTTGCTTGGCTCTGTTGCTGTTTGCAGGATTTGAATATCAAACCAAAGTTTTTCAATCTAATGAAATACAGTATAGGATTTAGGACTTAAGCTCTTATATGCCAACTACCAAGTTGATAAAACATGTCTAATTATGGTCATTATATTGATTCTGTTTGTTGTTGTTCTTGTTGCAGTTGATTGCAATTAAAACAACTTCATTTATTTTAATGGTTAGATGGAGTGATGGCATGACAAATGGATGTATATTTTTGTGCATTTGATGTTGTATTAGCAACCTAGAAATTGTGTTATGTGAATGTGTTTTAATATGACCACTTTTAGGCCAACAAATTATTGCAACCACCCCTGTGATATTTAGTCATGTCAGTGAGAAGAAGAGAGTGAGAAAGAATAAATTTACAGTGTACAAGGTAAATAAAACACGAAAAATCTAGATAATCCATTCAAATAATTGGGGATCACTGGGGTGGGGGCAGGACTGGCGCACTGACATCACAGCTACGGCCCTGAGGGTTAGGGCCTAAAATGGTGATATGTCGATACACTTAAAAAAAAAAGACTGTTCACATAAAGCAAAACCAGTCCTCTCCTGTCCCGGTCTCCTCTGCTGACCATCCACCTGTACATTACCATAGCAATGACTGCAGGAGACTTGGCTACTGGGGGAAGGTCATTAAGAAACATGTAGTCCTTTGTTGACATCCAGATTAACAGGTTGTTTCGATGAGCCAACGCTTCACACGTCCGTGTTTGTGTTAAACACGCAGGGATCAACTCGGGACAAATTAATGATGTGTGAGTGACTGTGCGTGCGTGTTTGAGGAGGCTGGGACGAAACTAGGGGAGAAATTTGAACTGTGAAATAAATGTTTTGGAGGTTCGGTCACTGTTTTGGGTTAAAGGGCAGCAAAGGATGTTAGTCTGGCACATTTTGTCATCTTATAGCGTTAATATTTTAAAAAACATCAGTAGCTACTTAGGTAACTTGGATGATCTTTTACGCATTGGAATTTCGGCTTTCTTGCACTCCCTGACTGTTGGCAGGTTTAGTGTCGCCCTCTGTACCTGCCTCAGGGGAAATGCTTGGGTCTTCGTGAGAGGATGAATTGCTGCAGTGGTGGTGAATTTAATACCTTTACACGTCACACACGTATTAACACACCTCCTGTTCCAATCAAGGCTGATAATAAAGTTGGGGGAAATGTATATTTTATAAAAGCGCACACAGTTGAAAAAGCAGAAAGTCTAGTTTAGTGTGCGTTTTGAAAGACGTGTCATTAATATCCAGCAGCACAGGGATGCACAGTAAAGTTCATATTTAACTATTCATTCATATGATGTCATGGATGATTGTCTTGTTCATGTCTTACGCACTTAACTAACTTACCTGCCTGACGCACCTGAATGCCATTATATGTTTGTTTGCACGACTGGTTGCCGTGGGGGAGGTGTGTGTGTGTGTATGTGTGTTGTAGGGGAGTCGAAGCCACTCCTCCCGGAGCTATAAGAGGCTCCGTCAGCTCTGTTGATACTCACACTCTGAATCCTGTAACGCTCCCCAGCTGTAGACGTTATCAAACAGGCGCTCTATGGACAGAGAGGAAAGTCTCTGTTCGCGTTTACAGATTTAAATTCTTGCTTTTTGTGTCTTCTAAGCGGTCAGCATGGCTGTGGCTGAAGCAGTGATGCCCCCCATAACATCGTTTCCAGGTGTTCAAGCGATGGAAGGAAAACAGTTCAATAATGTAAGTAGAGGGTTTTTAGCTTGGAAAATTTTATTTTTAATTTAAGATGTAATTCTGATGGTTGGTTCATATTAGAAGTTTGGTTTTCCTCTAATTTTACAATTGCTCTCCTGTTCAGATGTGCAAGGTGGATGAGTGCGCACGAAGCAGCGCAACAGGTGGCGCAGACAACCCGCTCATCGAAGTGGAGTTCAGCATCGTGCAGTCCCCTGCTTTACTTTCCAAAGACGACGACGAGCTGGGGAAATTCTTGGACCTCGAGTTCATTTTGTCCAACAGCATTGATACCGATGTTATGCGCAACAACGGCAACATTTCTCCACCTCAGCAGTGTGCGTATTCCCTGCCAGAGTCACCGGAGAGCTGCAGCGGGAGTTCTGTGCCAGACTGCAGCGACCGAACTCCTGCTCAGCTGGCCGCGCCGAGCTACCACGGCACGGTGTGCTTCACGGACTCGAGCCCAGTCCACAGTCTCGTGGCGGAGCTTCTCACGCCAGAGATGAACTACCCGGGGGAGAGTTCACCAGAGAGTGCAGGCAAAGCAAGGGACGGGCGGGAGTACACTGAACTCAGAGCGCTGAATCCGGTCCCCATCCCAGCTGCCCCTGCTCATCACCAATTGGCCACGTCTCCTCCACCGCTTGGATACAAAATTAAAACCGAGCCTGTAGGCCAGTCTTGTATGATGGCTGCTGCTGGTGGCGCTAACTTTATGGGACAGATGTATGAGCGACACCAGATGCACTCTGTGCACCCAGCAGCTTTTACGCATCACCAGGGTACCACTCAAGGCGGGTTGCCAGGATTCGGTGCGCATCCCATGCAGCACCCTGCACCTCAGGGACGCACAGACTGCCATTTGGCGCAAACGAACTCTCATCCTCATCATCCTAACCAACACCATCTCCAAAATCAGTACATGAACGCGCCGTACCAGCCGCAGTACGCGCACCAGAGTTTGGCTCAGTTTCAAGGACAGTACAACATGCACAGAGAGCCTGTCCGCGTCCACCAACAGCACCACCCGGCTTCTATGATGCTCACTCCTCCCTCGTCGCCATCGTTGCTGGAGTTTTACGCACACGACGAGGCGGGGAACATCAAACAGAAGCGAGGCCGCAGGTCGTGGGCCAGAAAGCGCGCCGCGACGCATAGCTGCGAGTTCCCTGGCTGTGGGAAGACCTACACCAAGAGCTCCCACCTCAAAGCCCACATGAGAACACACACAGGTGAGCACACACACTAATTTATCACTAATTTATTAAATCGTCATTTGTTCCGTCCATTTTGATTCCATATTGTTGCCCGTGCAATGAATGTGGTCTTAACACAATCCTTTGCCTCTGTCACACAGGTGAAAAGCCATACCACTGTAACTGGGAAGGCTGCGGCTGGAAATTCGCCAGGTCAGATGAGCTGACCCGTCACTTCAGAAAGCACACCGGACACCGACCTTTTCAGTGTCACCTGTGTGAGCGCGCGTTTTCACGCTCAGATCACCTGGCTCTCCATATGAAGAGGCACATGTAGGCCACATTAATCAAATGGACACTTTTGTATCCAAATCCACCTGCAGCATCCCAGAATAAGCACCAGTCGGACATTTTGTGCATCTGGCCCAAACCGTGTTTTTTTAAGTGCCTCTCCAACAGTAAAAAGAATAGATGCTGGTGTTTTTTGTACATATGTGTGGATATATGAATAACTGGCTAAATTATAGGAGTTTGTATTTAAGTCTTTTCCTCGCCCTGTCTCTGAAATAAGTTATTTTTTGTAAGTGAGTGCCTTATTTGCTACTCAAACGGGGAAAAACTCACTGTGGGCAGGACCCAAAACTTTGTACATATGTAAATTGTATTTTTGTAATGTTACATCATATATCTTTGATACTACTCAAATCAGGTCAGGGTTTTTTATTGACATTTTTTTCATTCTATTTTCTCAAGGTTTAGTCTATACAATAAATGTTATAGATTTGCTAAACATTGTAGGCTTGACCTGCATTTCAGATATTTTCTTTGTTTTAAGGAGGTTTGCTTGAGCAATGCTATCAAATTCAGGTACTACAGCTCATTTTGAGCCACATTAAAATCCCAAAAATGAAATGTAACTCCACCCTCACTTCACCCAATTCAAATGTTCTTACAGCTCAGTGTTTTCTGGAAATATTGAAATATTGTATTATGTAACGGAAGGTGTGTTTTTATAAAGAATGAAGAAATCCACTGCAACCACAGGTTGAGCTACTGAACTTGAAAGAGAACTGCCACTCAGATGTATAATTTTCAACAATGATGCAACTGTATCTGCTTAAGGGCTCAGAAAATAAAAGTACTTTTACAAATATTACTGTCATTGTCCTCACGTTTTTCATTTGACTTTTAGTTTATGTAGGTCTGCTGGTATTGATGATTATTTTGATTTCATTCTCAGCATTGCAGGGCTGAAGGAAGAAAAGACAAACAAAGCTGCTTAAGACAAAAAATGTAAAGAGCAGATTTGACAATAATCATCTGCTTGGACGTTAGTAGCACAGCCTACATTGACATCAGTGGTCAGTCATCTTCCAAAGTACTTGCATTCCCATGCAAAACTTAAGTATCACAATTTTCTGCAAGTCCCACAATTTTATGGGACAGACATCTGAGAGAAACTGATTATCTTTGTTGTAACTAGTTCTTTTACATCAACATCTGAATAGTGGGAAGTGTAGTGCAAGGCCATCTGACATCACATGATCTGTCATATTCATTTTTATAAATACAACAAGCATCATTTCAAGTGCTGCTATGACAATATGCATGGTCAGGTGCCTCAGGCTTTGTAATGTTATGAAAGACTGCCCTCTGCTGTTCATTTGTATAATAACATCTGCCTCACACAAAAATGTCTCAGATCTTTACCAGTGATGCACTTCTCTGGTGTATATAATATTTATTATTATAAATATTACTTAATATATATATTATATGTTGTACAATAGGCTGAAGCTACTGAAGGAAGCAGTTATGCTTCTCTGTTCACAGGTATTTTCAACATAAGGAAGGTTTCTTCACAAAGTGATCCATGTCCAGCCATTTACACACAACAACAGGAAGCCAGACTGTTCATAAAATTACCTCACAAACTAAAGCAACTCTCTGGGTTGAAAAGTGAAGGCTGGTTGGTAGTTGGCATCTGGACCTTACTGTATGCCAGAGTTACTAGTTACTCTATCATTTTTACAGTAAATTATTGTGAAAAGACAGTTGTATGCTGTGATCTCACAGTAGTTATGCCTGCATATTACTGTCATTTAGCCGTATGCTCTGGTAAAATTACAATATTTAATGGTCACCTCACAGTCAAAGCCCATGTTGTTACAGTATGTTCCTATAAAGTTACTGTATTTTACTGTAATCTCACATTTAAACTCCATATATTACTGTGATTTAGCAGTGTACAATTATTCTATTTACCTGCATGAATTTCACAATACAATTCTGAATATGGTTAAATATCATAGTTGTGGCCTTTAAGGTCATAATAGTGTGATTTAATGTAAAATATTATGGTTACATATTGTAATAATTTGCAGTGCATGCACGGCCAATCATATCTGGGATGCACGTCTACAATCATTTGAACAAAGCAGGTGACACCACCTGCAGCAGTAAGCATGTCCACACATGATGAGGATAAAGTTATTAGATTACAACTATTATAAAATGCAAAAATGCATGACTTCATAGAACTTTTTTTTCCATCATTTGTGTTTAGTTTATTTTTCATTCCCTTTATCTTATTCTCTGTAACATATATGCTAGAATTATTAACATATCATGTGTGAGCAAGTGTACATCTTACAGATATATTTCTAAAGTGTATTATTCCATTGATAGTCATAATAATCTAGCGCTATATGCTGCTTATTTAAGTTTTGCCTTATTTTTATAGTCAAATGAAACAAACAAGCAAACAAACAAAATGCTGCTTCATGTAGAGGAGCAGAGTGTACAGTTTCTTGTCTGGAGGATGTATTGAGCCATTTCTTTTGTTATGCTTAAGTTTCCCCACTAGATGTCCTCTTTGGTTTAGTTTCTGCATGTAGAGCATCTGTTAATCAGGCTCATTATGCACACCTGTTTTAATTAGTTGTGCTTGTATTCAAGCTATTTAGGTCCCTTTGTTGCTTGAATATTGCCACGGCATCTCTCAGTCCTCGCTTTCTTGTTATAATGAAACCATCTAGCTATGCTTTTGTCTCCAGAGGTGAAATTACTGAAAGCTTTTGACTGTGTTTTTGAAGTCACTGAGGAAAAGAAGTCACTGAAGTCATTTATGTTACATTTCTCTGCAAATGAGTTACACACTGATTTTGAGGTTTCTTTCTACAGACTTGAATAAAATGTGCTCTGACACAGACAGACCGATGGGGATTTTTGTACTATTCAAGTGTTACGGTGAGAGTGACAGTGAGTCAGCATGCACGACACCAGGACCCTGAAATGAAAGTAGCTAAACTGAAGTCAGCCATTATTAATTCTGTTTTTATGCCTGTACTTTTCCTACTGTGGCATGTTGAAATGTCTTTTAAGTTCTATCAGGTCTACATATCCTTGAACATACTGTATTTTAATAGTCCGTTTTCACAGCAGACATTTTGATCTGCGTTACTGATAACACTAATGAAGGCTTATTTCTATTCAAGTGTCCCAGTTCAAGCTGTGACAGCGAATTGGCAGCTGAAGCATTTAAATTGAATTCAGCCATGTTTCATTTTATAATTTACACCTCTGCTTTTCCTACTGTGAAAAATTATATGATGAGTTGTATTTAACGTAGGCTAACCACTTCAACTGTTTGTACTAAAATTGATCACAGAGATGTTTTATTTGAGTTAATTTGTGTGTAGTTTAATAGTTATAGTTTAAACAGGAGCTTGTGTAGCAGCAGTGACAGCATGTATTCCAGTCATCAGTGACTTGTCATGCAGGGGCTACTGTTAGCCACACAGAGGCAGCATAACACCATGGTGACTGTGAACACACCACTCCTGGGAGCTGGGTTTAATACAGTGATAAATCAATGCTAAACAAGCAGGAGAGCAAACCATTAGAGGAAATGAAATGGCAAAAGAGGCAATGAAAAACAAAATACAAGCTTAAAGTAGACATTCAGAATGTTTCTTACTGGTGGAAAACACACAGTTACAAAACTGTCAATGATAGACCTGGGACCATCTGGTTTGGTTTCCTTTGAGTCTAAAACGTATAAAATGCCTTTAAAATCATGTTTCATTTCCAGTATCAAGCCTGCAGCACTAACAGCGAGAATTTAACAGCATGGAAAGCACAGGTGGAACTAACAATATAAATGAGTCTGCACTGCCAATCACTGTTAGTCACACTTGTGATTTTTCTGCAATGACATGTCAAAATGTCCTTCATGAAAAAGGACCATTAGACACTGCACACTTCTTATTTGACTGTCACATCCACAGATTATATGTCAAAACACTCTAACTGGTGTATTTAATTCTCACGCCAGCAAATAGTCTGTTGTGGATTCTTAAACTACCTAAATGTATTTTTAATCAAGTAAAATTTGTGAGGATGATACCTTTCTGCAATTTATTTTCTGCCACGTTCTCTCTACTGTTTTGGCAGTTTCATCATTCTGACCATAACTGTAACCAAGATGAAAAGATTATTTGTTTAGCACTCAAGCACTGATGAGATTTTGATATAATTATAAGGAAGATTTAGGGGAATTGTACTGTGCAGTACAGGAGGACTTTGTTCAAGTGACTAAAAGCAAGTGGCTAATCCTGAGTGTTTTGGCTCTTCATTATTCCATCTTGAGTTGTTGGACTGATTCAAAGTGACACCAAGATAAATCAGTATGAGGCAACTGGAAGGAAAGTCTCTAAATTAGGTCCCTAATTTGGCACCAAGATCTACAGAAATTGTTGGTTCCTGTCATGGTAATTGCAGTACTCTGTATGTTCCTGAAGAATGATTATCATATGTATTGACCTCATTTATCATGACTATAGCTCTGACTCATTAAAGAGGTACTTGTACTTAGCACCTTTAAGGCAGCTTAGATCAGGGTAATTATGGCCCTGCTCACACCTGGTATTAACATGCGTCTAGGGTGATCTGATCACAAGTGGACTACTCCAAGTACGTCACTTCACACCTGGCATTAGAATGCATCTTTCCATGTGTCTCAAGTGACCACTGGGGATCAAATCTCACTTTCCCGGTCTCTATGCAAATAAACATGTACATCATTTACGTTTGCAAAGACCAATGCAGCAATTCAAGAAGAAGAAGAAGAAGAAGAAGAAGAAGAAGAAGAAGATGACCAAGAGGGACTTCCCAAAAAATTTGGAAAGACGTTGTCGCACAGGCTAAATCAAAACAATACAAATTGGATCTTTTCCTGGCAGTGTTTCAGTCGGACAATATCAGCCAAGATGTTTGATGATCTCGTCATATATCTCTATAGGAATGCGTATGTACTTCTACCTACGCAGAGGACATCAGCAGGTAGGTGGCTGGCCTAGTAGATGGTCTGCCAATATGGCCCAGGAAACATTAGCATTGCACACACTGCAGTAAGAATGTGACCATGCGGCCCAGACCACCTCCAAAAGTGTTGGGAGCGAAAAATGTCAAGACACATTGAGGATGTACTGGGTGCATCAGACCTGTACTTAGAGCTATCCACTTGTAATCCGATCACCCAAGAAGCACGTTAATACCAGGTGTAAACAGGACCTATACAAAGTTTGGGCCCCAGTCATTGCCCACATGTACAATACATCACACACATGTTTCAAATACATTTTTCATACAGTGAAAATAAATGGCACCCAGTGAATTATGTGGACTGTTTATTGCTTCTGTAATGTGAATGGTTTTCTAAATATGATTGATGGTATTTTTAATTGTGGATATCTGGTTTTGAAAGATCAAGCTGGTTGGCACACATCCACCCTCACATCCATTCTCTTCATCTGTTGCTGGAAAATGTGACAGCATTTGGAGAAATGCCAAATGAAATTTCAAACTGAGTGTGCTGGAGCCCTCGGTCCTTATCTATTGTTCTGTACACAAATCTGCAGACGAGGATAAGACTTCTCTTCCGAGCCACTTGTGGAAAATACTAATTAGCAAAAACAAGGTTGTGTATCTGTCTTTCTTTTAAATATTGGTGATATAGAGAAACAATGAAAATGGAGAAGTCCAATCACAATACTTATCAGGTCACTGCTTTAGATTTATGCACTGAGTAATAGCTGTTGTTGGTTACTTCCTCTTATTTATAAAAGGTCTAGTTCTTGAAACAGTCTGAAATCTGTAAAAATCCACTTTCAGAGTGTATCACTTAGATGTTGCAACTTTTGAATTAACAGTCCGTCAATGACACTCATTGTCAAAAGCAATTGTCCAGGGCCACACAGGTATAAAAATGAGCAGAGGTTAAGTTGTCTGATTTCTATTCTCCACACACTGTTCCACTGTGCTTCACATCTCTGCATCTGCATGCTGAATTACACTGATTGCCTCTCTGTTGTCAGCAATGAGAGCTTTGGGGTTTCAGAGATCGATGGCAGACAACCCTTTCAAATGTTATCAGCCTGTTAAACGGATGTTATCTGCTGTTATCAGAACTATTATAGCCTACTGCTTCAGATGGGGAAAACTGCACCTCTGTTCTGTTGGGTTTAGGTGCAAAAACTACAGGGTTAGATTTCGGAAAAGATCATGGTCTACGGTAAAAGAGTGATACTCAGCTTATGACCTGTGTGTCAACTCCGGTCCCCAGTAGTGTCTGGTGGCTCGCTGACCATTTTCTTATTCACAATAAAAATAAACTGATTCACAATGGTGTTTCTTAGTACTTTGAATGTAAATAAAAAAACAAACAAACAATAAAATAGAGCTTGTTTATCAACAAAAAAAGGTGACTGGGCCGCCCAATAGAGGTACGAGCTGAACCTGAGCAGAGCGACCATCTGCTGTTGACCAATCAGTGTACTGCAGTGTTCACAGCTTGACCTTTTAGTGCCAGATCTGTGTGCTATGGTACCCCAACAGAAGGGATATCAAAAATGGGAACAGTGCAGAACAATTCCGTTGGCTCCATCCACAACTTTTCACAGTAGAAACGCAAAAAAAAAGCGTACCGAACTGAACCATACTGTACTGCTCGGTGGAAATGGGGCTTTTGACACCTTTTATACTGCTTCACCTCACTGCCTCCCTTTTCCTCCAACATAATTACTACAACCACTAGAGGTCGCTGCCTAACAATAAATGTAAATGTAGGCAGTAGAGTGGGGCCACGGTTCCTCAGATCAAAGCTGTGCAGCCATTCATTCTGTGTCACTCATTTGTACATATAAAAGTGACATAAATAGTTTTCTAAAGAGTGAAAAAGAGAGCCGTACAGCTCACAGCTGGCCAATCATGGCGTGAAGTGGATGCAAAAGTCTTTCAAGTCTTTGTATTCATTCCTGGGGCCCTTGCAGATCAGTGGCTGTGATAGCATCTCAAATATCAGTGACAGCCTTCCTGCTCACATGCTATTTCAGACTGATGGACCTGTGTTTTATTTGATATATGTCAGGGGTCCTCAGCTTGCTTTGGCTGGGGGCTACTTATGCGAAATGACAGGTGGCCAGGGGCCAGTTACAAAAGCCACACACAGGTCAGATGTATGCAAGGGCGTTTCTTAAATTTGAGGACATTCTGAATATAGTGTGGACCTCTGTTTGGGGTCTGGGGGACCCTCCCCTGCCACTTTTTTGATAAACAAGTTTTATTTTGATGATTTTTATGCACCCTGGCACCATATTTCCAGTAAAGTCAAAAAACAAATCTCAGTTTTAATCAATTTATTTTCATTGTGAATTGAAAAATGGTTGGGGAGCCACCCAGCATGCTGATCACTTGTCTATGTTCTCATCCCTACAAGCAAATAATTCCCTGAATTAACTCCTTTTATGAGCATCTCTGGAATACTGTCAACCCTGCACAACAATTTTTACTCATTTTATTGCGTCGCCCTTGATGGCCTTTGTAAATAAAAACAAACAAAAAACTATATTATGCAGTAAAAGTGTTGGTTGAAAAAAAATTATCAAGAGCCCTCTAGGGTGCCCTTACAGTGCTGAAAACATGATGTAGTGCCCTCTTTAGTTGCCTTAAGAGTGATGTATGGTGCCCTATGCAGTTGGTGCCCTTTTTTATTTATTTTTTCTCATCCCTGCCCCTCAGATGGCCTGAGTCCGCCACTGCTGAGGAGCTCATTTTAGACTCTGGTTCCTCTTATCAAAATGTAAGCAAGGTTTTTAAACTCCTAAAAATGTACTTGGGTTTTTGCTTGTATTGTATAGTATGTGAATGCCCTGTGTTTCACAGGCAACCCATCCAGGGTGTACCCTCCATGCTCCAGCCCAGATTTGCAGTTTAGAGGAAGCATCAACTGACTGGAAAAATACAACAGTAAATCCAGTTGCCCTTGAAGTAGCACTTCTTAATACTGTATGAAGTGGATGACTGACAATCTCATAGTTAAAGCAAAAATTACTGCTAATAGTGACTGCAGTAATTTACCTCGTGGTTGTATTTCATGAAACTGGATTTACATCTCTGCAAGAAGAAGACAGAAGATCATTTATATCTGTGAGTTGTTTGCACCGTCAGTGTTATAACAAGGTACGTGATGAGCATTTTAATCACCAGCTGAGATTATTTCTTTAACTGAAAGTGTACATTGCGTATTAAACCACTTTGTAACATGACCCTGTCTCTAGTTCACTTTAGTGGGAATGGTAGATTAGTATTCTGTGGGAATGCATGTGTGTGTTGTCAAGGAGGCAAAGCTATGTGTGCCCTATAGCCGTGTTTACCTAACCCAAGGGATTCTGGGTCTTGTCAATTGTCACTGGGTCAGAAGTTAAACTGCACGCTCAGTGTGTCTGGGAAGAAAACCACAGCAATAACCAAAAAGTCTTCATAAAATGATTTAACTTAAAGTGACAGTGTGTCTTTACAGTAATTCTAACATCTGAATACATTAAATAACAAAGTCAAACATATAGATCACATGTAGAATCCTAAACATACACGTTGAGGGGGCAGTCTCTCAGACATGCCACTCCCTAAACACATAACTATTTTACCTTTAGGTCAAAGAAGGGTGCAGAGAGAAAAAAAAAAAACTCTTGTTACTGTAAATACTTGAGGAGACTTTCAGGCCTCTTAGTCTCTTCTCGATAAAAGAAAAGGCTGAAAATCATTTTAGCTCTTACATTAGCTTTTCATAACAATACCAAAAAAAGAGAAGTAATCCCATTAAATGCAAAACTAATACTGTTCCGACAAGTTATCTTATAAAGTTTATGGAGTTATGCAACGTCTTGCATAATTACGTATTTTTTCACAGCAGCCTAATACAGGGATTATGATGGTGAGTGGCAGGAGGGACCATAATATACCATGTCTGTCAATGAAAGTCGATTGCACACATAGTGTCTATTACCTTTGTCTGTTGCCAAGTCAGACTGAGAAAACAGAGCTCCTCCTGACAGCAAAGACCATCTTTATCCAAGCTGAATAAATACACTTTGGATAAGACCTAATTGTCCATATACCCAATTTGGCTTCTGTTACTTTCATTCATTCCAAACATAATTACAACATGATTGGTGTTCCTACTTTCCCCTTACCTGTCATGTTGATTTTTCAGTCTGTGATGTCTTGCTTCTGCCCCAATGCCTGTCCACAAACCTACAACATAGTTTAAATAAAACATGACAGCATATGAGGAGGAAATTTTTTCCAGATGACAAATACAACACACAAATCCTGTGTAGGGCATGGACGACTGAATATACAGTCAACCCATGTTTGACCATTGATAGCGGACTGCATCTGTAGCACTCGCAAACTTCCTTGGTTTTCCTGGGCACTGTCAAAGATGCTTCAGTGCAGGAGTGATACTGCCCGGCACTGGGGACTGAGGGGATTGTGAAGTTTACAGATGAGCTCAGATTTCACCAAAGAGCAGCATTAAAACTGGCCTAACAACACTGAGTTTTGACAGAAGTCTGCAAAACTGAATTTCTTGCAAATTCAGTTACAGCATGTCACTGGTATGTTAGTCCAAAAATAACTAGCTGTTACCACATATTTCCATAATGATGGACATTACAGTTTCTTTTGAGTGTTAAAATGAGCATTTAATGCACAAATATGCACAGTTTTTTAATGATAAACTTTATACAAATAACATTTGATTTAAATAAACTGTGTGGCTGTTTATCTACACCTTCAAGGGACAGTTCACAAATCAAAGTTCCTCTTACCTTAAGTGCTATTTTTCAGTCTATGTTGTTCCGGTGTGAGCTGCAGAGTGTTGGAGATGTTGGCTGTAGAGATTTCTGCTTTCTCTCCAATAAGATGGAACTAGATGGCACTAAGCTTGTCGTGCTCCAAGTGCCCAAAATTAAAAAAATAATAATAATAAAAATAAAACATTTGAAAAACTCAACAGCAATGCCTTTTTCCAAAAATCATGACTGGCTTACTCATGATAATCCACACACCTTGTTGTGAGCAGTTTCATGTAGGAACTATTTTCTTTTTACTGAGCTACACTTGCTAACCATATCACTGCGCAGAAGGAAGCGTGCATCTATACTGCTAGCTGAAAAAGTACCTCTGAGCTAGCTAATGTTACTGGTCAGACAAGGAGGATGCCATTAATGGTTACATCTTGCACTGTCACAAGGAGAAGCCTCTTGTCCACGAGTAGATGCATGCCACTTTCTGCGCAGTGATATGGTTGGCAGATGTAGTTCGGTAGACAGAAAATAGTTCCTACATGAAACTGCTTACAAAAATTTCTGTGGATTATCTTGAGTAACCGGATCATGATTTCTGCAAAGAGACATTGCTGTTGAGTTTTTCAGATGTGTTTTTTTGGCTCTTTAAGCACCACAAGCCGAGTGCCATCTAGTTCCATTATATTTGAGAAAAGGCAGACATCTCTACGGCTGATATCTCCAACACTCAGCAACTCACATGACAATCTACACTGATGAGCACAACAGTTAACAGGACAAATATGTATTATTGATTTTGCGGTGAACTGTTCCTTTAAAGCTGCACTTATCGACATTTTTATATCAACAATGACTCAAATTACTATGTGTAACTAATGTGTCATCCAGGGATAAATGACAGCATCAGTCACCTGAGGCGGTTTTTGATGATTTATATAACTTTTGAAGAACTGTGTGCTCTTTCGAACACTTCCCTCTCTTATCTGTGAAAATGCCACCTGCTCTGTTTTCTGACATTCAGTTATGTAACTTACACTTTTGGTATATGTTTCTTAAGATAACAGAAATATTTCCATCCAAGTACGGCTGCACACTTATGATAACCATGAAACAAATGGAGGTAAAACTAAGGTGGGGCTGAGGGGACCAGCATGATTATTTGTAAATTGTATTTTTTTCTATTTGTAATTTGTATTTTTCTAATATATTTTTGTCTATGTAAACTGTAAAGTGTTTCGAGACCATGTTTATGGTGATTTTACACTTTAAATAAAGCTGAATTGAACTGAAATTATGAATGGAACGTAAAACCCTTGGCTTCTAAAACCCTGTAAAGTTTCAAGGAAGTTAAATCCACAGAAGTTTGAGGCACTTGGCCTCATTTTATCAGAGGAAATGAATATAATGCTAAGCAAAAATCATAATTTGACCACCTTTGACCAAGATTCCCCATGCCCTTGCCTCTACATGTTTTCACTTTTTGATACAAAACTTGTTTTTAAAGCTTCAATGACTCTTTTTGCAATTGGATTGTATATTTATTTAGAGTTAAACTTGTAGCACATTGCTATTACATCCTTAAAAAAATCTGCTCAAGGTTAGGGAGACAATTGTAGAAGAAGTATTTAGAGCCTTTGAGTAAAAGTAGCAATTCATTATACTGTAAATACATCTACTTTCAAATAGCATTATGTACCCATCCCAGTGGGGAAAAATTGCCCCTGTAACTCATGTTTTGTTCTATATGACACCATTAGAGTGTTCATAATGATGCATTAATTAATTAATTAAGCAGCATTTCACTGTTACAGCTGATTACAATTTCAGATCTGAATGGTGGTAAGGGTCCCTAAAGACAAAGCTTTTTGCAATATAATATGTTGTTTTATGTTAAAAGAAGCAACTAGTTCCAATACTGGAAAGAAACCAGGGCTGTGAGAAGGAATTTATCTATTTTTTAATAACACAATTTGTTTGGAGGGTGTCATAAACCTTTGCGGTGTCCTTTCAAAAATGTACTTTAAATGACTTTTTTCCAATCTTAAGGGAATTAAGGATACATTTAAATATCGTGACACATTTTCTAAGAGTTACCATTAGATTTTGTGGGCAATTAAAGCATTTGAGCTAGTGCAAAATTTTCTGATTGCCACCCCAAAATGTGTAAACCCCTCACCTCCCTCCTCTCACCCCCAGCCAGCCTCTGACCATCACCGCGCCTGCATGCGTGTCTCCTCCTCCGCCGCCTTCCCCAGCAGCCCTACAACCTGATCGGTCCAAAATAAAGAACAAGGTAAAGCCTGCATCTGCATGCCCAAAACCTCCGGAGTGCCATCATCCATTCCTCGGCTGCATCTGTCATCCGTCACACATTTCTCTATTATCTTCCGTGTGGACGCCCCGAAGCTTCCATGCATCTAACAGCACAGTGGCACACTGTAGCCGAGGCTACCACACCTGTCTGGAGCATCGCATTGACTCATTACCTCTGCCTTGTCACTGGGCTGTAAGAGCATTCGCATTATCATCAAAGCACACTGTAAATAGGGGATATCAGACGCAATCACATCTGATTGCACTGCTTGCAAACTGCCTGCAAACACACACACTCACACACACCACAAAGCCCCAGTCACCAAGGTCTCTGTGAGGGATCGTTGCGGCATGCTTGTAACAAAAGAATGAGCAACACATGCATTCATTCATCCACTGAACACGTGGCGCTTCACACGAACACTAAAATGTGTTATTTGTGTAAGGAGCGTCACAGCCGGTAAAACCTGTGTAATAGGATATCGTTATTTAATTACTCCCATAATATCACTGTGTGTGTGGCTCTTAAGTTTAAGTCGCCTCATCAAGGTTTTTATTTCATGCAGAATTACAGTTGGTACTTAATTACTTTTACCTATAATTAAGAAATACTTGAGCACATCTTAGTGGCAGCTTCTCTGAATAAGCCAACAGGGAGACAGATTGATAGAACAGCCCTCAGCACCGAGTGTCTCTGACAGGTTGTGTGTCACCACACAGGAAGCCCTCACATGTTGCTTACCCCCCGCCTTTTTTAGAGTTGAGAAAGGAGGGGCTTAAGGAGAAGTTGTTGGCCCGGCTGTGACCGAAGAGGGAGGGAAGACCAAGGTGATGCAACATCCAATAAGGCAATATTGGCGGAAAGAAGCCCCAACTTATGAACCAGCACACTCAGGGCTGAAGATGAGAGCTCACCTGCACGGTAAGACAGCACCTTTATATAAGAGGGAGACACTGTGATGGCTTTTAATCTTAATGTTTTGCTTTCTGGCTGAATAATGATATATATAAGTTTGATGATGAAGCTGTGGAGGTGTCAGAATGATCTAGCTATTAGAAAAAAAAACAAAAAAACATTCAACACGTGTCCATGAAGTGGACATTCAATATTTTGACGCAAAGTAGTAAAGCAGTTATTTTATCTGAGCAGTCAGAACCACGTGGCACTGTTCGTGGTCTCCCCCACCTCCGTGTTGTGACTGCGTATGTGAAAGAAGAGTGAGATGGGGGTTGAGATGAAGGTTGGGGATTTCCGTGTTGAAACAAACACTTCCTGTCACGGAAAAGAGTTGATTTTCACATATGAGATATTATGTATCCTAAGCAGACCTTGCATATAGATAATTCACCACAAAACCTCCTTTATAGGGACCCTAAAATCTGATACAGATGTGATGGAGAATTTACTAAATTTGATTGATAATCTGTTTACAATTACATCAATATTATAGCCAGATAGATAATGGACTTTTTAAGACAAACATGTCCATATCAACATTTGGTGAACATTACTAGTTTTATTTGACATAAATACATAACATAAATAGAGATGAACCCACTTTTGCTCCCAATACTGATTCTGAGACATACATTTAGATTGATGTATAGCCTGCTGAATGTGTTTTTTTTTTCCTTTCTCTTTTTCCTTTTAAATTTCTTTTGACCTCACGTTATCAATTTCATTTATGGAGCACCAAAACGGAAAAAAAATCAGGAAAGGGTCCTCAGACCAGTCCAAAATATAACTGATTACCTCTAAATATATTTAAGTATATTATTTATTTTTATTATAAAAGGCAGATAAAAGGAAATATGTAATTCAACACCACATTTGTCGCTATACATCACTTATTATCTGTGCCAATACCGATCCTGTGTGTTGGATTAGTGCATCCTCCTATTGATAACCCTAACCTTTAACTTATATTTCTCATAAGGATCTTGATTATTATCAGTCAATACAGCCTATTGGTCTGGACAATTTACCAGTCAGGCTCTAATCAATATATAAAATAATATAAATAATCTGGAATCATAGCGAGAGCTAATATGGCCATTGCTTTATTATGTGTTATGTGTTTTAAAGTGACCCTGTTTCATTTCTTTGTACTTTCAAAGCAGTCATTAGAGCTGAAGAAATGAGTGGATTAATTGATACATTTTTAAGAAAAAACACCAAAAAGTCACTATATCCAGTTACTCAAAGTTTCCCATTTTTATATCATTTAAAATTGGAAATTTTGGGGGTTTTGGTTTCTTGGTCAGACACAACAAGGGAAATGGTAAGCTTTTGTTTTTTGCTATTTACTGTCTTTTAATTATTAATCAAGAAAATAGCTGGCTGACTAATTGATAGTGAAAATGATTCTTATTAATATGTTCTATACATTTCAGCTGTATTCTTGTGACATAACCAAATTGGCCACTGGACTGAATGGTAAAAGTAGGGTATGTCAACAGAAGTTGTGCATGCATGAATGGCAGCAACCCCAGCCCCCGACACATGCACACATGCACACATGCACACATGCACACATGCACACATGCACACACCACCCCCGTCCCACCATATCCTTATCCACACACAGGAGGGCCTTTCTTTCATCCAGCCTCAGAGGTTCTGTTTGCTTTCCTTATAGGCAGTATCTGTAGGTAACACAATTTTGCGCATGTCGAAAGGACAGGGAGGTAAGTATCAGTATTTGTTGCTGGACTAAAAAATTTAACAGTCTTGCAACTGGAAATGACACTTAAAGTTTCTCTTCACTTTGTCTTTAAGTCACTCAGATCAACAGCAGATTTTCGTTTGAGGTTAGGTTAAGCAGCAGATGGATGAGGAACAGATCTGTCACCAGTTCTCCTTGCTGCCCTTCTTACCCAGCAAAGCTCATACTGGTTCAATATGTAGGTTCAGGTCAGGTACTGACAATAGAAGAAACTCAGCCATGGGGTCTCTGAAAATGCAGGGAAGAGAATCTACGCTACCTACAGCTGTGACAAAGGTCTGATTTGATGCCTTTTCAACTATGACTGAAATTATCACACATAGAATTTGAAACATCAGACATCAGAGGCTGGCGACTCTGCCACCCTGTTTCTAGCAGCAGAAGGCAGCTGTTTTCAAACTTCTCAGTGCAAAATCTCCGACTGCATAGCACCGAACTGCAGAAAGACAAGGTTAGCATCTAGCTGGTGAACATAGCAGAGCATTTAACAGCTGTAACAGTGCCAGATGTTTTTCTGTGTTGGTGCAGACTGAAAAAAAAAGCTAAAAGGAGGGTGAATGTTGGACTTGCATTCCTCAGGTGAACAGACACATGACTCCAAATGAATGTTCAGATCATTCTGTCTCTGCTGGATGTGCAAATATTTGTTATCAAATTTACCATAATTAAGGGCACGGTCACCAATGAGTGATATTAACACTGGCAAATATTCGCCTGCCAATCTCTTTCATTTTATGCAAACAAAAGGGCAAATAAAACATTCCGTTTTATTGGCAAAGCAAATTCACATCTTTACATTGCACTGAGTTCAACTGTGGTGAAGTTTGACTGGCGAAGGTGCAGCCTCAACCAATAGCAAAGAAGTATGTGTGGAGGAGACATTGATTGTTGCCGTGTTTAATCAGCTGTTATTGTATGATATTGGCCATGAAAAATACCAACTGCCCACGTGAGAGGTGCCTCGTGGCTGTCAGTGAACTGGGAGACAGGCATGGTTTGTAAGTAAATGGAAAATGTACAATTAAAAATTGGTATTTATTAGCAAACTAGCTTGTTAGCTGATGTCAGGCACTGCCCACATTCACAAGCATGAATATCGCCTCACCAGGCTTGCCTGCTTTCGCTCATGTGTGACCGTACCCTAAAATGCTTCATTTTAGGGTGTTCATAAGTCAGTGTTGTGTTTGTTTTGCTCCCCCAGAGTGTCTAAAATCAGTTAATGCAGATTAAAGGTTTCACAAAAACAGCCTGGACGGTTCTCAGCCGCAGTTGATAATGGCCAACAGTAGTTGGTTGTCTGAGGCGGTATGCACATCTGGTTGTCCAGCTTGAATTTTGGACATGGACAATGTCTATTCACCTCCCCAAACTTGACACCTCTACTATACGAAGGACCATCTACTTCCATATCTAGAACATTGGCATTATTGGACATATATATGGGGTGTCACAAAATCATTGAATATGGTCAAAATTCTTAGCAGGACCAGGCTGGCCAGCTTTAAATATGTGTGGTGTAAAAGATTATTTATGGATGCTGAAACGTACAATTTTGTAAAAGTATACTGAGGAATGTGTGTATCTGCACCGTAGCATATTTGTAGTATTTATTGTGTTGGAACCTTCCCATGGCTTGTATCAGACAGTTTTCATAGTAGGCTCTGAGATATTTCATTGTTAGTTTTGTGAGGCTATAGTCCAGACATGTCTGGGCTGATGGAATTCCCAGATACTGTGTGAGTCCAGTTATATATCTGAGTTAGTTGTAATGTCATAGATTTCTCTGCTTAATAGACAGGTGCTTTGATCACAAATCTTCAAAGTTTAACATGGCGATGGTGCTGCTGTGATATGCATGAAAGCTATCTGTTGAACCCTACTGTGAGGAGAGAAGGATACAGGGAAATGGTTAGAGAGAACGGGATGGGTGTACATGCTGTGACCACTGGGGGGCCCCATAGCATAGTTGGGCTCAGCTGTTTGCTATTTGTTCAGGAGTGCAGTATCAACATCTCTAGCATGTTTCAGTGATGGAACATCAGGTGGATTTTGTTCACAAGCTGAGGTGCTGTCATTAAAACTACTCAGTCTGGTTACCCTGTCAATGCTCCGCCTCTGCTTGTGTGAAAGAGCATGATACATGCAGAACCTAAAATCTTCCTTTTGTCATGACAAAAAGGAAGGAAAAAAATCACCCGTGGAGTGAACAATAGAGCAGCAAGCAGGTACATTTGTTTTTCTCTGCTCTTCTAAAAAAATATTATTAATAATGTATAGAGAATGAAGACTACACCTCTTAAACATCTTACTAATGTTCATTTTTTATTTGATGTTTTAATTAGAATTGATCTATCAAAATGTACACTGTTAGGTACAAGTATTTTAGATATAATAAAAAAAAATGATATTTTTTTAAATGGAGGAAATGGTCATTCAATTAAAACTGTGGATTTTTTGGAAGTGGAATTGTTTGAGGTACTTATCCATAGTCAATATATAAGCTACAGCAGTTGTAGGTAGGCAAGCCCCCAGTTGGGAGAAGCAAATGGAGTACCGCCACTGAAGCTAAGAAATGAACTGCTGTGAACAGGGGCAGCAACAAAACGTATTTCAGACACCTGAAAAAATCAATGTCAGTTTGAGAGTGTGCTATATTGAGAATATTTTCACTGCTTTACCTTGCTGTCAGACATCCATTGAACAGAAACTGAGGTATATATGCTCTCCTTAAAGCCACCAGACTCCACTGACAAAAACAGTAATTTTACCTCTCAAAACATGGGAGTTTCTCGCCTACCACTGCCTTGATTGTAGTGTGTTTGTGTTACTGTATCATTTTGGTGAATCTGAACTAACCCTTTAAAACACCAAAGTCACACAATAACACAAACAAGCTTCTGATCGAGGCAGCAGTAGAGGCAACGCCTGTGTTCTGTTTGGTAAATTTACTGTTTTTGTCAACCAGGTCTGACTTTAAAGAGTATAGAGAAGTTTTAGTGTCAGTGGAGAAAATGCTCTAAATACAGCATACACTAAAACTGATATATATTTTTTTAGGTGTGCCTTTTTCTAGCTGACTGAAATAAGTTTTACTGCTGACTCTGGCCAAAGCAGTGCATCGCTTAGCTTCTGTTTCTGTACTCCTGCCTGCTTCTCCAAACTGGGGGCAAGTTGACTGATATCTACTACAGGTCACACAATGACTATAAATAAGTACCTTATACAACCCCACTACAAAAATCCTATCCCTTTAAGTGGCTTACAGTATCAATAGAAAGTGGTACATTTACCAAAAAATATTTTTTGAGAAAGCTTTGTGTTCTTCCTTGGGTCATTGCAGATATCAGTAAATAAGTAGGCTAAAACAAAACAATAATAAGTATTTATTTTTCTGTATACATACACGTAATTAAGAAGGCATTTCATTCCATATTCAGATCTTCATTTAGCTTTAATCTTTATGGATGTGTGTGTTCTGTGAAATAATGCATGTGTGGACAATTGGCAAGTGGACTGCTCTCTTTGACAGCTTAGCAGCAGACTATTGACTACAACCGCCTGCACTGACCTTTTTTATGGAAGACATTTGTTCATGTAAGAGTAGGAAAAGAACAGGAGTATTCCATTTAGCTGCTTCAGTTTCAGGGTCCTTTTATTGTGCATGCTGTTTGAATGTCACACTGTTACAGCTTAGTGGGACACTTGAACAAAACAGAGCTGTTGTTAATGTCATTAGTAGGCTAACACAAGTGCCTTTCCAACTATGACAAGTTAAAATGTCAGCTGTGGAAAAGGCCTGGCAAAATATTTTATTTTTTATCAAAAGTGAACCAAAACTCAAAGCGGAAGATTTTTAGTAACTAACTTAAGACCTTGCCTACAAAGAAAGGATTTTTTGGGAAACAGCCAACCATATTTACTTTTTTTTTTTTTGCAAAGACTGACATAACCTGGAGAAACGTCTACAGAGTTTGGTCTTTTAGTCTTACAAAGGTTGCAATAATAACAGCACTGTGTTAAAAGCAAAAGTCTTGCTGCACTGTAGACTCACTCAAGATTTATCTCTTTTCTAAAAGAGTCAAGGCTGCACCTGCTTACCAGTATTTACTACATGTATCATTTAGCTGCATGTTGGGTGCCTCTGTGCTGTATTTGTGTTTTCCAGGCTCTTGTGTCGTATTGCTGTGACAGAAAGCATTGTAAATGGAACAGTTAAAATATATGGTTAAATTAATAATGTTAATCATTCCTTTAACATACAATAATTGATTGCTTTGTCACTTGGACACAGCAATCACAACATTGGCATATTATCACAGAATAAATATGCTAATAAGCAGTTGCCTATTTATGCATCCAGCAGTTACAGAGAAACATAAGCATTTATTTGGAGTCATGTTTCCATCAACCTAGCAGATGTAAGTCCAATACATACACACTTTCAGCTCTGATTTGGTCTCCACCAACTCCTGAAGGAAATGTAATATATTGTAGCAGTATGAACTTTTTCTTCAACAGTGTCTGATAAAACAGGGACACAGTGTGCAGTAGTGAGAGTGGTGTTATCTCCAGGCTTATTTTTAACGAGCTTGACCAAAAAATCAAAGTCATCACAGGGTTTATGTCACAATATGAAGATTAAAGAGGCAGGCAATCAATTTATTCCCAGATTGAGAACAATTATTATACAATATAAAACTGTTAAAGCTACTCTTACCTTTCTTGCATTTCACACAGCGCTTAGAAAAAATCTGAACAACTCCCACCTCCCTCCAAAGTCCCATCCCCCTCCTTCTGCAACTCCACCTCCTTCCAAAGGCCTACTCCCCCCTCCTACATTATGTCATCATTTCGTCTATGATAAACGTAGGCATTGGCAAGGTGTATATATATATATGTATACCTATCTTTCAGGCAGCAAACCCCAGCGAGGTCTCTGCGTTGTGTTAGGTGAAGTATACCGGGGCGGCAGGGGAGACAGGGAAACAGGACTCAAACTGGTGGTTGAGGCGGAGAAAACTTCCCTCATTTATTGGCCTTACGAGACACAAAACAAACTGTCTTCAGTTTCCAAGGCACATATTAACACTTGAATTAAACTAAATATCAAATACAGAATAAAATAAACTTCAGCTGCCTCTGTTACAGTTACTGATTAGCCAGATACAACACAACTAGCTCCACACGGTTAGTGCATCAGTATAAACACATTTTGACATAAAAATTACAGGAATTGTCCCATCTTTAACATAACCACTCTTGGGACTGGCGTGTTTAATAAAATTATAACAGACAGTTATGTTAATGACTTAAATAAAGTGGTTTCATTAGTACAGTGTTTGGAAACCCTCCTTACCTTACGAGACACAAAACAAACTGTGAACTACGGTGGCTGCGGAGGGTCAAAAAGACTCAAAACTACAGTGGGCCAAAAAGGACAGAAACATAAATACCGCCCTCTGCTGGTGAACATAAACTCACTCCCTTACATATACAGTTTATTTTGTAGTATTCTTATTTTTGGGCCTCTTGAGCAAAGAAGAACTCAGCGTCAGCAAGTTTACACACCACGCTAAAAAGTTCTGTAAATGTTAGCTAGCATGTAAGCTAGCATTTCCCTACTCAGACGAACATGGAGCAACACTTGACATCTTTTTAGTCCCCTGACATATGTAAGTCCAATATTCACTCTCCTTTTAGCTCTAGTTTGGTTTTCACCAACCCTGAGGGTAATATTGGTCTCTGTAGCTTGTCAAATCATGACTTTGTTTAGCTAGCTTAATGTCAGTTGCTAACTTTGCCTCTGTTGGTGGCAGGTAGTGCACACTGGGTTTATCAGAACTGGAAACAGCTGCCTGTAATCTGTATGCCTTTCTCATAGCAGAGAGTTTGACATGTCTCACAAAGAAAAAGTGTTATTTAAGACATTTATGATAATGTGTCAGTCAGGGTCCGCATAATACATGCTCGTCATAGCCTGATTTAGGAGCTATGACAAGTTAAAATGTCTGCTGAGAAAAAGGCCTATAGAGTCAGTATTTAAATTATATATATATTCATATTATTAAAGCTTTAAATATGGTATGTAGTTTATTGGGGAAGTCAGGAAGACTCAGAGATCTATTGCAGTGTGTTTTGCCAGTCTGCAAAACTAGACGTTAGCTAATGTTAATTGTTAGCTTGGCAGCCAAAGTGGCAGCTAAGACCTCTCAACAGGATCCTTCCAGACCATATCTGATATCTTCAGTTTGAATGTCACACCCAACTAACAAGCAGTTCTTTTCCACTTATAATCATGAGGAAAAAAACAACATAGTCGCTAAATGTAATGCTATGTTTAAATATAATGACCATTTTTCACAGTCATGATGAAGTAATTCAGAGTTGTCTAATGTTGTTTGACAGAATGAGAGCTAGTCTGGCTTTTTAGCTACAGATGAGCTTTGAAGTTCTTTGAAGTTGAGTTGGAAGGTAAATTCAAGTTACACACTGCTAAAAGTAATGTCAGCAGCACAGTTAAGCTCTGGTGGAACAATGGGATGTGATTTCATCTGCATGATTTTATAATTTTCATTACTTTAATGTAATCAATAGCATATTAGTTACACTTTGTGTTATAATATGGCCTATTCTGTTTTATTTATTTGTCCTTCTTGGATTGACCAGAAAAACTGGATAGACTGCAATATTTGTAACTTGCAAGCCAAAAAGTACTTTTGGATTGTGGGTATGCTTGGTTTGCAATGCTTCTAAGTGTTGGAAATGCAATTGGAATGTAACTTGGTTAGATGGTTTGGGGGTATGTTAACTTCATAAATTTCTTTGTGACTAGTGATAAGAAGTAACCTGAAGGCATAGATGTAATAAGAATGTTTTGTCAGTGGGTTCATCAGAGCTTTTTTTTGCTTAAAACAGCCGCCAGTTGTTGGTGGAAAAGATACTGATGAGAGCAGTGAGACTCAATCAAACCAGTTGCAAAAGTTAAAATCAAAACAGTGAGCTGAAAGACATTAAAACACTCCATAGAATTAAGGGGAACTGCAGAGCTGGGCAGTAATTACCTCAGCCAGAGCTGTCATGTTTTCGGTTCGGTTTGTCATCTGTTTATTTGTCTGTCAGCAGGATTATGAAAAAATGACTTGCCAGATTTTTATGTAACTTGGTGCAAGGGTGTAACATGGGCCAAAGGGAAACCCATTACATTCTGTAATGAGTCCCAAACATGGGACAGATGCGCACATTATTTTTCAGCTTTGTTGAACTTGCAATATTCGTCATTCATAGTAAAGGCCTTGCCTTGTCACCTTGGACGTCACAAGCAAACATGGAGGTGGCTGAGCAGAAGTGGTGGTTGCAGTGAAAAGCAAACAATGGCAATAGGGCTGACAGAGCTAATAATGTAAACAGGGGTTAGATCATACTCACCAGGGTGACCTTGGGGGTAACCTGAGGTGGGTGTTATGCTTCTGCCCGACACTACTCTGGACAGGATAGGACATTTGGACTTGATGCAGGTCCTTGCTGTCCGAGTTCCCACCTAGTTCTTTGTGGGTTCGTCATTAAAAGTGACACCTTTCACGGTACACAATTATTTGACCCATTGTTTATATTAAAATATCTGTTAGTGCCGCTTTAATGAAAAGAGGCTTCAGCTGTCTGTTAATTCTTTAGCTACTCATTAGCAAAATGCACTAGCACACTTTATTCTAATGAAAGTATTTATACATTACTTTTCCTCTAATGGATCACAGGTTTAAGAACTCTGAATGAATGAATGAATATCACTTTATAACTGAACTTGTCAGCATCAGGTTAGGCATTTAAGCAAACTGACCAGCTCCTGACCCTAAGGCACAGAACACTAACCAAGATAAACCTCTTGCAAAGGCTGACACACAGATTTCCTCTGCAATTAAGAGTCATCCCAAAACAATTCTGAGCAATACGATCAAACAAAACAAGAAAGGAGAAGGTGTTCCTCTTTGCTATTCAGACATGCAATAAGATGATTACCCGGGTTGGAGTGATGTCTTATTATGCCCCTAAAAAATTCTCTAGACTTGAGAGCTATCTTCTCTTTGTTACCCCAGCTTGAGCAATACTGTGGTAGGTATTTGGTGTAATTGCGATGGTATGCTTGATTTTTATTGTCCCTGTTCTTGTTGCTGAGCCAAGGTCTCCATTCCAATAAAGAGAGGTTGACCCCTGCTTGAGTTTGTGCGTGCTTGTGTGTGTTTGTGTTGTGGCAGAATCTATTCATTGAATTTCATCAGAATATGCCTTTGAAAAGGTTTTCTCCGCTCTATTTACATTATCGCTGCAGTATTAGCACAGTGATTTTAACTCAGTTGTCTTGGCAGTCCACAGTGCTGGAGGTTTTTCTTTCACTGATGGACTATAGATTGTGTTTTTGCAACACTCCTCCCTTTCCAACGCGTCTGTCATATGAATGCCACTATTCAAAAAACATCCTGATTTGTGCACTTCATATTAAAATCCCATATCTTGTCATTCCCAATGCCATGCCTTATTGTAAGAATTCCTATTTTTTTCAGTCGTCCTAAGTGATGCATAGTTTGTGGGCTCTATTTATTGGGTGCTGAACAAAGGTCCATAAAGCATAGTTCGTGCTGCTTTGAGTGCCGTCACGATTTCTAAGTCATATTTACCTTTCTGTGCACAGTGTAAGGAAGAGGCTGTCTATCCTGACAAAACAGAGCTTGCGGAGTCCCAATCATACCACTGCATATTGACATTAGTGATAATAGACACAGCTGCTTTGCAAGCCCAATAATATGATGCATTGTAAATAGCAATAATGGATGCTATTTTGTCTTGAACCCACTGTGTTGTACACAGGGACCCCATGCTTCTCCCGTGTAGATGTGGAGTGAAAATCGAGGACAGCATCCATGACTTGTGTGAGCAAAGAAGGCTGGTGTTGCATCTGTATTTTAGATAAAGGAAACTAATTAATGAGTCTCTCTTGTGTGTCTTCACCTCAGCTTGTTTTTTTTGCCTCAAAGATGGTTCAGCAAAATTAAGAAACAACCAAAGTAATTGTTTTTCAGGTGTGTGCCCTGTAACTTGCAGTTCTTTGGCTTAAAAGATCATCTGTCCCCAGAAAATGGGGCCCTAACAAAGATATGGTCATGATGGTTAATGTGTAACTATGTGGCATCCTCCCATTTCTTTTGACCAACAGAATGTTTCCATAGTTCTATTGCATGGCCAAGGTCAATAGGGCTGACCTTA
This sequence comes from Epinephelus lanceolatus, assembly GCF_041903045.1. Taxonomy (NCBI): domain Eukaryota; kingdom Metazoa; phylum Chordata; class Actinopteri; order Perciformes; family Serranidae; genus Epinephelus; species Epinephelus lanceolatus. The sequence continues at coordinate 10,682,729 of NC_135745.1, forward strand.
AAATGCCCTAAACTAAAGCTTTGTGGGGGGGGTAACTTCATTTACACATTGTTTTAGCTTGAGAAAAGAGCATTGTTTCAGCAGGATGTGAAAAATACCTTGAACGACCTTAGTGACTTTTGACTTTACAATAGTCACTAGTTCTTTCACTTCTGTTTTAGTTGTCTGTCACTTACTGAACTCCTAGTATGCTACCATACTCACAATGACAATGTGAACATGCTGATTTTTTAGCAATTACAATGTTTACTGTGCTCATCATTTTAGTTAAGCATGTAACCATGCTAACATTTGCTAATCACCATCAAATACAAATTACAGCTGGTGGGAGTGTCATTAGTTTTGCAGGTATTTTATTAACCAAAGCACTGGAAAAATTGAATCATTGACCCGATTATGGTGCTAGATGAAAAGTCAGGGCATCACCAAAGTTTTTACAATTCATTCTGAGTTGATTATCAGTGTGTGGTGATCCATCGAATAGTTATTGAGACATTTAACTGAAAAACCACAAAATATCAGCTTGCTAGAGAAACACTCACAACATTGTTGAGTTTATCAGAATCCAATGTCATGGAGCCATGATTGTCTGTTATTCCAAGGCAATGCATGCAATAGTTTCTAAGATTTTTTTAATCCTGACCGAAGTGTTGGACCGACCAACGGAAAGACTACGTCATCCCTGTAGACAGGCACTAGTGTAGCTAAAAATGTGCAGTATCAGTTAGGGGTGTAACGATACATTGATCCACATCGATACATCAATTCATTGATTAACGATCCGATTATATCATTGCAAAATGAAAACATTGATCCATATCGTCATCTTAAAGATACACATTTATTTTGAAATTCACATAGCACGTCTGTGTCACCATTTCTGGGCAAGCGCGCCTCCGCTCAAACAACAAACAGAGCTCAGAAATAAAATGGTCAAATCATATTCTAGTTGTTTTTGTGAGTTGTTGTAAATGATTGTGTTAGATGGGCATATGATATCATGTCATATCGATCGCAGGCTCCTGAATCGAATCAAATCGAATCAAAATCGTATTGTGACAGACTTTGTGATATCGGCAAACATTTTATCGTCATCCAAACAAATCGATATAATATCGTATCGTGATGAAGCTGGTGATTTACACCCCTAGTATCAGTACATTTTCATTACCCACATAAATTAAACCACTTATTCATCGATCATTTACTTATGTTTTTCATTGATTAAGAAACTTGTCCTTATTCATAGTTTTTTAATTGCCTTCATTACATTCTACTCGCATATCTCTCAAAAAAACAAAAAAATGTAATTACCCCTGAAAAGCAGCCTCATAAAAAACTAATTAGACTGTTGATTAGGTTAGCAGTTTGCTGAGATACAGTCTGCCTATTGGCATATCAAATATCACATGATATTTGCTCAGAGACTTACATATGCATCACAAGATGTTGGTGTTTTCCTCACCTTGAAGTGCTTTGAATTTTTTTTTCCACCCTGTGAACCTCATATGGCCTTAAGAATGGAAGGGGGGTGTAAATGAGATAGTGCTAGGCTGGATTACCAACTGAGCAGAGTGGCCGAAAACCTACTGTGTTAACTGGTTAGTGCTGATTTGATTGAAAACGTAGCCTATTTGGGAACATACAGGCTAAAGGACCATATCAGTAGACATGATGAGGGTCTTAAAGGACCAGTGTTTAGGATTTAGGGGGATATATTGGCAGAAATTGAATTAAGTGCAATAAGTATGTTTTCTTTAGTGTATAATCACCTAAAAATAAGAATCATTGTGTTTTTGGTAAAGTAGAATGAGCTGTTTATATCTAGGCTACATAGTAGGGCTGGGTGATATGGACAAAAGACAGAGTGAGGAACAAGGGTCTACAGGGGCCAGTAACGTATTGTTACCACAGGACTCTCTAAGAGGTTACTTACTCTTGCTTTGGCTGTAGGTAGTACAAGATAAGGTGTTGGAATTCTGTTTCAAATTAAAGCTTTGTAAGCACAGTCTATTCCGGACCGGCCTCCTGTCATCCTTGGTTGATTGGTGTTAGGTCAAGACTGGTATGCGTGTGCCATCTGCAGCACCATTACGCATGCCTGAATCATCCACAACCAAAACCTGTTTCCAAGCTGCTACACCTCCTGTGCTCCTCGTGTTACGTACGCTGCTGTATGAGCAGTGTCTCTTTTCTTTTGCATTTTACCAAAGTTTATTAATGATGTAGTTACTAATAGAGCTGCAACCTTTTTGTCATTCAGCCTATGAAAAACAGCCCAAAACTAAATATGTTCAATTGAAAATGATTTAAAGTAGAGAAAATCAGCCTCACATTTCAAAGCTGGAGCCAGAGAATACTCTGGATTTTTGCCCACAATGATTAAATGTATTATCTGATTGTCACATATTGCATGTGGCTTGATATCTCAGTATTCTCTCTCCATCATTAATTGGACCTTTATGTCAGTGTCAAATATAAAGTCTGTGCTTAAAGGCTACTTGTTTGCCTGGGAACATCCCTCATAAACCAACAGACATGTCAGGTCTCAGAGTTAGTTTCATTTAACCTCTTACTGCCACTCCTCCTGGGATGGCCCAGTGGGCTTGGCTCAACTCTTGTCTTGTTTACATACATTAGTAGAGTCAACCAGTGGGATGGAGTCAGAGCACTGTGACTTGATCACAGACTTCAGTCTTCACACCAGTTGGTTTCTCACTGCCGAGCTGGTTTCCTTTTTTTCTGATGTAGAAGTTGGTATTTCCCTTTAACATGTTTTTTTTTCTTCAAACATCATAACGTGGATGGTAAGGTTCAGTTTTTAACCTAGTTCTGTTTCTTAGTCATCTTTTTATCAATGTGCAGCATGCTGTGTATGATGGATGTCCCGGGGCATTTTTGAGTCCCTGTAGGCTCCTGTACATAAGTGTGTGCATGTGTGTGTTTGTATGTTTGTAACACTGAATGGTAGCTATATTTGGCCACTTTTTCCTCTTCTTTTGCCGGGATGCTTTTAGTTCACTGTCTAGGCTTTTTATTCACTGAGTCAGTAAGGGTCAGATGGAGGGAGACATGCTGCAGAGTTACAGTATTTGACACACGCTCCAGCCTCCACATGACGGCTTAACTTGACTAAGAACTGCAGTCTATCAGCGCCAATGAAGTTATGTAATCAGATGATTAAAAAAAGTTTGGAATCTGAAACAATTAATTGCTTATTAAGTTAGTCGATCAACTGAAATGTAATTAAATTAATTAATCAGTGGCAACTATTTTGATAACGGATTAAGTGTTAAGTAGTTTTCCCAGCAAAACACCTACCAGTTTCTTCAGTGTGAGCATTTGCTGCTTTTCTTTGTGTTATATCACTGTAAACTGAATGTGTTTGGGTTTCAGACTATTGGTTCAACACTAGAAATATTGTGTTATGCATTTTTTCATTATTTTCTGACATTTATTTAAAACGATTAATCGAGAGCAGGGTTGGGTGATTCTGAGAAAATCAAATATCAAGATATTTTCAACCAAATCCTACTGATATTGTAACAATACTGAATTATTAGTGACTATTAGTGCTTTCACAATGAGATTTTTGATAAATAATCATCAGTATTAATGACTAAAAGGGTAAAGGCAATAATAGAAAAGCCAGAATAGTTTGGCAATTTTCAGAAAATTACATGACTTTACTGTAATGCGGTTTTTAAAACCAGGAAAAGATAACACTTGCGAGTCTCATATCACAGTATTGATATATGTTGAGATATTACCCAGCCAGAATTAATAGATCAGTCAGTAATGAGAATAATCATTAGTTAAGTTTTTACATTGCGCTTTATCCTATAGTGAGTTTCTGAGTTTCTCAAGACCAGCCTCCACTGATTATTTTTGATTAAATGTCAGTGCAAATAAGTAATATCTTCAAAAAATAATGCATGCATTATTATAGTATTATCTCACAGGTTATTTTTGACAATCATATTCATCAGCAGTTAAATATTTACTGTGATAGAGCAAAAAGTACTCATCAAATCCAAAAAATTTGAAGTAACTCGCCAACATGAACATTTCAGATACATTTTACTCAGTCAGTTCAAGTATTTTCTGCCACCTTCTTCCAAATCCAGGCTGTTTTCGAGTGTTCTTTTGCAGTTTGGCTGTCATACAGCAGTAGTCAGTGGGCAGTCTAAACGTTCCCCTAACAGTTAATCTCTTTACACAAAAGAGCACTTTGTTATGGCAGCTGCTTTGCTACAAAATGCAAATCTGTTACTACATGTTTTCTAAATTCTCCCTCTGCATCCTTTCTATCAGATTCCTTAGAAGTTTAATTCCCACCAATCTGAGTATACTGAAGGTGCAAACAGTTGATTTTGTGTGTTCTGAACTTTATTTTTTACCTCAAAGCAGGTCGTGTACAGAGACTGAGGAATTGTTTTGAACGTGGCCAAGGGGACAAGTAACTAAAAAAGTGTTGCCTTGCCTCCCCCTTCCCCACTCCCCCCCCTCCCTCCACCCCCCTCTGCCTGTCACATGTTCTTTTCACAGCATAGAAAAGTTTCTGGATTAGGGCAGAATTAACACAAAGCGGCGACGCCACTCCAGCTACACTCGCAAACAACGCAGAAGAGGCACGAGGGGGACCGAGACACTTGAGCGAACGCCACCTCAGAAAACTTCAAACTCTGATAGCGAGAGGCAGACGAGTCCATCCCCAGAGAGAGAGAGAGGCAGCAGAGGCAGAGAGACGGCAGCAGGGGATCTTTGCCGACAAGGTCCTGAAGGATGGAAGAGAAGCAGTTTGCCGGGATCCTGGTAAGTTTACCTTTTGTTCAGTGAGCACACACATACACATGCACACTTTTAAAAGCAGTAATACAGATACAAGTTTATAAATGCACAGAGATACATGGATGCAGCCACATGTCTGAGTTCAGTGGTGGGATGCAGCTGCTGGACCACCAGTTGAGTCACTCTCTGCCTCCCCTTGTTCCCAATTTAAGCACAAGAGGCCAGATGGTTTAGTTTCACTGTACTGCATATTCACCCAGCAGGCTTTTCTTTTCTTATGTTGTTTTCTTTCTTTCTTTGTTTTTTTTTTAAGAAACACTCAAAAGAAGAGAGTTGTGCTCACATTTTTTTCCGATTTACTCTAGTTTTTAAATGAAATTCTTAATCTTGTTAACCTTTTATCTTTGAATGTGCCTCAAATTACCCAACACTTTAATCTTGTTTATCTTTGGAACAACAAAGATACACATGTTTGCACTGGATGATAAGCTTGCAGTTTCCCTCTGAGTGATTGCTGTGTTGGTTTTTGAGTGCTGCGGGCAGAGCTGTCATCACCTGCTGTTCACCATAGTGCCAAACACTCATCATCATTTAAACACCATTCTGAAAGTCCCCAAAATTTATCTTAACTTGCAGTTGTAGAAACTCCCCTCTCATCCCTCGACCCTGCTTTTACAGTACCCCGTTTATCTGATCTTTGCAACGTCTGCAAACAATAAACATGTTGTCAGTGTTCTCCGGCTGCTGATAAGAGACAAGGCCAAGAGGTAAATGTGTCAGTGTCAGGCCTGTGCTGTTGGTGAAGCTTTAAATAGAGGTTTGGCGTCATTGGCAGTCAGGTCACTTCTCTCTCACTCTCTCTCTCTCTCCCTTCAGTCCAAGTTCTTCAGTCCGTCTTGAGACGGCGATAAACAAACTCAGAGCACCAACTCTCTTCTGACATTCTCGCTCATTTGAAGCCTTGCTTTCCTCCCAGATGACATTTTTTTCCCCTGCCTTGTCCTTTTGAGATGCATATCCACGTTAAAATGCATACGCACCGTCTGAACTTAAGAGGGGGGCGTTATCAGTCCCGCCCGCTCTCTCCTCTCACTCCCTCGCAGTATTTGAAGGTGGTTGGAGGATGGAGATTTCGCTCTTGCTCTCAGAACTTTTTTTTTTTCCCGTGGATTTGTCTGCGGTTTTAACTCAGTGACAGACTGCCAATCAATCTTATGCATAGTTAGGCACTGCTGGGGAGTTGCAGAAAAGTTCTGTGAATTTAGATATGGCTATCTATGGGATTCAAATGTAATTAAGTGATAGTCACAAGGAGGATTTGAATTGCTTTCTCCATTTTGTTGTGGACATGTGCGTGTTTTTTACTCTGTGGTCATTATGAAGTTGTGTACCTTTTTACTGTCCCTCACACCGACGCTGTGACAGAGGTGTCTCTGAGGGAGGTATAACTGAACTATCACTGTACAATGTATTATCTGTAGAGACTGCCATGACTCCTCACAGCCACTAGGGCCTTAAAGGCCAACAATGAGTGAATGCATCAACTAAAAAAATGAATTCATGAGAGCCACTGTGTAATGTCATGAGTTTTTTTGCACATGACAGCACCTTCTCAAACATAAGGTTTACATTTTGTGGAAAAAAGTGCAATTTATCATTCGATATCACTAATATAAAAGTTTTATGAAAGTTTTATGAGCTACATGTAAAAAGGGTTATGCATTCCTTGTCACACTTCATAGTGAGTTGTGGTATAATGCAACAATTTGGCTTTATTATTAGCATTAAATAACCACATATCAGTCCACTTTCTTGGCCAGTACCTCCTCTTATCACCAATATAAATGATTGCTTGTTTAATTTGGCTCAAGGTATCACAGCAGTAGGTGACTGACTTTGTTTGCTCTTGAAATCTGAGAGTTTTGTTGCCTGGCCAGCATTTAGTGACTCATTGTTTAGGGTCAATTCACTTAATTTGGCAGGAAATGGAAAATTAAAAAGCCGTTTAAAACAGACACACAGAGGGAAGCATGCGACTGAGCGTTCTTCTGTGTTCTTCTGAAACAATCAGGGCATCAAGCTGTACTTTCAGATTGCTTTCATAACATTCATCAGTCACTTATTTTTCCTGAAAAAGTAGCGCAGAGGTTAGAGTGTAACAGACCCGCAAGTCTTATCTATGAAGGTAAACATGCCGAAGAGCTGCGGGAAGATTGGACAACTTCAGCTGTGACAACAGACACAACTGCTTATGCACTCTTATACACAACTCGCCTCTTGTGATTGGTCACTTCTCATGGCTGGGACCGTTGTCCTCCGCAGTGGTAGACAGTGATGTCAGTTGTGGCTTAGAGACATCAACAAAGAATGAAAGAAAGTGTGTGTGTGTCAGAGAGAGAATTACGGACAGAATCTTCAACCTTGCTCTCCCATCGCCAACTGTCACTTCTTTTTTTTCCATTCCTCCCTCTCCCTGAGCTCTTTTCTGTCTTTCTCCTCATCTATCTTTTCACATTCTAGAGTTGATGACTTAAAAAAAATCTTTTATTCCTTTGTCATTCCATGTTTAATCCTCTCATCTTTGCCTCTGTTTGGAGGAGTGATAATTGCCCTTTCCTGCTGTGTTTTCTCAACATAGTACAACTTTTTCCCTGCCCTTTCTTTGCAATCTGGTTAGATTAATTTATGCTGGCCCAGATGGTTGGTGGATGGACCCGTCACCGTAAATCTCGTGACACACAAGGCGCCCGCTTCCTGCTACCGCTTGGCTTGGCTGGTAGCCTTCTGCCGGGACTCTTTCTGTTCAAACTTAATTCCCCTGCTCGTTCACAGCGTTCAAAGGGAGCCCCTTCTCCTCAATCTTCCTGCGTTGTCTTTAACTGCCCTGGAAGCCACCACTTCCACTGAACGGATGAGCAGATGGTGCCCTGGCACTAGTTTTTACTGGACGGATAGCTGTCTCTTTGTTTTTACTTCTTAGTTACTTCTTTTTTTAGACACGTCTTTAAAATGTCTACTGATTGGGTGTATGTATAGGGATGTAAGAGGAGGAGGAGGAGGAGGAGGAGTTGGACTGAGGTTTTGCTGATTTGTCCTCTGAGCGCTGTATTTATATGTGTGGCTGTGCAGAACACATGGTGCCCCTCCATCACCATGAAGGCCAAATGGAGGAAGAGGTCACCTAATACTGGCCTCTGATCAAAGATTAACATTGGCAAGCCTTATAAAGTTAGCTTGTGACTTTCATCCACAGTTTGTGAGATGTTTGGAGTGGGGGATTATAATTAAGAATTCTAATTGGAGCTCTGTCAGCAGTAACATGACACTTAAACCTCTTGAACCCTGATTTTCTAACCACAACATTAAAACTTTTGGACACTAAATGACAGATTTTCACATTGGAATTCCACTTCTGCTTATTAGTTCTGGTTGTAATCAAATACTGGCTCTGATTCCTGATTCAGTTTTTTGAATAAATGATACCAAAATATATTCAAAACAAGAAGCACCTTTATATAAGCTAGATTTGTGCCAATAACTAGGGATGTCCCGATCAAGTTTTTAGTTCCAGATCGAGTCAGAGTCCCATCTTATACTTTAAATTTACCCAAACAGTGATTAAAGGGAAGCTTTTGCTTTTCCTTATTTTCTGTCATATAATATTAAAATATCAGACGCTCATATTGAACATGGCGAAAGTTTCTAATAATGAGGTTAAATTTATGTAAAAGTAATCACTGTGAGCAAAACCTCAGGCTTCAGACCATTCTGAATGCTATGTTTCCAGTTTTTTTTCTACTCTCGAGACAAGCTGATGCCAGCTCACGAGAGATTTCGTTATATGGTCATCTGCTCAAGGGCCGCTTTTGCAAGCGTTTACGTTACAAAGCCTACACTGCTACATAAAGCTAAGTGCTAGTGTCAAACATGTAATCTTGGTTGCTCATGTGGTTCATTTCTAGGGCTGCCCCAACTAAGAATTTTCTAAGTTGACCAATAGTCGTCATTTAGCGCTCTTAGTCAACTAGTTTGTTTACGATGTTAATTTAATTATGAAATTACATGTTTTCGGCTGGGCAACACAATGGTCCGAGTTCAAGGTCTGAGAAAGAATTAAGCCATATAGGCCTATATTTTATCTACAAGCGAACGTCACACACTGAGTGAGCCGCCTGTTAATTATGCTGTCGGCAAAGCAGTAATGATTGTGCTAAGTGGCTAATGGGCATGTAGCTACTTACAGTACAGGCCAAAAGTCTGGACACACCTTCTCATTCAATGCGTTTTCTTTATTTTCATGACTATTTACATTGTAGATTCTCACTGAAGGCATCAAAACTATGAATGAACACATGTGGAGTTATGTACTTAACCAAAAAAGGTGAAATAACTGAAAACATGTTTTATATTCTAGTTTCTTCAAAATAGCCACCCTTTGCTCTGATTACTGCTTTGCACACTCTTGGCATTCTCTCTATGAGCTTCAAGAGGTAGTCACCTGAAATGGTTTTCCAACAGTCTTGAAGAAGTTCCCAGAGGTGTTTAGCACCTTTGCCTTCACTCTGCGGTCCAGCTCACCCCAAACCATCTCGATTGGGTTCAGGTCCGGTGACTGTGGAGGCCAGGTCATCTGCCGCAGCACTCCATCACTCTCCTTCTTGGTCAAATAGCCCTTACACAGCCTGGAGGTGTGTTTGGGGTCATTGTCCTATTGAAAAATAAATGATCGTCCAACTAAACGCAAACCGGATGGGATGGCATGTCGCTGCAGGATGCTGTGGTAGCCATGCTGGTTCAGTGTGCCTTCAATTTTGAATAAATCCCCAACAGTGTCACCAGCAAAACACCCCCACACCATCACACCTCCTCCTCCATGCTTCACAGTGGGAACCAGGCATGTGGAATCCATCCGTTCACCTTTTCTGCGTCTCACAAAGACACGGCGGTTGGAACCAAAGATCTCAAATTTGGACTCATCAGACCAAAGCACAGATTTCCACTGGTCTAATGTCCATTCCTTGTGTTTCTTGGCCCAAACAAATCTCTTCTGCTTGTTGCCTCTCCTTAGCAGTGGTTTCCTAGCAGCTATTTGACCATGAAGGCCTGATTGGCGCAGTCTCCTCTTAACAGTTGTTCTAGAGATGGGTCTGCTGCTAGAACTCTGTGTGGCATTCATCTGGTCTCTGATCTGAGCTGCTGTTAACTTGCGATTTCTGAGGCTGGTGACTCGGATGAACTTATCCTCAGAAGCAGAGGTGACTCTTGGTCTTCCTTTCCTGGGTCGGTCCTCATGTGTGCCAGTTTCGTTGTAGCGCTTGATGGTTTTTGCGACTCCACTTGGGGACACATTTAAAGTTTTTGCAATTTTCCGGACTGACTGACCTTCATTTCTTAAAGTAATGATGGCCACTCGTTTTTCTTTAGTTAGCTGATTGGTTCTTGCCATAATATGAATTTTAACAGTTGTCCAATAGGGCTGTCGGCTGTGTATTAACCTGACTTCTGCACAACACAACTGATGGTCCCAACCCCATTGATAAAGCAAGAAATTCCACTAATTAACCCTGATAAGGCACACCTGTGAAGTGGAAACCATTTCAGGTGACTACCTCTTGAAGCTCATGGAGAGAATGCCAAGAGTGTACAAAGCAGTAATCAGAGCAAAGGGTGGCTATTTTGAAGAAACTAGAATATAAAACATGTTTTCAGTTATTTCACCTTTTTTTGTTAAGTACATAACTCCACATGTGTTCATTCATAGTTTTGATGCCTTCAGTGAGAATCTACAATGTAAATAGTCATGAAAATAAAGAAAACGCATTGAATGAGAAGGTGTGTCCAAACTTTTGGCCTGTACTGTACATGTTTCAGATGATGTAGATGATGAATGAGAGTTTACATATAACCTTGGCTTCGTCCTTCACCTTCTCAAAATGATCCCACACTTTGGATTTCCTGCCCGACATGTTATTAACTAGCCTGTGTAATAACCGCAGGTACCAGCCCTGTAAATTAATTCGGCTCCTGTCTGACTGCTGAGTGTGGCCACTTCCTGTGTCTCTCCTTTCAAATCAACCCTATTAATTTCTCTCTGATTTTTGGTGGCTGAGAGCAGACTGGATTTTTTCAGGAGGTGTTCCTAAAGAGATGGTCACTAAATTGGCTTATATTTGGCTTATTTTTTAATGCCTTCTCTCTGTTATTGTTTTAGTGTATTGAATGATGTATTATTGCCTTTTATGCACCTTTTACTTTTTAATTATGTAAACTTGTGTTGAGGCAGATCCTTACCCGTCTGCCAGATTGACTTGACTAATAGAGAACGTTTCAGACAGAGGGTGAATGCAGGTGCTCCAGCACAGACAGTGTGAGGAAGGTTAAGTATTTTCTGACCATAAAAGCATGTAAACATGTTTTAGTGGAAAACCTAAAATACAAGTATGAAAGGCCTCTTCTCTGAAAACGTAAGACTCAGGAGTTCAGGCGGTTGAATTATCTGCTAAGTTCTCTGGTGGCTAATACAAAACGTGGAAACGTGAATGGCCCTATCTAGAGCCAGTGCTTTGTTTGTCCCTTTTGGGCTACTGTAAAAACATGGCAGTGCAACATGCAATCTCAGGCAAGGACAAGCTCCCAATGTAGATATGAACAGCTCATTCTAAGGCAACAAAAACATAGCAATTCTAATTTTCAGGTGATTATACACCAAAAACAACATAGTTATTATATTGTGTTCATTTCTGCCAATATATCCCCCCTAAATCCTTCACACCGAACCTTTAAGTTGATCATCTTGAATAATTGATATGATATAAATAAAACCGTGAGAATGCAGCTCCTTGAAATAAGGTGATGAAATCAGCTTGGGTGTTTTACTGGAGAAAATGTGTCACTGTACAAAAATACCCATTACAATGTAGAGAGCAGCTGTCATAGTGGAGAGCAGCACTGCAATACTAGCAGCATAGAGTAAAGAAATTGGCATAGAACTGTTTATTTTAGCCAATACCGTCACTACCATAAAGTAATTTGTCAGAAACTATTATGTCTTAATGATAATGTGACTCCTTTGCTTTTATACATGTTATTATACATTTTGAACCATTTTCAAACAAGGGCTGCTTTTAAATACCTGACTATATAATAAAACGAATACTTTGAATCCTGAATTTATCCTTGTCCTCAATTACCCTCTGGAGATCAGTAAGGCTTATCTTAATAAGTAGTTGCTTCTGGGTGAGATACAACAACGTTATCACATTGCAATTTAACTAGAAATTGTAAATTTTGTATGTGGTAGTTATCTAATGAAAGATATGTTGTAAAAGGTGTGACAATACAGTCATTTTAAAATACACGGGACTGTGGTTTATGAGGTTGTGATTACCCCACCGTTTTGTGTACCCCCTGTGTGTTTGGGTATGTATTTGTGTGGGTGTGGGTGGGTGGATGTGAGAGAGAATGAGTGTGTCACTCAGTGTGTGTTTGTGTGTGTGTGTGTGCGCGCGCCATTTCCCAGGGGTTGTGTGGCTAATGTGTGCTGTAGGCTGTGAAGTGGAAACTAAATGGAAAGAAATAGTGAAACCCACAGCCACAACCTCCCCGAGGTCAGGATGCACACACACCTACGTGCACACACTGTCACACACATAGAAACATAACAGACGACACACTTCTACATTAGGTCCACACATTAGACCGCTACATAGGCACATTCACATGTCTTAGATTCCTCCACAAGTACTCAAACCCACATAAACACACTACACTTTCCCACACATTAACACAGACAAAGCTATGTACAAAACCTGAACACACACACCGCAATTATTTTAAATTATATAATAATAATTACTAACTCAAGGCTGTGACTTTTGCTCCTAAGCTGTGACTAAATTTTGGCTGTGACTTTTGCTCCAAAGCTGTGTCAAAACTATGCAGCCCAAACTGTGGCTCAGGGGCCAATTTTGGGCTCACTAGGGATGTGCTGAGTCTTTTTTTTTTTAAGTTAGTTTCCCCTGGTATCTTGGTTTGTTTGATGTCATGGTCCATGTGCAGGTTTGTGAATGCTGCCAAATATATTTCATTGCTTGTGACCTCTGGAGCTGTGTATTGTCAGTTAAGTGTCATGTGCTCCACATAGCACAAGTACGCGTATTACAGGTGAAACGAGACAGTTTACCTCCCTCTCTCTATCCTTATGTAAGAAACATATTGAGTTGCCAGTCAGCCAGTTTAGTTAACAGCAGTGCTCAGCAACCGTGTTGACAGCCTCTGGCGTGAGGGGCCAACAAACAGATGTGAACCAAGAGAGAGAGAGAAAGAGCCAGGAGGGCAGGTGGGGGGAGAAGAGTCAGACATGATTTCTGTTTCTGATTTCACCCCCTGACTGACCAGCTGAATGAGAAGAAAAAAAATTTACAAGCTGCCATACAGGGCACAGGCAGCGCCCAACGTCAACTTAATGGCAGCCACTGTGGCGAACGTATAATTGAGGGACAAGGGCCACAAATGCCAAACACGTCCACTGCTGGGCACTCTTTAAAAGGTAACCCACCACCAACCAACCCCCCGTGTACGCTCACACACACAGACATAGCAAAGAGAAAAAAAAGGGCTCCATTGTGTTTTGGACCTTTAGATTTCATTCGGAAAAACCACTCAGGCTGAAAATTTCGTTTTTCTGATTTTCTTCCTCTCCCTTCTTTTCTGGTTTAATGGGTCTCCCTCCCTCCGACCCCACAAAAAATACAAGCAAGTTGGAAAAAGGGGACTTCACACTCTTCCTCTCTCGTCCTCTGAAGTCAGTGAAATTATGGACAGGGCTCTGACATTGTGTCCACACAACAGGGCTCTTAAATCTCCCCCAGTTTCTTTTAGTATTATTATCATTTTCAACGGTTTCCAATTGAACTCTTTTCAAAGGCCCTTTCAGAACCATATTTAGGTAATTTGTTGCGCTTGAACCCAACCTGCTCCCTGACTCTGTGTGTGTATGTGAGTGTTGAATGGCAGCTATAAGCCTGGGACGAGGGGGGGTCTGCTTTTCTCATGGCCGGACAGCCCTCTCCTGCTTGGATACACGCCTCCCCTGTGTTATTTATCACTTTTCCTACTCTCTCTGTTTCTCCCCCTCTTTTGCTCCTTTAAGAAATGCAATCTGTAACATTGCTGGGTTCATCTGAAAAATGATGGCTTTTTGGCTTTCTAAACATGATGGAAAAGTTCCAAGTTGACTCTGGTCAAACAAGACTGGTTCGTTACAGATCCAGGTGCAGCACTGCTGGAGAACAGCTGTTATTTGGAAAATATTGTCATCAAGGAAGAAGAGCAATAACACAGACTGCCTCAGTGATGAAATATGAAACTTTTTGATGTGGACTGCTTATCCTCACAGCTTGATTGCCGACCATTTATAGCGCAGGGGGTGGGGGGTGGGGGGCACTCCCTCACCATAGTCACCCACAAGTAGATTTCAGCAACGTCCCAGATACATTTTCTCATGAATTTTTATCATATTAAATTTTTACCAAATGCTCTGCTGTGTAACTGTTTACACAGTCCAGCAGTAAAACATCACAGTTCATCAACTCCTTATTTCTGTTTTGCTCATATGCTGTTGGGTTTTAGGTGAGGCAGTTTGTTGGATTTTCATCCTATAAGTAATAGGCATTAATGCTATAAAAATGCAACTTTAAAGTTGCATTAATTGATGATTTTTTTTTTTTTATGTTGCCACATGGGGGCTCTGGCACTTACTGTAAACACAACGTTGACCAAATACTTTGACACAGTTGTTGTAGTAAGTGAGTCAGCAAACAACTTCCTAGTTATACATCAACCAGACACAAAGTAACAATAGCATTCATGTGGAGCTGTATACCTGTTTACTTAAAGAATGTAAGTCCAATATTCACCTTATGTGGCTCATTAGCTGCTAAATGCTATGTCGTGTGCCCCAGCTATTTATGTAAAGACAAAAACTGAAATTCTGGGCCTTTCAACCAAAACAATATGCTGAAATATTCCGTAGAGCTGAGTTAGGTGAAAATTTGATGATTGTAGATCAAAAAAATATTATTAATTACAGTTTTAAAATTATGCTTGCCAAGAGCAAGTGTGAGATTTTTTTGGGATTTTGGGTGGTTTATCAATTTGAAATGCTTACTTTTTGTCTTATGCGTAACAAAAATCAAGCCTCCATTTATTACACTTGATCTCTGACTTGCCTCGAAACCTTTGAATCCACTCACTCCACCGAGCTGACTGATTCGTCTGGTGTTGTGACATGAAACAGCAGTTTTTGCAGTAATTGGTAAAAAAAAAAACAATCCAACGAGCACTGCGGTGGACTAATTATTACCTAATTGATGTTGTCAAGCATTGTCAAGTGGGGCACCGGATCCTATGAAAAGGAATAACAACAATGACAACAACTAAAGACAATATATGTGCTGCTATAGAGGCTGTTCTAAATCATCATGTCTTCTCAATATCACCTGACTTTGTAGTTTGTTTTTACTTCTCCACACTCCACTATTACAACCCTGGCAAGATAAGTATGTTGGATGACTATGCATCAGTGTGGACTTAAAAAGATGTTAGATCAAGGCAGATATGTTGGTCTCTAGTGACTGGTTAGGGAAATCAAATTCCTCTCTCCCATGGAAATCTGTTTGAGTGTATGCAATGTCAGACTAAAGATGGAAAAAGAGTGTGAAGAGTTGACATTTCTGTCTGATATCAGGCAAGTGTCTCAACGTAAAGTCCATATCAGTCTCTGAACCCATCGCTTATTTGTCTGAAGACGATAAATCTTTGAGGGCAACTGCCAATATTTCTAGAGCTGGAGTAGCAAACTGATAGGCATCCCAAGATTTTCTCTTCTGTGCACCAGTCATTTCAGTTAATCTCTACAAACAGATATCTGCATATAAATGCAGATGAATTGAAGTCATTCTTAGACGATAGCAGATGGGTACTGAGATTGCATTTTCGGCCAATGTGTTCTGCCTCTTTACATGGACTGTTTACCTGGCACTCAAACATGATTGGTCAATGCTATTCAGACTACAAACAAACTACAAACAGAAACCAGAACAGATACCAGAATCTTGTCCTGTTGCTGACAGACTGTATTCTATTTATACTCTTTTTCTATAAAGATTAGGTCCTTAAAGTTGCTGCTCTGGATCAGTTTGCCAAGGCTTGCCAATTGTCAAGGATATATAGATTTTCAAAATTCTATTTTTTGCTGAGCACTTAAAGGATTTTTCGAATATGTTGGCTTGAAAGTTCTTGACTTTGGAAACAGGAGCAAATTAAGTTTTAAAGAAGCTGCTGTTTCCAAGGTCAAAAATGACATTTTAGAAAGTGGTATAGGTTAGTGATATAGACAAAACCCTTATCTTTATCCCGTGTTTTATAGGGAGATTTTAATGGCATGCAGAAAGTTTTTTTTTTTCTATTTTCAGTTTGATTGATAGACTCAGAGGAAAGTATGTGGCATGTGTAAGCTGCTGCATGTAAATGCATAAATAGACAGAAAAGCTCATTTGTAGTGCTCCTATACAAGGTTTTTGGGGGGTTTTAATGTTGCATACACTGCACAAAGGATCTTAAGTGATATACACTAAGCATTGTCATGTTGGACAGTATTTCATTGCTTTATTGGATGAATGAATGACATATTTTACATCTCTTTCTGTCTCTGCTTTTTACTCTCCCTCTCGTCACATTACAAGCGTGGCACTGACTTCTGCCACGTGAGGCCAACTTCAGTCACATGTTCCTCACTTTCATCCCCAGCAATGGTCCCATATGTTTGTCAAAATGTGTATGTTGTGTGCTTTTTCCGGCCCGATTTGTTCCCATGCCTTCTCTCCAATGAGCCCCGCTCTCCCCGGGGGTCCGAGCCGAAGCCTCACGCTATTTATACAGACCGAACAGCTGGGGCCCTCCCAGCCAAAGCAGTGAGGGATGGGTAGAGAAATTATCATGGAAACTTCAGGTTAAACCAAGCGTTGGAAATGTCTCTCTGTTCCCTCTTCTTTACTCTCTTGCCTTCCTCTCCATCATTTGTCTTTCTCCCCTGGATGTCCATAGTGGCCAGGTCAGGTCGTGTTCAGCTCAGGTCAGCTGGACCGCCAGACAAACATCACTCTCTTATTTGAATCTTATCTTTTATTGCGTTTTCAGTGTCTTCGTTATCCCTCTGTTCTGTTCTCTCTTCTTTACTCTGCAACTGATGTTTTTTCTACCATTTTCCTTTCACACACACTTTTTGTCCTCACTCCCAATTAAAGAGCTGGCTGTTTTGGACTGAACAAGAAAGGTTGATTTTCCCTCCGACAGCGCCTCAACACATTTTGTCCTTTTGTTGCACTGGACAAAGCCGACCTGCTGTTGCAAAACTGAGCTTTTTGTGTTTCTTCCCTTTTCTTCTGCTCTATGGCTCCTGTGGTGCTTGTCCTATTGTGAACCTCAACCCTGTGAAATTCTCTCCTCACTGCCCCGTCCCTTCACTTATTTCATCCTGTCGTCACTTCACTTCTCTTATCATATCCTCTCTCGGCTGTTCTGCCCTCCACTCTCAGCTTTTCCTCACGTGAACCACTCAGGAGGGACGAGAATGTCAGGCCTGTCGATGCCTCCTTCAGTTCAAGGCCCCTTTCACAGTCAGACGTCCCATCACAGGCATGCTGTGCTAACGAGAGGTGAAGAGATATTAACCTAATTGCTGTAAGGGACAGATATATAGATCAAGGACGATGTAATAAGCCCAGACATTGCTGTCGGCTCCCTCTGAGATTAGCCTTTCGGTGTAAAAGCAGGTTGATCCATGGATATTCAAAGACAAGAAGTTATGCTGTGGGGCAGGCAGATTCATATATATTTTAAATTTTTACTTTGTTCTTTTTTCAAAGTTACTTCAAGCCCAAATCACCAAGAGCCCACAGTTACATCAAGCTCCTTATAGTATCTTTGTTTGTATCTGTGTTTGTATCTGGCATACGGATGGCCTGAGAGAAAGTTACAAATCGCAGTGGACACAAGACTGCATTATTATTCACTGAAGCTTAGACAACAAATACTTGAGGACTACAACGTCAAAATGTGCATGTTGCACAAGTCCTTTCCAATATCTTCCCTGACTCAGGGTGATGCCGCTGGTCTGCACCTCGCTGTGTATGCATACTCAAAGTTAAAAACAGAATTAATTTATGGACAGTAAAAACAGTGACCAGGATGCTGCAGTCAGGGAACATGCAAACTGTTCCATTTTCAGTGCAGTGTGTAACCACCATAAAAGAATGCTGTTGGGTGAAATTGTGTTTGCTTGACCTCAGCTTTTAAGTTTGCTCTTTTTGAACGTGTTTATACCTGGTAGTAACACAAGTGGACAGCTGAGACACATCTCTGTTCAAACCTGTTTCTATCATGCGTCTTCAGAGTTCAGTGTTCAGGTTTCTTTACTGACTACGTTACTTATGCTAGAAGGTCAGAGGGCCCCTTGGCAGAACCCAGCAGGTCTACTTCCTTAGGGCAAACACTTAACGTTCACACAGCACTTCATCCAAATAATTGAAAAATTCGCAAGTTACTGTGCCATACCTTGCACTGATGACGTAGTCCTGGTTGGGAATGCATCAGGACGCATTGGGGTTAACACTCCAAAGATATGTGGTCAAATGCATCCCAGGTCACGTAGTTGAGTGATCACATCACAGTAGGCCTTGGTGGTCATTTACACCTGTATTTAGCACTATCCATTTGTGATGAGATCACTCAAGATGCATGTTAATACCAAGGAAACAGGTCATCTTGGACCTGACTCTTTGTGTATGTTGGTGGTTGTGTGTGTGCGCGCTCACTTCAACATGGACTGAAAGTTGTTTGTTTGACTATGGTAAAGTAGTCTGAACTGAAATATCTATCTTATTTGCTTGACGATGGTGTGTTTGATTTTTTCATTGGACACAAATAACTAAAAAGCATTCTTCTGAACAGCAAAATTAATTTTATCTCAGTTCCAGTTTGTACTAGACAGGAGACAAAGGAAAAAAAAGTCCTTCCAGGCCTAACACAAATGGACCCAGTCTTACTCATACCTGTGGGCATCACCTTCAGACTGTGGGAGGAAACACATGCAAAATAAACACAGAGCAACAGAAAGTCTGCGATGTTTCAACTGAAACAGCATTTTGTACAATTATGCAGTTTTGTAGATCCTCAGTGAATATTAATTGTGTTTCATTGGCCTTTTAGATCACAAAACTTTCTCCACTCAGAAAAGAAAGGCACTGGTGAGATACATCTTTCATGAGTATTCAGTGATATTTGAATTTATTTGTCAGCACAGATAAGGGTGCTTTGAAAGAGGAGGTAAAAACATGAGAGAGGAGATGAAGTGAAAAGAATTCAAACGAAAGGAGATTATTTTCTTCTTAGACTTGATGTCTGATGGGTGCATCTTCCTGTCACCTTTTTCTTACTTTCCTCTGTCACCCGTCCCCCACCCCAGCCTGCTGTAAATTTCACAATGTTTGAGGAGTTATCTCCTCCCAAAACAACTTTGTCCTTCACAGCCCAAAAGACACTTAAATATTTTTTTCTTCAGGCCCCAACAGCTCTACTATGTACACATTGCGAAACTTAAACCCTGGACTTAAAACTGTGCACTTTCTAGAGGAAGGAAGATATTAGAAGAGTTACTTTTTATCGCTTTCCTACAGCTGTAACAGAGCTGTGTTAAGTTACTGCTATTGCAAACTGAACATTTCCTGCTGCTTCACATTAAAACCTTTCCACCTGAAAGTTAGCGGGATGCTTTTATTGTGAAGCAGCTACAGGAAAAGCATTGTTTTTGTCACTGGGTTAGTGGAAATTCTGCTATGTGGTGTTACTGGTACATAAAACAGTACACAACAATATATCAACATATTCCCTACAGTTTTGGTCATTTTAAATATTGCAGGGGGAACAATTTAAGCAAAGACAAGCACAATAAGCGGTTAGATGAAGAGTTGCAGATTGCAGGTTTTGCGGTTTGTGCAAAGCATCAGACCACTTGTGGACAGCTGTGGACTTCCTGTGCACTGCAAGGCAAAACCATTTGTTGTAATTGCACTATGTGCCGTCAAAATTTTCAACCATCAAGCATGGTTGGCTCCGGTAGTAAACCCTTCTCATTATAATGTGTTTGCCTCCAACTACAGCAATATAAAAACAACCTCTGGCAACCATGCCTAGTTACCATGTGGTTGTCAGTGATGATAATACAGTTACACAGTGATACCCTGTTGAAGTCAAGGTATTACTTCTGCCCACCTATAACAATTCAAAAAAAGTGTCAATAGTGTAAAACTGACATAAAAAAAGGACATAATTGTCCCCAAAAGCAGTTACAGCCCTGAGTGTTATTACACTAACAGGGCAGTATGCATACATTTGCATTCAATCATAGTTACATTTGCTGGAATTGTAATGCCACCTCATCTGTCTCCGCCATCTGTTTGTATGGCTAAAACTCCAACCTGCCTCCTAATTACAGCTCGATGTGCTCCAAATCATGCTGCGAGCACATTTCATTACCTGCTTGATTTAAAAGTCTAGTTAAAAAGCCTAGTAAGGGAATGTGAGACCCAGGCTACATTAATCTTCAAATTACTGCATATTTGTTACGGTCATCAGTGAGGATATTGGTTTGTCAGAGCTGGAGCTTAAAAGGGAAGTAGAAAAGGAAGCCTCCACAGCCTTAAATGTTTTCTCTTACTTCTTGCTCTCCCTTTGAACGTTGTTTGGGTTGTATGTTTAGAGATGAAGTTTAGGATCAATGACTGTGTTTGGCCTTAAGTTAACCTGTAATAGATGTTGGCATGTGCTTGGTAGTTGACAGGAAAGCCTGGAGGAGAGAAGAGATTCATTCTGACCTTATCAGTGCTCTGCTCCCTGCCCTCCTGATTGTTTTTCTTTCTGCTCTTGTCTGTTGATGTTGGTTTGTGCTGGTCTACACTCATTAGTTGATCAACAGAAATTAATCAGCCTAATATTTTGACAGTCAATTAATTGTTAAAGTCTTAATTATCATTATTAGTATTATTAAAATAATATTAATAGACCATGTTAGTAAACGTGATTCATAATATCGCCTGACACGCAGGTGTAATGTTATGTAATAAAATTTGGTCAAGAGTGCTTGCACCAGGATTAGTGGGCTCATAGGCAACTAAACGTTAAACCCATTTAACTCAGATACAAGGTTAAGCAATGACAACCACACCACTGAGTACACAATATCAGTTTATCTTTATTTCATAAATCACAATATTCAACGCTGCACACTCATACTATCATATACTAAATACATCGGTGAAATTTCGGGAAGATATGTTACAAGAAATTATGTACCGCCCAAGCCTAGCAATTACCCACCTCACTACCTACAGTAAAAACCTTTCTGCTTTTGGCACTTTCACATTGGCTTCATTTTCAGCATTGAAGATTGCTGCCTTGTATAACCAGATGTATCACTGATTGTCTGCCAGGAGAGAGTGTCTGAAAATGTGCGCCATATTTCTAATGCATGCTTTTATGCAGTGGATGGATGTGGAGGTGCAGGAGTGGGGTTTGAGAACAGTTCAGGCTCTTGGTGTCAGTAACATCAACAGGCTTAGTGCCTTTAAAAATACAGTAAACATCCACATTGTGCACATCATGGTCTCACACAGGCCACTTCGCTGTTGTAGAAACCACACATATAAAGAAACAAGTGAGAATTTTAACAAGTTGGTGTTATTATCAGCAGTAGCATCTGTGCTTCTCTAATTAGAGTTAAATGACCTAACATAATAGGGCAATTAGTTAACGAAACAAGTCCTTCCCCCTCTACAAACAGCCAGCTGCAGCCACAACAAACATTTATTTTAGGATCTGTTTGTTCCCACCAAATTCATACTGAATTTTTACTGATTGTCCCCACACTTAATGTCTGCATGATGAAAGTGTAGTTAAGTGTGTGTGTACAAGGGAGGGTGGGTGCTCTTGTTAAGCCATTCATTAGATTTGACCTAATCTGATGCCAACAGACCCTCCTGAGGCAGAGCTAGTAAGAAGTGGCTGGATCCCTGTGGAGGAACTAATGATCCACTATAGTTTAGTACTCAAATACACACACATCTGTACTATAACAATTCTTTGTCATAGCCCTGAATCAGTATCTTGAAGAAGTGAGGGCCAGCTTCAGTGACCTCACATCGCAGTAATGTTCTCACTCTGATTTTTTAAAACAAATTTGGTAACAAAAGGATTGAAGTACACGAACAAACACACTGCCTGACAGCATATCTCAAAGCATCAGGCTCATAAGCATGCATACGCCAGGCTCTTATCACCAAAAGAAGTGTTTTAAAATTTCTGTTTCAGTTTTTGTGATGCTGTTGAGTAAAACAAAAAGCCAGGTCTGCTGCAGCACAGAAACAGCCTGCTGTTTCCCTGCAAGAGGACACTCTCCAACAATATGCCACCTAAATGTGATGATTCTCACAACTAGCAGTGTGCCTACATAGCTACATGCCTAGTACTGTAGCAAGCTGGAATTATAGTTGTGAGTCACTGTGTAGCCCGTGTACATCTTCTGCTTTGGATTTCACCTTAAAAGCACCATAACACCAGACAGATATGATGTACTTTATCAGCCCGTGACATGCACACATGACATAAACAAGCAATCTTGATACGGAGCCCTTAAATTTGTTTTTTAAAGGGTTGTGCCAAAGATACACACTAAGTGAGATGTTTGACAGTTGAAAAATAGGCTTGTCAGTGCTCACTAGTCACATTATGTAAAGCTTACACTTTCTCTAAGTTACTTCAAATCTAGTTTGGCTTATCGATATATCTGCAGTTAGCTAATAAAGGCTGATAAATAGGCCTGCCCTGGCCTCAGTGCACAAGCTTACTTGGTAAAAGCACCCTGGTCAAATCACTGTGTGTATCTAAATACCTAAATCCAAAGTGGGTAAACAATCTTGTACCCAAATAATGTGGTCAGAAGAGTGCTTTTTGAATGTTCTGAGAGTTATCAATTGCAGTTAAGGAGAAACACAGAAGTAATGGGGAAAGTGCCGTAGTACCTCTTAAACAATGACGTGTCTGTTATAAATGTGTCAACATGTTGGACTATTTGTTGGGGGCACTTGTTTTCATTGCCCTCACTACTTCCTCTCAGCACACTGAATAGGGCGGGTATATGGTAATGATTCTTTTATTGGATCCCCTGTGAGATTCTAATCCTCTGAATTGATAGACAAATGAATAGCATCCTGTCTGCGTTGCTCGTCTCGTGTTAAACATAACTGGAGGGCCTCCACTCAAGCGGCAGCGGCCATTGTCTGTGGCTATCAAACACCCATTAGGCTGTGCGCCAGTAGCTTGTCAACTTTTGACATTACTCACACCACATCCCGTCAGAGAATTGACGCTGAGTCTCGTCCTGCTGCATGAGTGATGTTTTTGTTGATCTCTCAATCACGCTCCTATTGTGGATGGACTTTTACCTTTTTCTCTCATACGCTCACTTCCTCGCTTTTGTCCTCGCTCTTTTTGTTGTGGGTAGCCATTAGCCATATGGTGGCAAACAGGCACAACAATGTGTGCAACAAAACAGAGGCTCAGGAGGGAAGCGCTTGAATTTGAAAGGGTGTAACTCTGTGAACATGTCGCGGACGAGGCGAAGGAGGAGGGCTTTGGCTCGGCCGGCCTCTCGGTGTGACACGGCAGAGGGGGGCATTGGCAATGTCAGGGTGTAGAGACGGACAAGGATTTGGAAGAGTCAAGTGCCGCTGAAAGGGAAGTTGTTGGTGGTCTGCAGAGTTGCAGCAGCTGCCTCTGAAAACAAATGGAAGAAATAAGAGAGACAGAGAGAAAGAGTGGGGGGGGCAGGGGAGTCCGGTGGAAGGCGTGCAGGCTCCTCACTTGTGGGCTCCTCACTTTTTTTTGTCTCCTCGCTTTAATCTGTTAGGAGAAAGAGTGAGGGAGAGAGAGAGAGCTTGGCCATAGCCCATGGGTGCTCCAGACCTTCCCCCACTTTACTCCGGCCAGCTTAACTAGAAGTTCAACACCCCCCAGTCCCCTCCACCACTGCCGCCACCATCGGTTCTCCTCTCTCCCGCTTACTTGCTCTGTATTCAGCCTAGGTGCTGGAGTGACAACGAGCCATTCATTGTGGAGGTAGAGGGAAAAGACTGTGGATCTCTCCTGTGTCTTTTTTTGGGAGGTGGTGGGAGTTGGGAAAAGGGGGGGAGGCGGACAGCGGAGAAGAGGGAGGGAGGGCGCATATTCCTGAAATGGTGAAATACGACAGAAAAAGGGGGCAGAAAGAGAAAGTAAAAGAGTGAGAGGAGAAAGAGAGGGAGGGGTGAGTAAAAAGTAAGAGCGCAAAGGAGGGAGGGAGGGACAGAGGGTAGGCAGAGCTGGAATCACAGAAGGAAGGGAGGGGGGAGAGAGAGAGAGAGAGAGAGAGAGAGAGAGAGAGAGAGGGGAGAGAGAGTGGGCTACCATGCCGAATGAGCAAGAGAGGCGGAGAGGAAGCAGAGCTCCATCAGATGAAATGAGGTGAAAGTAATTCAGGCATTAATCAAGCCAGGGCAAAAGGGAGGGTATACTGTGTTTTCTCCCCCCTCTTTCGCTGCGGAACTGAAAGGCAAGGTGTGAATGAAGGAGCCTACAGTGGCCAGCAGAGAAGCACCACTGGGTCACAGCCTCAAATCATGTCCGAGTCGAACACCATTGCGGCTTCCACCGCAGACCAGGTCAGTTCAAGCTGTCATATTGGTTTTCTGTTTTGTTTTTTTTTTCTTTTTTTTTGCACTGGCATCAGAAGCGAGCGTGCTGATGTTTCTTCTTTATTAGTTGTGCCTCACACCGGCTTAAGCAGCAGGAGACATCTTGTTAGAAGAGTTTTGAAACGAGACTTCTAGGAATAAGAAAAACCAAATGTATCCCAAGTTCCGGCCAGATGTATATTATCTTTAGATCCTAATTCGGAAGTAGTTAGAGGAAGTTTCTAAGAGCAACCGAGTGAGTGTGTGTTTCTTGGACTATCAAAGCAACGATTGTTTTGCCCGGAGCTGCCTGGACAACGGTACAGGGTCCTGAAAGAATTGAATTCATCAAGACGAGCTATTGTCTACACCGCCTTATTTTTCGGTGATCATTCAGGGGGTCTGTGACGACTCAATACCCCCCGCACCACGTGAGGAGGGGGACGCAGCTCTTTAAAAACCCGACCACGTGTGGCGGCCCTGAAAAGTTTTTATAAGTAATTGCAGTGGGAAGTCCGGGCAGCGCTGTGAGAGATGGGGTTGGTAAGGAAGTGGGCTGGTCCGCCGTGTGTGTGAAAGAGAGTGACAGAGTAGAAAAGCAGAAGTGTCCAGAAAAGGCCGATATTTATGCCCCCACCCCTCCACCTCCCCCTCCAGCCCTCGTCCCCAACAAGCCGCTTTAATCGCACACTTTGGCACATCCATCCTTCGCTCGGCTTTCTTTTTTAACTGCTGACTGACTTTGAAACACTTTGAAACAATTAAATTCTCTGATCTGTTTAAGATAAGATATACAGTTATTTCCATTATGGCAGGTAAAGACAAAAAGTGTGTGTGTGCCTTTGTCTGTGTGTGAGTGTGTGCATCCGACCTTGCTGCCGGCTTATGCTGTTAGCCAAGTCCTTGTCTCCTGTTTCCGATTGCTACTGTTGAGGCTGAGTCAGCTTGCTATAGTTCTGTAGGCAAGCACGCACACACGCACACACACACACACACACACACACGCACATGCGTGCACACACATACAAGCATAGGCACAAAAGTTTTGGGTGCACACACAACGCACACGCCAACACTACAGCTGCTCGAATTGCTCACACACAAAATTCGGGGAAGGATTGTGGGTGGAAGGTTGAAGATATTTAGAGCTGCAAAGCGTGTGTGTGTGCACGTGGCAGCACCACATACACAGGTGTGTGTGTGTGTGTGTGTGTGTGTGTGTGTGTGTATTCACAACTGACAGCTCACATGCTAATCCGCTGATTCTGGTCCATTTAGATTTGTTAACACACGCACACCATATTCCAAAAGCTTTGACTGACAGGACTGTGTGGACACTACATAATTATAGGCAGCGGATGCATGTGCAGATGGGTCCATAATTACAGACTATGAATTTATGGTTGTTCTTGTCAGGTACTGACTGCAGGTTTTCTGGAGAATTGTTGTGCTTCACGCTGTTTCTTAATATTTTTCTTGGTAGTATAGTGTTTGTGGACGTGTTTTGTTTATCTTAAATGTCATAAACGAAACAAGATTCTGCAGATAAACCTGATGTGACTCCACCACCCACATCAGGAGACATACTGTAGCAGAAAAGGTTATCTGTGCAGGCCAGTCTGAATGCTTTTGTATTTAAAAAACTCTTTGTACTTTTACATTTATTCTTGTAGAACAAGAATAACGAGAGACAGAGGGATTCATTAACATGCAAATATTGGAAACGTTTTTATATAGGAGTTGAGAGGTGCTCAGATCCAGGTATGCCATCAGTTGATCCAGATTTCAGTGTTTAATTATACCTTGTCAGTTCTTTTTGACCTGTATTATTAAAACTTAGAAATTATTCCAAAGCACAGACATTTTAATGTGTTTTATTCAGACAAGAATACAGCTCAAACCAAAACCACAAAAACACTGATTTGTGTTTTAAGTATGTTCTTTGAAAATAGTTTTCCCTTAATAAATCCCTTGTTGTCCACAGGTACAAACATTGGTAATGTCTTCACAATCACCCAGGGGTAGTGTTATTGGTATGGAAGTACTTCTGTTTGCCTAGCAGGAGGACATCTTATTTGCTGCAACACAAATTGTTTTGCACAAATCAGTCGTCCGACAAAGGACATTTCTACTTAAGCTAAATTTGACAGAAGAACATGTCTCAGCAGGGTGTAATGCAATAAAAACTGAGTTGCTCTAAAGAGAAAAATGTTCAGTGATCTAGCTCACTACTGAAACAGTCCCATAATGCCGTTGTCACATAGCTGAAGAGATCTATAATATAACTGGAACAGTTCAAAAGCCAAACACCTGTAAAGTGAAGTCAACTGTTCTTCAGCACGTTGCTTGTACTTGCTGCTGCACAGTGCCTTGTTTATCAAATATTAAAAAACCCTGTCCCTTTAAATTGCTGTGCAGTTTTGCCACTTTTCAGCGCTGTTTTTTTTGTAATATTTCCTCAAGTGGCAATTTTCAGGTTTACTTTTTTTTTTCAAAGGACAAGAATGTTATCAGTTGATTTTTAATTCTGATCTGACAATTGCCCACAACAATAATGATAATACTAATAATAATCATAATAATTGTAAATTTATATCACTCTATGTAATGACAATACATTTTAAAAGTCTTTTCAAAAGATTTTTGGTGAACTTTTCTTTTTCACTTTACACATATTGGAACCCCCAACTCACTTACCAAAAGAAAATATTGGCACTGTAATTTTCTGCAAACTACAGATATGTTAAATTTGTACGCTTCATACGGATCATATCAACGTTTCTAAAGTGACGCACCTCTGATTGCATGTGTATGAGCAGAGTTTCTCAAGAGGAGGAGGGTATGGTGGATGGCGTTAGACAACGGCCATTTAGCAGACCACGGTACAAGACTGGCTGTGTTTTTTAACGACACACTGTGACAGTGAAGACAAAATTGGGTATTTTGACCTAAAACATTATCTTCTGTGGTTTTTGTGTCCACACATAACCACACATTTACCACAGCGTTTTCACAACATAAATTTAAAAATTGAAAGGTAAAGAAAAGTAAAGTCTTAATTTATTTTCCACATAAGAAACGTACAAATAACATATCCATGGTTTGCAGACACGTACAACGCCAACATTTACTCCAGAATCCCGCAGACTTTGGCTGCCATCAGTGCCCCATCTCCCCTCCACCCCAGACATTTCCCTGATCTCTGTCCCTGTCCACAAATACTTCTCCCATTTCTAAAACCACCCAATATCCTGTCTCAAAAGTTGTTTTTCTGACTGCAAAAAAAAAATTCAATCAAAAATTGCCAGCTCCGATCAAAGCCCTGTTCCTTCATTTCCTCTGTCATTACATGGGTCACATCCTTCTCTCAGTGGTAGACCGACCTCACGGTGTTGGGACAATAGTCTGAGGTCGTGTGTGCATTCAAGGCATGCTTGACTAATAATTGGAGTAATAAGGAGTTCAGATGGATCTGGTAATTGCTAAGTGAGTGCTGGTGATTGTCTTTGACATTCTTTTACTGAAAGAAAAGATCAAATCAGATACCATTTCCATATTCAGACAATAGCAAAGTCATCGCTTTGACTTCATGTTTTTTCAGGAAATTATGCAATATTTTATTATTCTATTATCATTTGAGTATTCCAAGTTGCATTTATGCTAATACACATTTGAGTGCAATTCCCATACACTGAGACTATTTGGCTGGATAGTAAACTGTTTCTTATTTTTGAAACTTAGTCAGTAATAATCATAACTCGAAGAAAACGAATGGCTTTAACAGACTGACCCAAATTATTGCTTTGTATATAAGCAGATTTTCTGGATCATAGGGTGCCTTGCCAAGAAGCTAATGAGGCCTGTTGTGTTGAAAAGTACAAATTCTTCCGCTGTAGATGCATTCATCCAGAGCGCTGTTGCACTCCAACACCTACCTTTTCTCTTTATGTCTCATATAAGAACATATGTAGACATATTTAGCCTTTCTGCCCTGCAGGCTGTCACGGTTTTAGTGCTGGTTTAGCAGGGTGATGTTCTCTTAAAATAACTCCTGGTAGTTTGAACTACTGGGGCTGTGGCAGGAATATTATAAAATACACATTATCAGAAACCTATTGAAATGGAATTGGCTGTGAAACATCCATGGATGTCATATAATGTTATGGTAGCTGCTAATATACAGTTCAGTACATTACATCTAGCGTAGGAAGCCAGCAGGGGCCCACACACACACACACACACACACACACACACACACTCTACCCATCTGGGGGCAGGTGTTGCAGTTTATGGAGCGGAAATGCAAAGTAGCTGTGTTTACTCACTGCACCGAAGCTTAGCAAGCAAGGGAACAGACACATGTGGAAAAGAGAGACAGAAATAGATATAGAGAGCGTATGTGTGGTTGTGTGCGTTCGTGTGTGTGTGTGTGTGTGTGTGTGTGTGTGCCCCTTGTCCATCTCCCTATGGTGGGTCTAACCTTCGGTCTCCCTCTGACTTCACTTAGTTAAGCTTCCGGGCTCACAGCTGCCTTGCAGAAGCACAAAATCATACAACACAACACACAGCAAACTGACTCTACATGCATGGTTGGGCGTATGGATAGTTGCAGGCTCTACTGATAAGGTAGAGGAATTATTGATGGATAATGGCTGGCTGGAGAGGTGGATGAATGGCTGACCAGCTGACTGGCGTGCTGAGAGGAGAGCAGGGTATCTGATGGGAGGAATGACGGACTGGAGGGAAATGTCGCTGACCCCCTTTATGTAGATATGGACGTGGATATACAAGTCAGAATGTTTGATGGACTGCTTATTCCAGAAGTGTTTAAAAGTTAAGAGACATAGAAATCATCCTGGACAATTTATTGATGCCATGTGTTTACGTTATGGCCATCAGTTTGAATCATTTTAACTTTGTTTTTGAGAAATTTTGTGTTTTCAGTTATTTTGCTATGATAGAAGGCTATAAATACTACCATACCCATGAGCCTCAACTGCAGTTGCTATGGAGAAAAAGCCTTCCAGAGGCATCTGAGCATTAGTAAATTCAGAACTCATGTTGCTGTAAATGGGAACAAAACACCCTGCCATAGTTTAAAAATCAATCAAGAACCGAGCCAGAATCTGAAAGTGAACCGATTTAAGCTCCTAGTTTGGGGAGGCACACTTATTGACTTTCTTACAGAGGATTAGATGAGAAGATCAATACCACTCTCAAATCTGTCTGTTCAGTATAAGGCTATAGGCAGCAGTCAGTTAGCTAAGCTTAGCATTAAGACTGGAATAGGGGGGAAACAACCAGTCTGGCTCTGTCCAAAGGTATAGAAGTCAGCCAACAAGCACCCAGACCTGCAGACTCCAGAGTAGGGAAAAAGGTAATTTTGTGATTTCAATACACAAATGAAGCCATTTGCAGAGTTTTGAGATTAGAATACATGTTGATACAGCTGATAAAATTAGAGCTAATTTTAATCTATTTATCTATATTTTATAAATTACTAATACTGCTGGGTAGGTGGTGAATGTTCCCTGTAGACCAATAAAGCCGTATCTATATAATAATATTACACTTTGTTTGTCAATTGCATTTTACATTATTAATCTAAAGTACAACAGGTTCCCCTATGATGTGAAGTAAGTGAGAAGTAACAGAAAACTGAAATACTCAAGCAAACCATGTGACTTCTATTAACACTGGCTTTTTTAAAAAAAAAATCAAAGAACCAGATATTGTCTGATTTAGTTGCTCTTCTTTTGTAATGATGACTAAGTCAGGAGTATTCTATGTCACCGCTAGCCTTTGTGTGCTCCAACTGCCAGTTAAACAACACTGTCTATGCAAAAATTGAAGAGGATTTTTACTTCAGAAACCCTGCACAACCATTATAACTCACCGTACTCTGTTTAAATTGAACATTTATACGCCACTGTGGTAGAGTTACATCAACAAATGAGATAAACAGTAGAACAGTATCATTTGTAAGAACATTTCGGTTAGACATAGACTTCTACTACCAGGATTTAAGAAAGTGAAGGTTTTCAGTTCCTGGATCTTGGCAAGCAAATCCCCATCTTACTTATGCCTCATTTCCACTGCATGGTTTGGATCAACTCCACTCTGCTCACCTCACTTTTGGTACTGGGTGCTTTTCTCAGTTTTGTTTCCCACTGCAGACAGTACCTGGTCAATGTGGGTGGGACTCTTCGCTGACCGTCGAAGTGACCCTGTGTAAAAATGCCATTACATCATCTTAAATGCAATTCAACGTGCATTGCTCTGTATAGCTCTTGCTGGATCATTTCATCTGCAACCAAACAGGAATTTCTGCTCTTTGTCAGTATTGAACAGGGTGTGGTTCTGCTGGCTGCCATTTTTTTTTTAAATCTGGGTCGAGTGAATAAGAAAATCTCAGTCACTATCAACTGTAGCTTGGCTATTTAGAAATGGCATGTTTGTGCAGGATGTTCTGTGTCATACCAGTTACAAATCTCTCTACCCAATCAGTGGTCTGCAGTGTTGTAACTTCACCTTCTAGTATTGTCTCAGCTCACTTTAAAATTCAACTGAGGTAGTACCAAAAATGTACCAGGTACTGTCCACAACTTTTACCAATGGAAAACCAAAGAAGAACAGTTCAAAGCAAGTTAAGTCAAGTGAGCTGTGCCATATCATGCAGTAGTAATGGGGCTCTAGATTGCCTGATAGTGTGTCAATTAGAAAGCTTTGAAATGTATTTTGATGATATTAGAGTTTAAAAAACAAAGAAAAAGAAGCTAAACTCAAGTGAAACAAAAGAAAGTATGGAGTATTATGAATTTTAAAGCACTGCCTTTTGTTATATATATGTCCTCAAAAAGGCCCACTCATCTGTCAATGTTTTTTGTTTTTTCTTGTTATGTTTTAAATAGTCAGTAGATATCTATAAGAAACATGCTTTTTCTATCCAAGCTACTGTATAAAACCTATAAATATACAATAAAACTATTGAATGAAATGATACATTTCTTACTTTCTCTGATGTTTTTGTAAGATATGCAGTGAGGATTGCTGGGTAATATAACAATAATAATAATAATAATAATAATAATAATAATAATACATTTTATTTATATAGTGCTTTTACAGCTCTCAAAGACGCTTTGTATGTATGTCGATGTTGTCCAATGTCAAGTCTCTATTTGTTTCAAGTAAATACATGCACGATAGCGTACAAAGGACCGTCATAATAGTGTGCACCAGGGCCTGTCATAACTTCGTTATGCCTTTGGGAGAGACTGTCTTCAAATGGTGTCAAAGGGGTCAGACCTTGAAATAGTTCAACACATTTGTTGTTAGTATTACTGCAATGAAACTCTGTCTATTAGAGTGATGTTA
Organism: Epinephelus lanceolatus; assembly: GCF_041903045.1. Classification (NCBI taxonomy): domain Eukaryota; kingdom Metazoa; phylum Chordata; class Actinopteri; order Perciformes; family Serranidae; genus Epinephelus; species Epinephelus lanceolatus. Next base: position 10,714,720 of record NC_135745.1, read on the forward strand.
ATTCTTTGCCTTTAATGATAATTTGTTGTCATTCCTTTCTTGCTTGACATATGCAATAGATGGGATGTCAGGGTTGATAAGGCAGTCATAACAAGTTTTTAAAAAATGACGAATTACAGATTAACCATTACCTGAACCATAACTGTTCATTCATTATCATCAATCATCAATATCTAAAGTGTAAAAGATTGTATGTATTCTTATAAACAGTTTACCTGCTTTGTGTTAGGAAGAGGCAATCAGTTTTTAAGTAAAGACCCAAAATTTAAGTATATTTATAGAAAGACGGGGGAAATAAAGGTCTCATCTCCTACATCAACTCTACACACATTAAAACATGTTATTAATAGTTGTGAGTAACACACATATATGGGTAGGTAACAGAGTGGCTAGTATCTCAGGTTGAGTTACCCTCCCCAGGCAAAAACACCCTGTTGAGGAATGTATGGGTCATGGCAAGGGTGAACTGCCCTAAGTTCCCTTCAGTGGCATAGGGAGCATTTTTAAACCTGATGCCTTTGGCCATTGGGACTGATGTGGATAGAGGTCATATTCTGGTATGAGCAGGCCTGTATAGTCCTGACTTAAGGCCAGAGAAAAAACACTAATAAGACACAGACTGACAGAGAGACAGAAACCAACAGGTGTGATAGATTTTTTACTTCCAAATCAACCAACTTGGGTTCCCTGAAAGCATTCATGGTCATATTTGCCTCCGTGCACAGCATTTGCACAAAGATAATCATAGTTGCTGAGTTGCCTTAAGAGCCCTTGACCTTTGACTGTACCACACTGGTGTGGTTACCCATTTATTCAAGTTCCTGGAACTCTTCGTTATTAACCGAAACTAACTGGACCATTGTGGTGAGTTGAGATCTGCCTTCCTCTGTGAAATGGCTGCAAGCCAATTCAGGCTAGTGAGGTGCTAAATTGCAGTACTGGCACTGTGGGATTTTAAAATGGATGGTCATTGTCACCCCACCTGCCTTATTGAATTGAACTCAGACTTTTAGTTGAAATGTACTGACCTTGCAGGTCATTCTTGTTGTGACCACAGTCCATTTAAAAAGTGCTACACTGCTGCTGTGTCTTCCTGTCTAATATTACTCATCATTTAAGGCAAATTTAGGTAGTGTTAATGACAAAAATGCACAGAAAAAATATAAATTTTTCTATGAAAATCTAAAAATAGCTTATCAAATATGATACTGAAAAAGAGGGAGAGGCATTATCAGGGACACCACACACCACGGCCACTCCCTGTTTGAACTGCTGCTTTCCAAAAATTCTTAAGGCTAACTGATGATGACTGGCGGTAACTCATGATCAAAAATACTTGATCAAAAACTTGATTTTGTGTTGCCTTTGCTGTTACCCCTCAGCTCATTAACAGTTATGCTGAGTAAATCCTGTCTTATTTCCAGTTTGGTCAGACTGTGGGGCTTATTTATGGCTAAAAGTTGGCTTCCTGTCAATGGTTAAATCTTCCCTTTTTATTCAAATAGAAAGTTTATAAATTGGGTTCAGCTGCCATTTTTTTAGTACCCTTCCAGTTTGATTAAAGTCCTTTAAAACAGTACACACACCAGTATAAAAGTTATGATTCATATACTGGTTTTGATCATATTTGGAAGCAGCTGCTCACATGTACGTAAGTAGGATAATCTTTCACTCATAATGAACATTTAAACATGTCCGCAAACATATGAACTTGTAGAAAGTCACACATTGACACATACTAAGACATCTTGGTCATTGCCAGAAAGTTTCACTACACCCTGACATCAAATACCCGCCCCCTCCCCCTTGTCCCAGTCACACCCGGACTTCCTTGTCCTTTTTGGCCCTTCTTGGCCCCACCCCGTCCTTTCTTTCTTGCAAAGATGTGCACACAACTACCACACTGTTTCCACCCCCCTTAAAAGGTATTTTAGGATTCAAGCCTGGTAAGGTTTTTACTAAAAGTATCACAAAGACAGTTGGTCAGTCATCAGTGGGACTATTGGAGGGGCTGATGCTGTTATTGCATCAGCTTCCTCACCATGGAATTTTATGTCAAGGTAAGGAGCTGGACCAAAAAAGAATTTATAGAGAATGGAGACAGAGTTTTAATCCTTATAAGCTTTTATTCCTTGTTGCAGGTAAATTATATCATAACAAAGATAATATAGACATTCTATGCAAATGTATAAATGTTCCCCGAGGATGTTATTTAACTTGGTAAATCTTCTTTTGCATTTGTGCTTCTGAATTACAAACTGGTCCCCCAGTCGTTCACCTGAATGACCTGCAGAACATTTGTTTGATTTGAAATATTCCCACTGTGTGAGGCCTGTTTGTTAGCCTCAGACTGTGTGGGAGACTGCTTCTTTTAATGTCAGACATATTCACTGACTCTCCCAATTCTAATGGCTAACGGATGATGACTGATGATAAAATCATGATAGATAATATTTGTTTATCTTTTGTGTTGCCTTTGCTGTTACCTGTAGTTAATGAACAGTTATGCTGAGTAAATCCTGCATTAACGTAAGTCTTATTTCCAGTTTTGGTCAGATTGTGGGATTTATGGCTAAAAGTTGGCTTCCTGTCAGTAGTGAAATCTTCCCTTTTCTTCCAAATGAAAAGTTTATAAATCGGGTTAAACTGTGATTTATTTTTAGTACCCTTCATACAAACCCTAAGATGACAGCAGTCCTTTAAAACTTTACATGCACACAGGTATACTAGTTATGATTCAAATACTGGCTTTGATCATATTGGGATGTGATGTTTACATTAAACACTGCAGCCTGGTTAATCATCTCCCTGCGTACGTGGTTTCAACATCACCCTGTTGTCTGATCATCTGCATCCGTTCAGGTGTGTTTTTCATTTTGACACTGGCTGCCTGGTCTGTGCTGCTACCATTTTACTGGAATTGGCTTCTCTGTCTTATTGCCATTACTGGAATAATGGACAGGCGATAAAATGTATCCTTCCAGGTTTACTGTTCATACGTGGCTTGTGGCAGTAAAAAACGTAGACATGCCACAGTATCCCATTTTCTTCAGGTTTCTCAAAACTGGGATGTGGGCACATCCAGGTTTCTGAAACCAGGATATTTATATGTGCAAACAAATATACGCATCACTAACCACCACCAATAACCACAATACTGGTGCGTATGTAAACTAGTGTGCATGTAAACCACAGTGGCCAGTGGCGGCCCCTGAATGTGACATAAAATGCATGCATTATATTTTAATCATCCATGGCCCATTTCAGCAATTTCATTTTCAATAGCTTACATTTGATATACTACTCAGCTACAATATCAAACTGTGCCCTGTCAGGTTAGTAATGACAACTTGTAGACAGCTACTGGTCGCATGGAAGCTAGTGGCACCTTGTGAGCGTTGCAGGGATTCCATTCTGTATTCATGCTTGTGCTGTTGGCTAAATTTAAGTAATTTTTGGAAGACAACTCAGCAGTTTAATGTGGAAGTGAGATGAAAAAGACATTTTGATTATATGTGCATTTTTCCTGCGCAGTCCTCACTCATATGCTGACTTCCTAAACCGGCAATCAGTCATCAAAACTTTGAGAACCCCTCATGTAATACACTGATTGTCTCTTTAAATTTGTCCTGGAAGAGATGTCAGTGAACTTTCATCCGTGGCAGCTTTTCTTATACTGTAGACCATCATACTGTAGGCTGCTTTCTAGAGACTACGTGCTCATGTACTAGTTTGAGTTGTTACAGAATCCATGGCTGTGAAACCTAGGAAAACCATATCAGAGATGTTGCATCTTCCCACAGATATTGTCAACATGGTTACAACCTAAGTTTGCTTTTTAATTTTGCCTTAAGGCTCAGACATACCAAACCGATGCAAAGAACTAGTGGCAATGAAAGCTGACTGATGCTTTGGCTCAAGTCACCTGTATCTCAGCAAAAAAATTGCACATAAACGCACCACAAAGACTACAACATGTACATTCTGTAGCTGCATGAGAAGAAATAACTCTCTACACCAGCAGATGGCGGCAGTCTGTAATCGTCATTCGAAAAGGGAAACGACCATTATGATGCTAGTTTGCTAGTTAGCCAGTTAGCGCATTAACAACACAATTATATATTGAAAGAACAAAACATATTTGCCATGTGCCATTGAATAATTACACAAACCATCAAGAATCGTTTCAGCTTAGGAGCTCAGTGGCTAAAGAAAAATAACCTTACCCTAGGTAACACATTGGTTTTGATCTCACGGCCTCTTGACTTTAGCTGTTTGTTTATTTTCCTCTCTTCATTTTCCTTTCTCGTTCACTGAACTGCCAATCAGAGTGATTTCATTCACTGAATGAAACACTGTCATGCTGAATTGGTCAGTTGGCCAGGACGCACCGCAAAGACGAGGGTGACAGACAATCACCAATGTTCACTCATGGCACAACACTGACTGATGGCCGACTGTCGGCTTGGTGTGTCAGGGCTGATACCTCACTGATTTTAACATTTCATAATGTCTATTTTAAATGTACACATGTAAACATCGAGGGTATGTTACTGTACTTGGACATCAATAGCCAAGTTAGCTGGAGACTTTTTTTGCATTTCAAACATTGTAAGGTACATATTATAATTTTGCATTATGCAACAAAGGTTAATAAAAAAATGAAATACACTCACATCATCACACCTGCACAAGTCAGAGATCATTTTAAAGACTAAAAGCATTACTCTGAAAATGACAATGAACAATAAATGTGCCATGTGTGATGTACGGAGCAGAACCTAAATCATTTTTATTGATACGGTTATCACAACAGTCCACACTCCTCAGTAGTTAACTGTGATATACTGCTCTAACCTGCACACATTTACAGTGCAGTGGTGCAACTTTAGGGAGTTTAAGCAAACGAGGTAAGGAGAAAAGGCTGATGAGGCTTATTCATCAGCTTCGTCATGGATTTATAGGAAGCAAAAACCAGGGGAGAAAAGAGCTGATGATGAGGCTTGTTGAGGCAGCATGCTCACCGGGCTAGCAGGGAAAAACGAGAGGGGAAAAAAGGTTGATAATGCTTGTTGAGGCTGCATGTGTGCGATGTGTGTTTGTGTTTTTCACACAATCTCACTGAAGCAGTTATATTGCACTCACTAGCACTTACAGTGTGAGGATTGAGGGCAACTCCTCGGATATAATGCCTCAAGTGAAGAGGGCAAAACAATGAGGAAAAACAAGGACAAACACGAGAGATGGAGAAAGATGAGTGTCCATTATCCATCTTTCTCCATCTTCACCGTCTGATGCATGTGTTTGTATTGGTAGAGAGACAGAAAAGTAAAGCAGATACAGTAAATTTCAAAAACGTATTCATCACAGTGGCAGTCTACCTTTAGATTTATCCCTGCATTGCATTTTTAATTATATAATTTCTGCTAGTCAAGAGACAACAAAACTCAAAAATCAACTAGGACCGAAACCATTTTCATTCTGTCGATCAACCTGCCTGTAATATTCTCAGCTAATTCAAAAAAGTCAAGTCATGGAAAAAAATGTACACAGGATTTGATAATTAGCGTTCCTGAACGAATAATTTGTTGTCTCGATTTAGCGTAATTTGTCACCCTCTTGCGATTAGTCTTTTCCTGCGTGTACCCTTCATACTCTCACTATGGATTTCTTTGATTTGATATGTGGTTATACGTATGGTTTTGACTGCTGACATTGTTTTATCTCTGAGATCAGATAGGATAACAGACTGTTCTGCCATAAAAACACTGATGAGTACCTTTTATATGCCTCCTGTGTATTTTTACACAGAACTAAATGATAGCAGCAGCATTCTGCTCTAGATTGTGATTTTAAATAGCATCCCGGCTTTGTAGAACTAAAAGATGCATGATGGGCCTGATTTTTAACACAACAGCATTGACCTCTAGTGTGGTAAACATAGGTGTTGGCAGTGCTTTATTAACAATAATGATGGCAATAACCTGACAGTAACAATCATTTACCTTCTCTGTTATATGGCGGCAGATCTTGTCCTCTACTGGGATGATAAGGAGCTCCCAAATCTTATTGTTTTCCTAGCCACTGTTTTTCTTCTTTGAATTAGCTGCTAACTGCTATTAGCTGATTTTTAAATCTCCAGTGTGGGTCGCTAACATAACATGTCATCAAAATGTCACACCCGTCTTGCCAATGGTCCATTCTTGCCAGCTGTCCTGTTTATACAGACATGGCGCTGTTACTACCTTCGGTGGCGGCTCAAAGGCAAAACATCACTGTCCCCCCATTCCGCAATCGTACCTTATATACAGAACAGTGAGGCAGCACAAGTGTAATAAAAAGAGCTTTAGCTTCAAGGCTCTGGAGCACTAAATAAATGTTTTTCTTCTGGCTGTCTTCAAACTGATGGCTGACTGAAAGCACTACACCAGAGGCTTTTGCTGCAAGAGGGGAGCAAGCAAAATATGTAACATGATATGAAATCAAGAACACAATTTTTTTTCTCCACAGTGCCTCCCAGGTGTTATACAGAAAGGGGGAAATGCCTTATTCCTAAATATGACCACCAGGTCTATTGGTAGTTTTCAGGGATGTATGATAATATTGGTACATCATAGGTATCGGCTGATATCGGCTTTAAAATTAACCATCGCAATTGGCCAACATGTTGATGATATCGGTACATTGTCGATATCGGGCAATATTGGCTTTAAAATGAGCTATTAGAATCGGCCAACGTGCTTTTTCTTTTTCTTTCTCAAATTTTGCGCTTAATAAGTGACTGAAATGATCAATTGATTATCAGAGTAGATGCTGGTTCATTTTCTTTTTTTATCGTCTAATCCATTAATCAATCAACCACGTTAGCTCTGGAATCAACAAAACAAGCTGTAACAACAATTTCAATTTCAGCTCCAATGCTGATATCGTGGAAATGTTGCAGCTTGAACCAAGTATTCATGCACCATTTGCTCACACTACTGGCCTTATTGGATGCCAGTGCCATGTCTGTGCTCTTGTGCATGCTGAACGATACGTGCACTTGTGTGTGTGTATGTGTGTGTGTGTGTGTGCGCGCGCGCGTGTGCGTGCGCGTGCGCGTGTGTCTCTACATGTTTGTGAGTGGGAGTGTGTGTGGGGGTGAGAGGGATGCAGGTGAACAGCTTGCGAGGGCCAACAGTTCCGCAGGCCAGTCTCGCGCATCACTTGACAGCCATACCCGATGAAGGCCTACGCACAAATGAACTTGTTAAGCAAATGAGTGAACAAGCGAGGGAAGGCGGAGGGGTGGACGGGGTGGGGGTGGGACAGAGCACAGTGCAGTGGCTTGAGCTAGACCTGCCTGCCTGTCTGCACTCATCAGCCATCACTGCCCCTTGTCCCTCTGTCTCTCTTTCCTTTTTCCTTTTTCCTTTTTCTGTCACTCTGTCTTTCTCTCAAAGTGCTCTCGGTATCCATCTCTGTTTCAGTCTGTCTCTTCCCATTTCTCTCGTTCGCTTGTGCTCATGTAATTCCATTGTTTTATTAGAGAACAGCCTATTTCTGAATTGGATTAGAAGATTGTCTTCACAGCGCTTTGACAGGGTGCTGTCATCCTGCGCTCACAGACAATGGACAGTAAAAGAGATTGTCCAAACAGATTGGTCTTGCTGTGTAGAATTGGAGTGGTTACCAAAAATCTAATAATAGATCCATGGTATTTACATGTATTTTGCATGTAGCTGACATACACAGAGAGGACTGAAAATCCAGTGACAATTAGGGAATCTGTGATAATCTTTCCTGAAATACACATCAGATCATAGGAGCTGCACACATGTACGTACACATGTAAGTAGGATAATCTGTTACTCATAATGAACCCATGAACATGTTCACACACATATGAACATGCAGAAAATCTCACAGTTGCATATCTTTGTCAACGCCGTAAAGTTTCAATCTTTGTTTTTTCTGACATCAAATACCCGCCCCCTCCCTTTGCTCCATTCACACCCAAAATCATTGCCCTTTTTGCCTCTTCTTGGCCCCACCCTCATCCTTTATTTCGTGCAAATATATCCACACAACTACCTCACTGCCTCCTCCCCCCTTAGAAGGTTTTATAGGATCCCAGCTTGGTAAGGTTTGTGCTGAAAATATCAAAGACAGAGAAGTTAATCATCAGGCTATTAGGACTGTACAAGGGGCTGATGCTGTTATTGCATCAACTTCCCCACCATGGAAAATTATGTCAAGGTAAGGAGCTGGATCAAAAAAGAATTTATAGAGAATGGAGATAGAGCTTTAATAGGTAGAAGGTTTTTTTTCTTTGCTGTTGCTGGTAAAATGCAGAATAACAAAAATGATATAGACATTCTTTGTAAAATTCTAAATGTTCCCCGATGATTTTATTTGACTGGGTTAATCCTCTTTTGCATTTGTGCTTCTGAATTACAAACGTGTCTGGTACAACTGGTATAGAGTAGACTAAAATGTTGGGAACATGAAAATGCAGAGTGACAGAGAAAGAGTAGACGCTAAGTTGTTTTGCATATGCACTGACTCTGAGGCATGTGGATTCATCTCTGATCCCCAGAACATTGCTTGGGTGATTAAATCTCAACGTGTTATCAGTGTAACGTGGGGGGTGCATTTATATCTGTTGGTAGAGCTGTCCACTTGTGATCATGAAGATTGCATTTGAATGGCATGTGTGTGCAGGGCCTCAGCTGCAGAACAGGGCTGAGGTGGCTATCTGTTACTTTGCCTCAGGTACAAACTACAAAAGGTTGACACAGATGTTTGAAATAAGCTAAAGTGTTCGGTATGCCTGAGAGGAAGTAGTTTGTACAAAGTGTTGTCCGTACACTTTTGAAGGCAAAATTATTCATACTGGGATGACCACACTTGATGGATAATGGCTCACACTTTTGGATAGTCTCTCCACAAATTCAAAGTGTTATACCTGATTACGCAAACAAAAAGTGATGTGAGTAGTTGTGTGAAGAATGCAAAGAACGTAATAAAAAAGTGCAGATCCCAAGACTTTCTGAGATTACTTTATTTGTCTCCGTGCAGCAGCATAGGGACCTCATATAAATGTTTGTGTGGACCAGCACACTCCGCCATTTTTGTTTTTTCTTAAGAGTCTGCCGCTGACCTTAATTGACATCCTGGTATACTGCCCTCACCGCTCATGTGCTTAATTGCACCTTTGGTTGCATAATTCCAAAGGATGTGCACAATCAATGGTCTGATGGAATGCTGGGTAGTCTGCACACCCAGGAGTGCATAGTTAAACAAACTGGAGAAGCCTGACTTGCTGTGCGACTTTCTCAATGTATGGAGTGATGTAACCTTTAAGTGACCCCTAGCTTCTGGGCGGCCATCTATCCCACCCTTCCTCTAACAGGGCCTGACTCTCTCTCCTCCTCCTCCGCTCTCCTCCTCCTGACACCCCATCCATTGGTTTCAATTAATCAGCCGTGGAGGGGGATTTATTCAGTCCCTGCCCAATGGGATCCTTTGGTATGTGGCCCCAATGGTAGCAGGTTGAGAAGCCACGGTCTACACTGTCTTTAGGCCTATTACTCTCACCTCACAGCCCACTCATAAAGAGAGCTTTGAGCAGCCTGTTTTTGGGGGGATCCGGTGGGCTTTTTGTCCCATAATAGCCGAGTGGATTCAGTCACTGCAGACAGACATGTTTACTAAACTCCGCGTAGGTGGAGCAAGGGAGATTACGTGTGCCACTTTGAATGAACGAGGCCTGATTATTGGCTGGAGGAAGTCTGGGGGAACAGTATCAGGAGTAGCTCATGTGAAAGAGTAATTTAAAGAGTTTTCTGAATGCATATATTTGCCTGATTGTGATTTGGATATAAAAGACATGACACTGACATGAGTCGCTGTTTTCTTATGCCTTGACAAGTTGCTAAAAGGGTAGTATTTAAGAGAAATAAGGTGTTTGGCAGAATTTGCACTGCTGAAATGTTGTCTCTTTCTACTAAGGGTTTACCTGCCTTTAAATTGTTCCATTATATCTTATAGTCAAGGGTTATTCTCTAAATGGGACCTATTATGTTTTCCTTTCTGTCATATATATGTAGTGCCACAGTCTTAAATGTTCTTATGTGGCTAAAGTTTCAAATAATGAGGTAAATATATGTAAAAGTAATTCCTGTGAGCAAAAACCTCAGGCTTTTGAGTGTTCTGAGTAATCTATTTACAATTGTTTGTCTACTTTCGAGACAAAACTGAAGTCAGTTGATGATGGATTTCTTGATATGGTCATCTGCTCCAGGCACGTTACAGCAAGTGTTGCGTAGCCTATACTGCTACATGTTAAAGTGATAGTTCAGGTTTTTGGACATGAAGTTGTGTGAAACGCTGACCATCTGTAGCTCTGAGGTGACGGTGTCACTACTGTCAACGAGCCTCCTGCTCTGAGAAATGGCCCGTAGCTTACCGGAGAAAAAGTAGTTCTGAAGATATACGGGGGACACGTAACCAAAAGGTTTTAAGCTACAAAAAAGTATGCATGTGTTTTGTTAGACTATTTCAATAATTTTGAAGCATCCCTGCATTACGTCAGACCTTGCTATCAATTGGGACTATTTTCTGGCACTAACTATACTTCTGGCGGTATCACTCCGCCGTGCAGGCCCGCAAGACAGCACGCCAACAGAAATCAATTAGACAGTTCATCACCACACCGTGCAGGTGCGCAGGATAGCAACGGCTAACGAAAACTTCATCAGCTGTTTCCAACAGAGAACCAGTAGGCTATTATTAGTGAGGAAGAAGATGTACTAGCCCTGTATATACCTACTACTACAGCACGAACACCGGCTCAGGCTCACGACACACCCTCGTCAGCTGCTGTAGGTAAACAGAGGAATACCAAAATGGTGCGAACTTGTGATTTCCCCAGCTGTGGGAATAAAAACATCGCCAGCTCCCAATTCCATCGGTTTCCTGTTACAGATGTAACCCGTAGGCAACTTTGGCTTGTGTCAATTGGGATGAACCTCGCTACCAAGCCGGCGAGGGTGAAGCAACTGTACGTATGTCAAGCTCACTTCAGCTGCCCACAGATCCTGACGGACAGAGAAAACGCAATTTCCACACTGCTGTGCCCAAAGAGAGATATATTACCTAATACCAGTCTATATAACGATGTCTGTAACTGACTGTCTGTAAAACAAAATGTTTGATTGAACTAATAGCCTGTTGTGTTGTGGAGAGTAGTTTTTCCTCACTAATAATAGCCTACTGGTTCTCTGTTGGAAACAGCCGATGAAGTTTTCGTTAGCCGTTGCTATCCTGCGCACCTGTACGGCGTGGTGATGAACTGTCTAATTGATTTCTGTTGGCGTGCTGTCTTGCGGGCCTGCACAGCAGAGTGATACTGGCCAAAAAATAGTCCCAATTGATAGCAAGGTCTGACGTAATGCGGGGATGTTTTAAAATTATTGAAATAGTCTAACAAAACACATGCATACTTTTTTGTAGCTTAAAACCTTTTGGTTACGTGTCCCCTGTATATCTTCAGAACTACTTTTTCTCCGGTAAGCTACGGGCCATTTCTCAGAGCAGGAGGCTCATTGACAGTAGTGACACTGTCACATCAGAGCTACAGATGGTCAGCGTTTCACACAACGTCATGTCCAAAAACCTGAACCATCACTTTAACATCAGATAGACATGTAATCTTGATTGTTCGTATTGTTAATTTCTACTGGATTTTTCAGTCAGATTCCTGCTGTACATGTACAGTTGTGAAGATTTTGGTTGAGGAGCTTTGATTGGTTTATTTTCACAGCACACTATACTTTGTTACAGTTATTCTCCAGCTGCAATGATGGTGCAGAGACGATGAGAGCGCAGATGCAGAAGATTTGGCAACACTGATCTAGCAGACTGGGCTTTTCAGGAGGGGGGCTTAAAGAGAATGGAGTGTGTCAGAAAGAGGGTGAATACAGTTGCAGAGAGACAGCATGAGGAAAATTAAGTGCGTTTTGAACGTTAATTATGTAAACATCTTCTGGTAGAACCCCAAAATACAAGTACAGAACTGGAAACTAGAATAACCACCCCGTGGTTGTATGCCTCCGCACACCGCTCAAATTTCTCTTACAGTTTACATCTGTGTCTGTTCTAACATGGATGCTTCACACACATCTTCCCCCTGCAGCACATACAATCATCACAGTTTCAAGATGTTCCTGAGATATGACGTAAGGGCCAGAAAAGTGTTTTATGCATAATGTTATGATATCGCAGTGAAGCTGACCTTTGACGTTTGTGCCAAATTTGAGGAAATTCCCTCAAGGTGTTCGGAGATATCGCGTTCACGAGAATGAGACTGATGCAAGGTCACAGTGACCTTGACCTATGACCACCTAGATCTGATCAGTTCATCTGAGTCCAAGTGAACATTTGTGCCAAATCTGAAGAAATTTCCGCAAGGCATTCTTCAGATATCACGTTCACGAGAATGGGACAGACAGATCCCCAACCCGAAAACATAGTGCCTCCAGCTATGACTGTTGCTCGCTCAGAGGCAAAATGAGCATAATAGGTCCCCTTTAAACCTCCACTCTGTTAAATACACCCTGATCTCTCTTGAAAAGTATACAAGAAATGTCACAGAAAGCTCAAAATACCAGACAGATTTAACTTTCAGGATGCAGTCTTTTTTGTTTTTTTTTTTCTTTTTTTTGTTTGAGACAGTACTTCCTCTTCACACACTTTTTTTTTTAACTGTTTGTTGTTTATTGTCAAGAGGCTCTCATGACATTGTCTGATGCAAGAGAAGTACATACATCAAACTGATGTCCTTTTCACCTTTGGCAGAGCTTTAGATAGCACCTAAAATGCAGTAGGAGTGAGTTGAGATCAGATTGCTGGAACTGCATTTGGAGCCGCTCATGTGAATGCAAATGAATCCCTGACTGCATCAAAGGTCAACTTTGTTGTGTGTGTAGATAATATAGCAAACAACATCTATATTTCAGCCGAGACACCTAATAATGTCACCACATCTCTCACATTCGGTTGTTTCACCATCAATAAATGTGTATTTTCTTACTTTAAGCAGAAATGCAGATTGTTAAAGATAAGATCAATTAAGCCCAGTGTGAGCTCAATTTATCCTGACACCAGCTAGAACAAGGCCACAGACCTGTAAGGATGCAGAATGATTCAACCCTTCCCCTCTCAGTGTTTGGACAGATGTCTTCAGTCTGTCCTGACAAGACATTTTTTATGCATCTCCCTTTCTACTTCCCACGCTATCCAGCTCCATCTCAGTCATACATCACATATTAGTTTTCATTTCATATTGCCAAAAGCAGTTCATGTCCTACCTTGTAACCACAGCTCATGAACGCTGTTCTAAATGTAATAAATTAGTGCCACATTGCACATTGCATAACAAAGTTTGTTTGAGGGTACACATGTTTTTTCCAAAATGGTGCATGTTTGGATCAGCTGTGATCTTTCTCCCACAGTCTCTTTTATCTCACAATCACACAAAAATCAGCTACCTGAGTGGAAAGAGGGATGAGAGTTAAGATCAAGAGAGACAGAGAATGCATGAGTGAGAACACGAAACTAAACAGTTATGCACATTATCTCTTTATTTCATTGTGTTTAATTACCCACTCAAATAAAGCAGCAGATAAAACTCCCAATAATACATTAAAGTTGTAGATGTTTCTTTTTCAGTTTGCCTTAGAGCTATTGTAGGACTGTTATCTACAGGACTGGGATTACAGAAGCATAGAGATATCAAAGACCTGTATGTTAGTAATTTTGGACCATAAATTTTATTGTCTTTAAATGTAGCTGAACTCTGTTCATATTAGTGGTTGTTACTGAGAGTATGCTATGGCAACAACAACCCCTTCAAAACATGTCCCTTTACTGCAACCTCCCTGCACCCAATCGAACCAATCAAGGGCTGAATAAGAGCTGTTAGCTCTTAGGTCACATTTATTTTATCAGTTTCCCAAACTTCTAAATGAACTGTTACTTCGTAGACCAGTGTCTGTCCAGTATGCTCCACCAAAGATTTTATTTAAAGGAATGAAATGTCAATCTGTACCTTTTCAATGTTTGAAAAGTTAGTAGTGATTCCATGTTTTTGCTGATATGAATGACCAACATGACACAGAGATGAGTCTGTTGGTTCAATAAACCATAGCATTAGATGCTTGCTCTCGTAATTTTCCAGCTCGGTGCGTTGTTGCTAGATAGCGATTGAGTTATAATAGTCAGAATCCCGCAATTTTATGTCACATCACATCTTCATCACCTTAATCAGGATCTCCAGATATTCAGAGCTGAGCAGCTGCCATGTTAGAAGATGGCTGATTTCTTTAGCTTTCATTGTCAGACGCGACATATCAGCAGGTTCCACTTTTGAATGTGGAGATTACAATAATGTAGATGTAATGTATCACAGTTACAACAAGAAAGGCACTCAGATAGCACAGACCACCACCAAGGCCAACAGTCAGTCTTCTATTATGTGCAAATCTGCAAGCTCAACCACTATATATGTCAGGATATCCATAACTGTTAGAAGGATATTAAAATAAGTTACTTTCTGCATGAAGTTTGAGCACATGTTGGCTACCCCAGAGAATGACTGGTACCTGTGAGTGTGGATTGTGGTATCGAGTCATCGTATTTCTACAGTTGGCTATGGTTTGTCACTATTGCACTTTACTATCAACTGGATTTTAGGATGTATGGCATTTTTTCTGCCAAGGCCAAAAACCCTGTCTAGCAATGTTATGTTAACGAAAGTGAAAAATAATCATTGTATCTGCCCCAGTACTAAGTACTGTTGGACCCCTTTGACCCGCTCCCAGGAAACCTCTGTTCAAACACTAATGAACATTGCTAGAAATCTCAGTGTGTGTGTGTGCGTGCGTGCGTGCGTGCGTGCGTGCGTGCGTGCGTGCGTGCGTGCGTGCGTGCGTGCGTGCGTGCGTGCGTGTGTGTGTGTGTGTGTAGACACCTGTGTATGTTGTGAATTCAGTAGTATTCCCAGAGACATCACAGATGAGTTAAATGATAACCAGGTAATTAACTGTGGAAATGAGCTGTGGGGGTAAGTATGTGGTATAGGGTATAGTAGTATATAAATAATACACTCCCACCTCACCATACAGTCCTTTTCTTACATTGTTTTTCTTGCTAAAAAAAACACCAACAATCATTTTTGTTTTCTCATCTTTACTTGACTCTTTTCAGACACATTTCACCTGATAAAGTCATGTGTAATAATATAATATTTTGCTTAAAAAAGCAACTCAAAGTTACACTGAGGGGGATTTGCATATATGCAGAAAGAGACAGCTTCCCCTGAGAGGCGGAAAGAGCAGTGAGCTGTCAGTAAAATGCCATTACTCTATAGGAGGTGTCGCTAAATAGAATTCTTTCAGACAGGAAATGACACGCACAGTCAGCAATTGTATGATATTAACAAATCATATTTTGTAGGCGAGATTATCAGGCCTTTGCAGGACTTTGCTCTCTACTGTGTACCTTGGTGTTGCAATTGTATGATGGGCTGTGACGCACCTTTATTAAAGCTGAGATGATGACCTAATGAAGTGTGCCAGAGATGCAAATATTTCTTTGTCATATAACTTTCAATATAAATTATATATATATATATATTTTTTAAGTCGTACATTACATACTCCTTTTTTGTATTGTCCAAACCACATTTGTTTTATTTTAACCAAAGTTTAAAGATCATCATCAAAGGAGAGGAAAGGATGGGAAGGTAACCCAAAGTTGGTGTGTTGCCATCAGCTGAAAGGAAGTTTGTAATTCCTGCCACACTCCAGTGGACAGTGTCTTTTATAGACATGGCCGCAGCTGTCAAGAGACGTGGGTTTGAAAGGTTCGTGCTGGCGTCTGTCAAATTGGTCCTGTGTATGTGTGTGAACGCTTGTGTGGAATTTTGTGTTCATTCACCATTGGTGTGTGTGTGAGTGTGAGCTCGATGCAGTCTGTCTATGAAGCTGAAGTGCTCTCTTTGGGCTGTGAGAGGAGAGAGGATGAGAGGCAGCAGCATCAAGAGGAAACACAGGAGAGGAAAGTGCTGCTGCGTTCTGAATCGCATACTTTTTCTTTTTACTTTTAGTGCTTACTGCAGCTGTCCTTACAAAGTTCCTACTGGAATATGCATGCAATGCGGACATTCAGTCTCCTTTGCCTTGAATTTTGACCCTTTTGGGCTCACATGCCCATCACAGTCGTAGTGTGAAATTTAAAGTAAAAAGAAAAAGTATGCTGTTTCCACCACAAGGGGTCTTAAAATTATCTTAACTTAAAATTATTATCTTACCTTGGAAATAAAAAACAAAACACCATACACTGAGCCTACAAGGTCAACCTGGAGAGCTCTGCTGTAGTTACTTTTCAATGTATGTAGTTTTAGGTTTTAAGTTATAACTGTTATTTTTATAGTATATCCTTTTGTTGTTATTGGTTATCTTTATGATTATTTTTGCGGCTTCTGTCAGCTGTCGATGAGCTGTCATCTGTCTGCAGCTCAGTTGATGTGAAATATTTTCTTTTGGGCAGAGGATTGTGGGTCAGAATACGCATGCTGGCTTGCATGCCATAATGCAACCAGATGTGGTAGGACATGCGAGTATACTGCTTTGGACATACTATGTATTGGGACATCATTTAATTTGACAAACGTAACGAGGTTGTGATGCTTAATACATTCTAATAGTGTTTATCAAAGTGTTACTGCCTGTTGTGTGCTATAAAAGTGCTCAGTAGATGTAATGATACTCATTTAACAGTTTTAATTGAAGCACATTTTTACTTTTCCTTATCTTGCTTTCCATCAGCAATGCTCTGTCTCACATTCATACATTTCCACAGTGATGACTGGAGTCTGTGTTTGTTGTCAGTGAGCAGCTCCATCTGAGCAGTTTGAGAACATAGCTTAAGGAAAACCCAACATTAGTTTTTGAATAGTTATACATTTATCCTCCTAATCTACAAACAGGTGAGCATTAATTCTCATCACATTACACCTGCAGGCCTTTGTAGAGCGATATGGTTTGAGGTAAATCGCACTGATCCTACCTTATGTCACCTCCTCTCTGAGCCTGCACTAACAGATCAGCGTTTTTCTGTGCATTCACATTTTGAGGCACTGAGCTGGCAGTCTTTTCCAGGTCAGCTTAGCAGAAAGACTTCTGTAATTTGCCAACAGCTGTTTGACAGACTGTTGGTCTCAATTGTGAATCTCTGCGGCTGGGGTTTAGTTTAGCTCCTGTATTCCTGTCTGTACTTTAAGATATCAGGCTGGGTATCATTTTAAGAACTATGACCAGTACCCGTAAACTGATAGCGTATTAATAAAGTACTTCATTTGATACCATTTTTAACTACTTCATACAATACCCATCATGTGAATGGAAGCATTTAGTCAGGGGCATATAATATAGCCATCCTTTCCAGCGTTTTGGTGGCATCTTGGCATGCTGAACTGCTAACTCCCTCAAATACACTGCGCTCGACTTCACCACACCACATACTGTATGGGTTGTGGTTGTTGTTATAGTGGGCCAATCACACGTCACATTAAATCAAAGAATGCTTAAGATGATACTAAAACCATACTAACAGGGATTTTTTCTAGATCTGTGTACAGGAAAGATCGAATGCAGGCGTAGTTTGACTGGAGAAGTTTAATACTACTTGGTACTAGGTCATTTCAGTGATACCTTAAAAGTATTAAGTACTGATACCCAGCCCTTGACTGCTTTCAGCTTTGTCACCACGTAAAGTTGCCAATAATGCAAACTGAACCTTTTTTTGCTATTGCTGCTTCACATTAAAAGCTTGTCTCTGGCAAACCAGCTGGTTGCTTTTATTATGAAGAACTTTTACAGAAAATGCAGTGTGTTTGTCACAAAGTTGGCAGAGCTCCAGTAGCAGTGCAATTCTTCAGTTAAAACTAGGTCTAATGATTCCGATATGGACATGCAGATTAGAATATTGCAAACAGAATCACTGACTTTAAGACAACCCCAGGCGGCAGACTCTTATATGGTTTGAAGCATACCTTAACCACACAAGCTGTTTAAGATTTTATGTCTCTGGAAACCTGGAAGTTTGTACTAAATTAATCAGCTCTTCACTGCCAAGCATGCATTTGCATGATCAGTATGTCCGTGCCTGACCGGAATTCTTATTTGGTTTCACTAAATTACTCTGACATTAGTCTGACATTTTTGTCTTAATAGCTGTATTCTGTTTGTTTGAGAGTGCCTAGTTTTCCCTAAAAATCAGCAGTGACTAACATTTTAGTCCCATCATTGTCATTTTTTTGTCAACAGTAGCAGTTGCAAGGAGCAGATGACAGTTTTTATGTTGGTCAGACAAATATGCAGATATAACAGTTACTGTTTCAGTACGTCATCTTACAACAATTTAACTGCAGCAATGTCATGTTTGCTGTAGTTATGTGGCAACTCTTCTGTTAGCATCGTTCTGGGTTTAGCATGATGTCCCTGTTCTTAACTCAACCTGCTGATTGTTTTGGGTGTTTTTTTGTTTTTTTTTTTACAAGTCAGGAAGCAGCAATTTGCAACATTAGGTCATTTCCTCTCAATCACCTTCACACGTTTCACTAATCAAAACAAACAGCTTGCTGGCATCCTATACATAAAAATATGCATCAGTATCAGTAACCAAAATCAACATGTCTCGCTCAGAATATGCGGAATAGGCTGCTTCTTTAGTTAATTTAATCATTGACCTCAAGCAGCAACAGCGAAGTCAGCTCTGTGACTCGAAAGAGACCCTGGAAAGAGAAAAAAGTTGCAAACTAAACCGAAGGAGAGACAGAGGGGGAATATGTGATCTTATATAAAGCCCAGATGGTCCCAGAGAAGCATGTGACATAGAAATGAAGGGATGGAGGGACATGGAAAGAGGAGTGTCTGTCTGTCTGACTGACCAAGGGGCTCCCGGGAGCCAACACCACAGGCTACAACACCTGGGTGGAGAGAGGCAGACATCGGGGCCAGTGAAGGGAGAGAGAGATGTCATGGGAAAAAACAAACTTCAACTTTTGCCCTGAGGGTTCAGCCAATATATGGTGTTTGATACCACTATGATATTAACTGGATCCTGTTGATCTTCAGTGGATTTAAGATCAAACCTGAACCCTCTGATGCACCTTTTTAATATCTTTGATCTGTGATGCTCAAGTACTGTGAATGTGTTGGTCTTAGTCTGTTTGACCACTTCTACTTAACTTAGTTTCCCACAAGAATATAAATATAACCCAACACAGTCTAGAACCTTCAGAGAATGTGTAAACTTATGCGTCATTTTTCCCGTAGCTGGATGATGGATCAACAGTAATATCACAACAAGAGCTCTTCAAGTTACAAGAGATGTGATGTGTGATAGCTGTGGTGCTGTTGATGGAGAAATAGTTATGTATGTGCAGCTTTGATTTTTTGAAGTTGTTTTGGCTTAAGGGTGGATTTTAAGATTTGGCACTTCATGTGCTATATGTTATTTGGTGTATTTCTTTACAGTTGTATCTGGCTTATGGGATTGTATTTTATGCACCGACCTGACTTCTACTCTCAGGATAACAATTCTGATACTTGCAATAACAGTGTGAGTACCTACCCAATACCAGGCATATAGTGATACATAAAGCAATATAATGTAAAAAGGATTTCTGTGCTACCAAAAAGAACCTTAATCTTCCTGCTATGACTTAATATAATATATTATAATAGGGCTGCAATTGATGATAATTTTCTTTATCAATTAATCTGACAGTTGTTCTCTCAATGAGTCAATCAATCATTTTCATCAAGTGATGTTTTAAATTGCTTGTTTTATTTGACCAACTGTCCAAAACTGATGTAATATATCAAACCTCAAAGTTGAGAAGTTGCAACGACCAAATGCTTTTTGCTTTTTTGCTTAAAAAATGACTAAAATGGGGTGCTGATCATGGGCTATAACACCGCTGGTTCAAGTCCCACCAGGGACCTTTGTGTTATCTCTGTCCACTGTCTTTACTAAATGCTTAATATGCCCCAAAAATACTGAAATGATCAGTCAGTTTTCTGGTCACATCTGGTCAGTACTTGATCTGCTTAAGCAGGTCAGTATCTAGACCTCCATATACTGTCTGGACCAATTTGTAACATCTAGACAGTAAGAACGTAAAACATACAACATCGCCATGATAATAATATTATCAACATTATGTCAATTATATCCCTCTGTAGTAATTATTTTTACAGTTTTGGTCTATGTTTTAAAGTGGCATTGTAGTGTTGTACTTTCTTATTGTCAAAAATGCTTAAATTGTCTTTTTATGTTGCACTTCTTTCATGAACATTTTATGGTAACTGACTCAATGTGTGACTGCACAGACATTTATTAAAACAATGTAACATAAGCATCAGAGTATAGACCACCTCATCAAATCTTTATTTTAATGCCAATGGCAGCAGTTAGGAAGGGTTCAACTCAATCTAGTTGAAGTTGGAAGGGCTGTAATTTATGGTGAATAATGATGAATTAATCAGTAATGAGGCTGAATACATGCATTTTGTAATACTAAATATAGCAATGAATTAGGTACACTGCACCAGCACAGCGCCTGGTTTTTCTTTTAAAGAACATTCTTTGCACATGTCCTCTACTTCTATTGAACCCACTCACTTTACCTCTGAATTTAAACTAGTTGACACTGTGTACCTGTATTGAATATGTCAGGTTGAGTTTTAGAGAGTGTACACCAAAGATTCAGGGGTCATTGCTATTCCCAGTGTTTTCTCTCCTTTCTGTGTGTTACAGTGTAGACCTGAGCCAAGCTGTCAACCTGTGTGCTTATGTGTGTATTTTCTGAAGGCACACACCTGGTTGCTGATAGGGAAGTCAGATGTACAAGATGTACAGCTGAGTGCCGAGTGCACCGAGAACACACACAGCTGTGCCCTGTCTCTGTGTCTCTGACACTCCTTTTCCTTCCAAAGTCAACTCCAGACGGAGACGTCGTAATGTGCGACCCGCGGACTCACTGCTGGGGGTTTCTCCTCACACACTGCTGTGACCGCGGCTTCACTCTGAGCATCTCTTCACCAACAACACTTGTGTTTGCTGATCTTCCTGTCTGTCCCACCTGCAGCCTCCACTCCTGCACAAAGAAAGGTCAAGGATGCTGGAAAAACGCTCTTTGTTTTGCCCTCCTGACATGCAAGCACAGCCAGACTCAAAGACAAACTACGGAGCTTTGGGGAAAATATGGTGCCTGTTTGTTTTATGTGGTTGTTGCTGTTTTGCTGTACGATATTTTTCTCTCTCTCATTAGTCACGCTTGGCTCTCCCTCAAAGTTGAACTACAGCACCATGGGGGCAAAATGTGGAGGTTGTTTTTAGTTGTTGTGGTTGTTTCTGTTGACATTTTTTGCTGATGAACAAGATCTTGCTCTGTGTGGGATGCAGTATGTTCATCTGGGAGGTGTGTGTGTGTGTGTGTGTGTGTGTGTGTGCGCACGCGCGTGTGTGTTTCTGAGCAACATGCTATCCCCAGGACTTGGTGTCCTGCAGCAGTTATAGAATTAGGACAAAACATAAATGTCACTTTGTTACTTTTATATAAACTCTACTGCAACATCTTGTTCACAAATACAGCCAACAAACCTCATTATGGGCTGTTAAACTGTAATACTTTAACTCGGCATAGCTGACAAAGCACGACATTCTGTGTTTATGGCTAAGTCTGTAGGCATGAAGGGTATTACCTAATGACATAGAATTTGTGATTTAGAATAATTTCTGACACCAAAACGAACTATAAGCTGCAAAAAGAAGAGTTTTTTATGACCGATATTCACGTTTTTGTCAGGCTGTTCATTCACTGAGTCTCTGAAATCAGGTTCTGCTATATACAGATAACACAGGCAGCATGAAAGAGTGAATGGTGTTTTTATTATTGTGCCATGCATGCAACTGTGCCGAGCTCACATAAACCGGCCATCAGTTCACATATGCCAGAACCAGACTGCTGCGCCTACATTTTCACACATAAAAAAGTCCAAAAATAAAACTAAAACAACTTTCACAATCAGATTCTCAGAGCTTCATTGTCTCCAACTTCATTCATACATCTCTGACAAAAACATTTCTTATATAATACTGGAGTAAATGCTAGTTTAATAACCCATGTTGCCTTTTTGTTAAGGCTTTTTACGCCTTCGCTATCTGCAATATTAGCTGCTATAGAAAATGAAGGTGGAGAAGTGAGGAAATTAATTGAAGACACCAGGCAGTCCATCACTACTCGTCTGGATTCTCTGGAAAACTCCCTCGCTCTCGTGAAAAAGGAGCAATCAGCGGTCACGGAGAAAGTTGATGGGATTGCCAAAGCGGTGTCAAACCACGACACCCACCTGGATGCACTAGAGAAGACCTGCAAAGAGCTACAGGTTGCTAACGACTCTCTCCGCTGGAAAGTGAGTGATTTGGAGGGCTGCTCCAGGCGGCTGAATCTAAAGTTTGTGGGAATCCCCGAAGGTGCAGAAAAGGGTCCTCCTACTGCTTTTGTTGAGGATATGATTAACAAGCTTTTTGGCCAGAATGCTTTCACAAGGCCCGTGGAGGTTGACAGAGCGCATCGTATCCTGAAACCCCGCCCGGCTGCGGGTGAAAGACCCCGCACGATCATTGCCAAAATGCACCGCTACCAAGACAGGGAGCTGATCCTGCGACTGAGCCGCAAGAGGAAGGAGCCGCTGTTTTACAAGGATCCGCTGCACCACATGGAATCAGCTAAGCTGTATCTGGAGCATAATGGTCAGACTAGTATATTCATGTCACCTGCTGATGCCAAGAAGTTCGCTAACTCCCTGCATGCAGTCTCCCCGCTTCCCAGTTGACTTTACTATCATATGGATGGGTTCTTGGTAACAATCATAAGTTGATGGACGATCTACTCTACTGGTAACAGACACTGACTGATATCTTCAGAACTCTTGTTCTTAATAGTGTTCTTTCCCCCTTCTCTTCTTTTTCTCCCTTATTTTTAATGAATGGTGATTTATATATTATTCAGCCTCTGAGCATGTAGGCTAAAACAATTAGAGGGTTATCACCACAGTGGTGTTGATTGTTAGTATCATTGTGGTTGGCCCATATTGCTGCCTTTCTGTCTCCAGTAGATGGGGGTGTGGCCAAGCTGGTAGGTCTTGGGGTGGGATGGGGGGGACAGGGTGTATGTTTTGTGTGCCAGACTGGGGAATAATATCTTTTATTTGATCTCATTAAGCCTATCATGTATGTTATATTGATCTTTTATGTTTGCAATGCCAGAAATGGTTAGGAATAAATCTGTAGGGGCACTAACATTTGCTACATGGAATGTTAATGGTATGGGCAGCCAAGTGAAAAGAGGAAAGGTTTTTGCTCACCTGAAATCTTTGTCGGCAGACATTATATTTTTACAAGAGACTCACATTAAACCTTATGATCAAAATAGACTTATGTCAAAGTGGTTTTCATATGTATATCAATCTACATTTACATCTAAAGCAAGGGGTGTTGCTATATTGTTTAAGAAAAATGTCCCATTTCAGCTGTACTACTGACCCTGCTGGTAGATACCTGATTGTTTCTGGCAACATTAACAATATTCCTATTGCTTGTTTAATATATACGGTCCTAATATTGATGACCCTGATTTCTTTCGGAAGGTTTTCAATTTATTACCAGATCTGAACTCTACCAACTTGATTTGTGGGGGGGATTATAACTGTTATCTCGATCCCTATCTTGATCGTATGTCAACACGCCCTCCTCCTTGTATTAATTCAGTAGGTACCTTGAATAATTTGATCAAAACTTACAATTTGATAGACATATGGAGAATTCAGCATCCAACAGATAAAGAGTACTCTTTTTTTTCACATGTGCACAACACATATACTCACATTGATTATTTCATTATTGATTCAAAGTTAATATCAAATATGGTGCAAACAAAATATCATGGTATTTTAATTTCTGATCATAGTCCTCTCACCATGTCTCTTAAGTGGTCCCTACCCAAAACTTTTTTTTCATGGTGCTTCAATCCATTATTATTGGAAGACAGCAATTTTCATGATTATATAAAAGCAGCCATTGTTGAATTTTTGTCAAATGACAAAAATGGTACTGTTAATGACTCTATCTTGTGGGAATCTTTTAAGGCCTTGCTGAGAGGCAAGATTATTTCGTATGAAGCTTTTAAGAAGAAGGAGAGGCGTAAACGGCTAGGGAAAATAGAGGTATTATTGTCTGAAGTTGAGAAGGCTTACACCTCCTCTTTGTCCACTGATGATTTATACAGCATTATGAAATTGAAGAATGAATATAATATTATTTTGAGTGATCAGGTAAATAAACAAATACTTAAACTTAGACAGAACAGTTACATGGTGTTCAGGCAAATAGATCTATCCCTAGAATTAAATCTTCTACCGGGAAAATCCTTACTTATCCACAAGACATAAATGATTATTTTAGAGATTTATACTCAAAGTTATATGAGTCTAATTGCAAGGCATCTGATGATGAGATAGAGAAATTTCTTGATTCTGTCGAACTTCCTAAATTGAGCGAAGACGCTAAGGCCGATTTGGACTCTAACTTTACTGTCAATGAAATCTGTGATGCAATAAAATCATTTCCTAGCTGTAAGGCTGCAAGCCCAGATGGGTTAAGCGTAGAGTTTTTTAAATCCTTCACTGATTTTGTTGCCCCATTGTTACATAGAATGATTCAACACTCTATTGCTAGCCATTTATTTCCACAATCATTTTATGAGGCCAACGTTTGTCTTCTACTTAAGAAAGGGAGAGACAGCTCTGACCCTTTGTCCTATAGACCTCTCAGTCTGTTAAATTCCGATCAGAAAGTGGTAGCAAAGATGTTGGCTACTAGGTTAAGTAAACATATTGCATCTCTAGTTCATCCCGATCAAAATGGCTTTGTGTCTGGTAGATTTTCTTTTTTCAACACACATAGATTATTTAATATTATGTATGCTAAACATAATGTAATTGATAAACCAGTGGTAATATCTCTTGATGCAAAACGTGCATTTGATCGGATTGAATGGAGGTATATGCATGCTACCCTGAGACGTTACGGTTTTGGTGACTTTTTCTTATCTCTCATCAAGGTCCTTTATGCTAGTCCTACCTCCGCCATTCTCACTAATGGTAACAGGTCATCATTTTTCAAGCTTGGGCGGGGGACTAGGCAGGGTTGTTGTGCCAGTCCTCTGCTGTTTAATCTTGCACTCGAACCCCTGGCCATTAGTATAAGACAGCTTAACACCATTAAAGGCATCACAATCGGTAACATTGAATGTAAAATATCTTTGTACGCGGATGATTGTTTGATTTTTCTATCCGACCCCCCGTCATCCATCCCGCCACTCCTCTCATTAATTAATTATTTTGGTACTCTGTCTGGGTACTCCATTAACTGGAGGAAAAGTTCATTTACACCTCTTACTACAAATTTGGATCCCCTTTTTCTCAAATCCCTGCCCTTTCAAATTGCCAAAGACCAGTTTTCTTACTTAGGCTTGTCTATACCTGTAAACTCCAATCATTTATTTAAGAACAACTTTGATGTCCAGCTAGACAAGCTTAAGAGAAATATTGATTATTGGATGTCTTTGCCACTTTCTCTTATAGGGCAGGTTAATGCAATTAAAATGGTGTCGCTCCCTAGGTTTATGTATTTGTTTCAAAATATTCCTATTTTTCTTCCGTTGTCATTCTTTAAATAACTCGATTCTATAATTATGCCTTTTATATGGGGATATAAAACCCATCGTATTTCGAAGGCACACCTACAAAAGCCCAAGAAACATGGGGGTTTTGCCCTTATTGGGCAACCAATGCCAGAGCTTTCATTTTTTGGCAGGATCAGCTCCCTCAACGTAGTGAGCTCAGTGACACACCCAAGTGGGTACAATTGGAATCGCATGCTGCAAGAAAGTTCCCTTTCAGCTCTTCTGTTTTGCACGATAGATTATCCTTTGCATCTAGCTGAGGATAGTTTTGTTCTGCAAAATTCTATTAAAATTTTAAAACAAATTAGGAAGGTTCTTCAATTACCTGAATTTTCTATATATTCTCCTATTTGTTTCAACCATAGTTTTGTTCCAGCTCAGTCTGATCAAGCTTTTGCATTTTGGAAAGACAGGGGCCTGGTTACCTTTTCAGACTTGTACTTTAATAATCATTTAGCTTCCTTTAATGAGCTGAAAAAGAGCTTTTCCCTTTCTCAAGCCCATTTTTTTCGTTATTTACAAGTTAGGCATTTTGTTAAAGAAAATTTAAATAACTATGTAAATCCTAGCATGGAGCACTCCTTTTTTGCTATAATGAAACAAAATCCGGGATCTAAACACCTTGTCTCAAAATTTGTAATACTGTTTTCTAAATTGTCAGTAGTGTCAACAAACCACATCAAGTCTGCCTGGGAGGCAGATCTCGGTGTGGAGCTGTCCGATGAGGTGTGGAGGGAGGGGATGGAAAGGATTCACTCAGGTTCAATCAATGCAAGGTTGCAGCTGATTCAATATAAAATTATGCATAGATTACATTTCTCCAAAGAAAAGCTGAGCAAAATGTATCCTGACATTTCTAATATCTGTGATAGGTGCAACCAAGAAATAGGGACTCTGGGTCATATGTTTTGGTTCTGCGCTAAGATTGTTCCTTTCTGGCAACAAATTTTTTCATGGTATTGTAAAGTTTATGATGTACGGCTGGAACCAGACATAGTTTTTGTTTTGTTTGGTTGCTCCGAAGCCCTTTTCTCACTTCAATGCTCTATGCAGGAGACCATCAGATTTGGCACTTTGGTGGCAAAAAGGTTCATTCTTAATGATTGGAAGGCTTCCGACCCTCCTAGCTTCTCTAGATGGCTCAGAGAAATAGTCTCAGGGATGTATCTTGAGAGGCTTCGTAGCAACTAAAATATATCATCTGTTGAGTCCGAGTGTATCTGGGGGCCCATTATCAAACACCTGAACTCTTTGCGCAGGTTAGCTTTTGCCCCTGCCCTACTTTGAGAGGTTTTTGTTGGGTTTTTTTCTCTTTCTTTCTTTCTTTCTTTCTTTCTTTATCTGTACGGTATGTAAGTATATTCTTTGCTCATTGCTATGTTCCTTACTTGATAGGCTGTTGTCATAAATGGGAAAGGAGATAATTGTCTGGCTGTTCGTCGGGTGCTGTTTATTAGGTTGTCTTTGTTGTGTTTTGTGCGTATTTGCATGTGTACACGTCCACTACCATAATATAGAGCACCATCATTTGTGTTTATATGGAGATAATGTTTGGATTATCGCAGATGTCTGGGTTGTTTTTGATTTGTTTGTTTTTCGTTTTTGTTTTGTGGCTGCTGTTGTTTGATGTATGTACTTCTGTTTTGTTAAATAATAATAATAAAAAAAAAAGGCTTTTTACGCAAAGCTTGCAAACTTGAAACACATACAACTAAATGAACACCCAATTTTTTCAAGTATCTGCACTCCACAATATTTCGCTGTTTGTCAAACAATATCGTGGAAAAATGAATCGTAAATCATGATAGTTTGCACACTACAAAAGAACATTAGACTCACTTTCAACTACAGCCAATAAAACAACTCACACAATATGAATATTTCTGAATCAACCAACTTCAGTAGCTTGAGGAAGAATACTGTGCAACTAAAGATTGTCAGCTTCTATATAAAGAAGATGTAATGTATGATTCAGGGCCAAATCTTTGTTTGACAGGCATACATGCCCTTACATTTGGCTTTGACAAAAAAATTTCAAACTATTTTTCTGTTTTTTATGCAGCATAACCACCTACTTGAAAAGTGAGTAGAGCTTTAGCCCTCGGAGAGCTGTATGATTAACTCCACATGAATACCTTCTTATTTGTTTAATCCTCTTCCATTTAAGTTCACTGATGCCACAGTCGGATCATTTCACAAAGTGATGGAAGCAAACTCATGTAAAACAACAAGATCAAAACATAATTTCATTTTTTTTATGATTGACCCGTCAAGTGATCCATCTCTCTTTTCTCTCTAAGTACCTTCTACAAAAGGAGCATATTCATATTAGCAGTATTTATATTTCTGCAAGAGCACGAGTGTCTTCATGTGTGCCCACAAAAACACAGACAGACAGACAGACAGACACAGCTGAGGTTAGGAAGGAGGTCAGGAGAGAGGGACCATCTGATGCCAGCAGATGGAGTGATGGAGGGAGGGAGGGAGGGAGGAGAGGAGAAGCTCAAAATCAGGACGACAAGACCAAATGCTTATCGGCTGTTCTTAAGGCACTGATTTCACTTTACATCCTGTCTGCTCCAGCGCATCCACCTTATGCTAGACTTTGGGGTAGAAGAGATAGTATGTAACAGAAAATATCCTATAACTGTGAGTTTGAGAGCGGCACATGAATAATTCAACTCAACATGCACCCCAAAGGTGTTTATTATTTACCATTGTTGCATAGTAATGATGAAAAAATACTTAATACACACCCATTTGGACAAATAGGGCAAATAAGGCCTCTCTGGATGCTCTTCTCTCTCGCAACTTCTCTGTGTTTTAACGTGCAGTTGTTGGACCCGTTGCAGCGGCACTATCTCAGAAACACATTTGCCTCCCTGCCACCTGAAGTCACCTCTGTCTCTCTCCCCGTCTTTGTTGTAGAATGGAGCAGTTCCAGGCGAACCAGTGAAGAAGGATGAAAACTCTCGGAGAGGGAACTGGGGCAACCAGATTGAGTTTGTCCTCACCAGCGTGGGCTATGCTGTGGGCTTGGGCAATGTCTGGAGGTTTCCTTACCTATGCTACAGAAATGGAGGAGGTATGCTTTTCAGTGTAATAGTGGTTGACTGAATGACTTTATTACTGCTGGCCAATGGCACGCCACATAAATGTGTTAGAGTACAATTTAAGTACAGTACTTTAAGTATATTTAAAAACAGACATTACATAATACCCACATTTTAATATATGCACTTGCCTTGAACAAGGAGTTCTCTGAGGTGATGATGAAGTTGAATACTGAAAGAATTAACCCGACCGTGCAGTGAAATGATGATGTCAGCACTTGCATATTTAAAACCTATCTAACCTATTTAAGACTATCTGTAAGTAAAAATTTTAAAGCTCCTTAAAGGAATATTATTGACCTGACCACAGACTCAAATGTAATGTTTTGGTGCATATGGTTGACTCCCAGTGGCTCTCATAAGAACTAGTGTGTCAAAACAAGCCTAAACAGTGCACAGGTAGAATATAAAGGAAAAAGGCACACAACTACTGGGCTGCAGCGGCTATTTATAAAACCATTACTGAGTTTGTGTGAATTATGCTAGAATCTAATTAATGTCTCAGCTAGTAAAGACTTGTAAATGGTTGCTAGGGAACTGTGCTGTGAAAAGCAATCAACGACTATGTAAACTGCAAGTCTTGTTAGCAGTGGAGGCTGTAACGGAAGTTATAGTTTAAGGGCGAAAACGTTGGATTCAAACTTGACTGTCTACATTTTGTAAACTGAACTCAACTGCACACAGAAGAAATACATGTGTTAGTTATATTCATACAGTTTAGAATGAAAGGATGACTGATTTTATTTGGTCACTAAGTCTATTGTCATTAGCATAGTAAATCGTAACTTGAGGTGTATTGTGTATTTTTGTGAAATGTAATAGAAAGTCTTCAAGTTCACATCATTAAAGTCAGATATGCCAGCTATGTTCCATAATAGGGCACTGCCACAATTGGATCATTTCATATCTATTTGATTTATGCGGCTGTCTTCACCAGCCCCATGACAGAGTCCATCTTTATTAATATAGCACTTATGGAGTTATAGCAATTATGCTGTCCAAAGTGCTTCATGGACCGAAACTGAAACAGCACAGAAAGAAATAGAAAAGACCAAAGATAAGATGTAGAAATTAAGACACCAACTGACAAGGCACTTTCAGTAAAAGCCAAGCTAAAAAGATGAAAAGTTTATTTTATGGCCACAGAGGTGGAGGCAGAGTTGCTCAGATCCTCAGACAGACTAGGGCCACAGGCAGTGGTGTAGTGGAGGGTATACTGGGTAAACCCACCTCTTTTCTGGCTGTTTACAGTATACCCACCAATAAGCCATAAAGCCATTGGAATATATAACAGAGAGTTCCCACTTCCTCCTTGATAACCCACTCATCTACCTAATAGTTCACCTATCTCATCAGCTCCCACCACACCACTGACCGCTACTTCAATCCAAACCATCTTTTCAAGCATTGAGTCTATTTTTGCTTAACTACATTATTGTTTATTGGGGTGTGAATGCTGTCGAAATGTGTCTGAGTGCATGGAATGAATCCAGCTGCTTCCGCTGACGTGCTACTTTTGCTACACAGCCACTGTATTTAATGCATAAGAACATGATGAGACAGACTATATTCAAGCCCTTGAAGTCCTCTGCCCTCTGGTCAAATGCATCATCAAATCCCTTGATTAAATACGCTAAAATGTGTTCAAAATAGTGCCAGAAATTAACTAGAATAGTACAAAAGTATAGTGAAAGGGAGTGAGTTTGGTCAACGTCCTGTAACTGTGCCTCAGACCTTTCCTTGGCATCTGTCCCACTTCACTTCATATGTTTACACTGCAAATATTTGGATTAGTGTTATGCATGTAGAAGACCTGCATTCTCGCACAAGGATTCAGCATATGTAGGTCATACATTAGCTCACACACAGCTGCAAATAGTGCAGCGTGGACACAAGAGCTGAGCTTTACCAGCAGGGTAACGATAAGGTTTTGGTATTATACAGTATCAGCTGGTTGCACCGACCCAGTTCGCATATGGACACTCATACGAAAGCGCGCGCGCACACACACACACACACACACACACACACACACAGACAGTCCCTATAGATGACTGTCTGGTTTCTGGTCCAGTCTGAACCACCAGAGAGTTGCTGCACCACTGAACAGCCTCAGCTGCACATGCAGTGACCTCTCTGCTCACCCAGGGGAGGTTGTTGTGACAGATGAGGTTTATGTTTCCTTTTTTTATGTTCTTTTCTTTGGCTTTAACTGATTATAATATTCAAATTCTTCAGGTTTTTTATATTTGTTTCCATCACATGAGATATCTAATTTATGTAATATATGACATTACTGTTGGGAAGTATTAAAGCATTTTTCTGTAGTTCTATACCATTCCACATTGCACATTTCTAATGCATCCATGTTTTTGATGATGATATGGTGTAATTGTCTCGCCATGTGATTTTACCTATGCATGTTGTAGTCAGAGATATCTTTCCAGATTGCTTTGTCATTCCCAGCCATGTCTTTCTATGGACCATAATCTGATTAACATATATTTACTGAAGTATCAGTAAATAAAGAACTTCTGCAAATTAGTTATTGCAACTGCCAGTTTGTCACTTCACGTGTGTTTGAAATGTGCCGTGTGGAAGTTTCTCTTTTTTTTTTTAGATTATTTTTCTGGGCTTTTGCCTTTAATGGATAGGACAGTGTGTGAAATGGGGAGACAGAGAAAGAGAGCGGGGACTGACACGCAGCAAAGGGTCGCAGGCCAGACTCGAACCCGCGACTGCTGAAGTGAGGCAATGCCTCTGTACATGGGACACTGGCACTATCCACTACGCTACCAATGCCCCGGAAGTTTCTCTTAAATGTTTTGCCTTTTTGGGAAACAGAATGCATGGATATCATTTTTAAATGTTTTCTTTGTGCTTAATATCTTTTTAGTTTTGTGATTTTTTTATTTGTTATCAGTCCAGTGGACGGTTTAAATTTGGGAGCAATTAGTTTGAGTGTAAAACAAACCAATCAGTATATGTTTGTGAATTCTTTCGGGCTGAAGAGTCATAGCATTTCCATCCAGTGTTGTTTTTTCCATCCATCCAAAGATGCACTTTATGGTTTCTAATATAGATTATCATCGACTAAATATGGTAAACAAGCATAGTAATGGTGTTTGATTTCATTTCAAACCTGATTTCTTTTTAGTTTAGAGAGTATGATTTAAATTTTGTTTCATATTTATTCTCCTAAGATCTTCCTCGTTATCAGTGTTTCGGTTCATTTTGTAGAAAGTCATTGTCATTTTCCAATGCCTTCATCTTTTCAAGTGTTAATTGTAAAGAAAAATGTCAACACACTGTAAATACATAACATTGATTGCATAATTTGTCTGATTTATTTTGTCTGGTAGTACCTATGAATCAGGTCCTTCAACATTCCACAACTTTTTTAACACTTATCTAGCTGTACATTGATCATTGTTTTTGACAGACTACAGTCCAGGACATGTTTGCCTACTAGGCTTCTATGCTACTGTCTGGAAAAACACAAAAGTGTCATCACATCAACAGTAATAAAGCCCTAAACATACACAAATTAGACATTAGAATAGTATTTTCTTTCCTTTTATATGGCCCAGTTTATGTCCCCTTGCTGTTCATATGCAACTTCCAGTTTTAAACATCGACCAAGACAGTGACTGAGTGCTTGTCTTATGCCTCTCCCCTTTCAGGTGCCTTCATGTTACCATACTTCATTATGCTGGTGTTCTGCGGCATTCCTCTCTTCTTCCTCGAGCTGTCCTTCGGTCAGTTTGCCAGCCTGGGGTGTTTGGGAGTATGGAAGATCAGCCCTATGTTCAAAGGTTAGTGTCAATGTGTTTGTGTACATAAATCACATGCAAACATCAATTTTGGGGGCAAAAAAACATTTTTTGCTTGAAAATACATGTTGGAGCCTCTTATTTGCGGTCATGGGTTAGTGTTGGGGTAAGGTGTCTGTTTGTTTGTGTGGGTTGTTGTGACAGGGCTGCCAGCTTTTCAGTTTATTTTGGAATGAGATTCAGTGTCTATGAAGTCAGTGCATTTTATGAAAAGGCCTTTTGTGACATATTTTTTTCAACATGATAATGATGATTTTTCAACCAGCTGTCATGGCATTAGTGCCAATAAAGCTCTGTCTGTCATGACAGTCACTCTCTTTACAGCCATCTGCAGGAGGTGTCTGCCTCATTTGCAGTCTCTAACTGGAGTGATATTGAGCACTGTCTAGCCACAATTACACATGGCAGATCCACAAGTTACATTTTGGGCAACCAGCACCAGACTGTTGTCAATAAACCCCAGATCACTGCTTGCTTAAGTTCACATCACACGTTTTCAGGTTGTCCTTAGGTATATACGTACGTACGTCTCATTCTTGTCAACGCAATATGTCAAGAATGCCCGAAGGAATTTCTTCACATTTGGCACAAATGTCCACGTGGACTCAGATGAACTGATTAGATTTAGGTGATCATAGGTCAAGGTCACTATGACCCTGCATCCATCTCATTCTCTTAAACACAATATCTCAAGAAAGCCTTGAGGGAGTTTACTCAAATTTGGTACACATGTCCACTTGGTCTCAACCATGAACTGAATTTGGTGGTTGAAGGTCAAGGTCACTGTGACATCACAAAACATGTCAATGGCCATAACTGAAGAATCTGCACATTGTTATGCAAAAACTTCACACAAATGCCTAGTAGGATATAGTGATGAAGTGATCTCATTTTTTATCCAAAAGGTCAAAGGCCAACTTCACTCTAATATCGTAATGTTTTGCAAATAACACTTTCCTGGCTGTTACTCAACGTCATATCTCGGGAACAGAAGTGGAGACATTTGGTCAGATACTGAATTGATGACACTAATCTTGGATGCCCTCTTTGAAACTGTGTACATTGTTTAGATCTTCTGTCCTGCCTGGGGTAAGATGTTTGTGATGCATCCATCTTTTCACAGACATGGATGTAAACTCCAACTGCAACTTGACTGGTTCGTGGAGGCATAGAAGTGCAAAGCAATAATTCTAGTCCTAAATAATAATATTACAATGTTTTTTTGCACATCAACACATTAAAAACAGTTCACACAAAAGTTCACAAAAATTGTAAATCACTTAAAACTTCTCACTCTGCTTATAACTTCTTTAGGACTGTTCTTTCTGATCCCACCTTGTGCCCAGGTGCACCACAGGTGCAGCAAGGGAGCCTTGCCAAGAAAATACCAAAAGTTCATTTGGCACACTCCCGATGCACTTAGTAGAGCGCACCTGACTGTGATCTGGCCATGCCGCTAGTTTCACAAAAACAGAGCCTGCAGTGTCCTTTTGTGTGCACAGAGCATCAACTAACCATTGACGTGTGGAAGAGATTAAAACAAATTCTCTGTGCAGAGAAATTACTGAAAGCTGCTGATTCCAAGGACAGACAGGATGGACATCTGAAACATCAGGCAGCACTTAACACATGTTTGATAAAATCATATGGTTTATCCTGCTGTAATATTGTTTCCATACAAGTGTCAGCTTTGTCAGCTGTATACTCTACAGTATGTGCGCATGAAGGTATCCAGGGCAGCCCATGTTTACAGTTACACAGTTTGTCACTGCATTAGAAAATGGGCATGTGGCATGAGAGTGTGTAAAAATTACTAATTGTGAGAGTCTTGCAGTCAGTGTGTGAGAGTTGGTCGCCCTTGGTTTCAGTATCTCAACACAGGAAGATCACAGATTTAAATATCACTCAACTTTAAGAGTTGTTGTTATCTAAGGATTCAGTGCATGATAAAAAAAAAGTTTAATTTTGAATTGAAAAAAGTTGAATTCATTATTAAAGATCCATATTCAGCAGCTTGTTGTTTTTAAAGTGAAGAAACTAAAACTTTAACTACTGTGGATGCACCTATGATGTATCAACCATAATAAAGGTTCTGTGTTCATAACAGAAAGCAGCTCCGTACTGCTATCGTAAGGATGCAGCCTCCAGCATGATGGTGACTCATCTTGTGCAAGGCTGTCATTTGCTTCACATTCAAATTCTAATGTTCTCCCATCCTGTCTTCTTTTCCCTTCAGGTGTGGGCTA
The DNA here is from genome assembly GCF_041903045.1 of Epinephelus lanceolatus. Lineage (NCBI taxonomy): Eukaryota > Metazoa > Chordata > Actinopteri > Perciformes > Serranidae > Epinephelus > Epinephelus lanceolatus. The sequence continues at coordinate 10,749,770 of NC_135745.1, forward strand.
CGGCATGATGGTGGTGTCCACCTACATTGGGATCTATTACAACGTGGTCATTTGCATCGCCTTCTACTACTTTTTCATGTCCATGACAAACTTGCTGCCATGGACCTACTGCAACAACCCCTGGAACACGCCAGACTGCAGCGGGGTGGTGGGCGGCAGCCAACGGTTCAATGCCAGCCTGGCTAATGCTACCACAAACCTGGTAGCAGGGGTGTCAGAGGTAGTCAACCGCACCAAGAGGACCAGCCCCAGTGAGGAGTACTGGAAGTAAGTCTCTGGAGTCCAGCAGCAATATTTATTTATTAGTAAAATGAGCACTGGTGATCTGCATTGTGCAAGATTCTTTTCAGTATTGATCAACAAACCCAACATGCAGCCATATGGTCAAAAGAATATCTTTATAGTAGTTTTAGTGGGGCAACAATTCGTATGATAGTTCAGTTTAGTTTTGCCGAGTTATGCAAGTGATGTCTTTGGACTCAGGCCTATCATACTTGAGGTCAAAATTGACTTGCACCTGTAAGATAAGCTTGCTACAAACATGCCTCCTGTTTGCAGAAAGCATACAAATATTTGGACTAGATTTTACTGGAAAGTGACATGCAGATGGTCTCCCATATTGTCCAGTTTTTTGGCACAGCTGTATTTTATTGGTTCAACCACAAAGCATTTAACAAATGAGCTGCTGGGTTGTGTGTAGAAGGTCAATGAGGGTATATCCGAGTGCACCTGCTATTCATGTTCATATACAGTGGGTGCAGCTGCACTGTGTAAAAACAGGCTTTAGTGAAGTGAAATATAAATCAGTGGGTTGTGGTGCTCGATTATCTTCTAAGTCACATTACACAACTGGATGGGATGGTACAGAGAGACAGAGAGGGAGAGGATAGGAATGAGACAATTTTAATTGTTTCATTCACTCTTTCTCAGGTTGTTTCACCCAAACTAGACGAGTACAGAGCAGCCGTATAACCAACCAATTTAATGTGCCAAAAGCACATATGTTTCTGTGGTCTTTTTACAGCAGCATGGTATTGGTCGCACATGACTCGATCAAGGTCCCCAGTGTATCATCATGAGTAATGGCTCTGCAATTCAGATATAAAACGTATTTAAAATGCCCATTTAATTTGCATTAAGCGTGTATTATTTATGTAGAGGTGTATACAAGTTGCAGAGTGTTGAATTAAAAGGGTTTCATTCAGTATTATTTGTCAGTTGCTGCACATTCGTATTCTCAATGTCAGAGAGCCATTCTTCACCAAAGTACCATTACTTTGCCTCATGCTGTTATATCTTATTGCACCTGTCCATCCAACTTTGTACCTTTTATTGTGCATGAAAACAGCAAAAGGATGGGCAAAGTGCATTTCAAAGTCAGGACGACACCAATATCATCTCACTGCTCTCCTAAAGCACATGTGAACAAACGCAGAATGTGAGCACAATGTTTTTCTTTGGTAAAATCCTGTCCGGGTGAGCAAGCACTGTTAAGAGGGATGTTTATTTGGCTAATCCTTGCTAACAGATTATTCGCTGGCCTGTGTGTGGCATATAACACAGACTATACCTCACTTTTCATTGGCAGGCTTGGCATAACTGTTTTAGACCATTTATACCACAGAGGCCATTAAAGTTTGGATGTTCATGTAAGTAACTCTAATCCCGATTACAGCAAACCCCTAAGGCACTATAAAATTACAAAATCTATGATAATTAGCCACATTGTTTCGGCACTTATTCATCTTTCTGTCTCTGTTTATACTGACAATACTGCAATCATTCATCAGGCAGATGAGAAGATGAGTAGATTGTATAATTATGAAGTAAATTAGAATTTCCATTCTAAATAACACCATTAAATTGTTTTTCAGAGCAACAATGTTTGGGAAATCTAGGTCCTCATTTTTGTTATATGTTGTCACTGTCTGCGTCCCATTTATGGAATTTGAATTAGCCACAAACTCATTGATTCTACATTTAATAACTAGTAAGTAATAAAGCAGTGCAGACCACCAAAAAGTCAGTAAGCAATGATATTTCACAGAAAAACATTACCTTGTGGATGTCTTTGGTCATGCCTATAAGTATCACTTGCATTGCCCTTAGACGAGACAAATATCACTTAAAAGTCAGACACATTCCCATTATTGACAAGTCCATGGCTTAAAGGCCTCTCATAATGTATAGCATCTTGTGTTTGTTCAAGACAGAAGACGCTTAGTGGTGTCGTTAAAGGCTGATGTTGCCTTTTCAGTGTTTGCTAAAAATTAGAAAATTATTCCTCTTTAAAAAGAAAAGCAAGACCTTAAGTCTTAATTTCAAAGACCTGTAAATGTCAGATAGTTTAACGTCTGAAACTCTCTCTACCTCCTCGTGTCTGTCTCTGTCTCTGTCTCAGACACTACGTGTTGAACATCTCTGATGATATTGGGAACTTTGGAGAGGTCCGTCTTCCTATTCTGGGCTGCCTCGCTGTGTCTTGGTTTGTCGTCTTCCTCTGTCTCATCAGGGGCGTTAAATCCTCTGGAAAGGTCAGCTTCACTCAAACACACAAACACACACGCTTGCACACATGCGTAATCACACTCAAAGACATCGAGGCTTGACCATATGCAGAAACCAACCTAATATTCAAACTGTATCTTCAGTATTTCTACTAACATCACACTTTTCATGCACACAGGCATTCTTGACTCTTGTCACTTTGCTAAAGAAAATTACTACTTCCAACTGATCGTCACATCGTCTGACTATCTGTGTGTGCATGTGTGTGTGTGTAGGTGGTGTACTTCACAGCCACATTCCCCTATGTTGTTCTGACCATCCTGTTCATCCGTGGCATCACCCTGGATGGAGCCATCAACGGCATCAAGTACTACCTGACTCCACAGTGGCAGAAGGTCCTTGATGCAAAGGTATTCACTTTAACACATAAGCAGACAGATGAAGAGATGAACTAGAGATAGAAATTTCCTTTTCACTACCTCTCACTGTGTATGGTTTTCTTTTTGTAGGTGTGGGGAGATGCAGCGTCCCAGATTTTCTACTCTCTGGGCTGTGCATGGGGTGGTCTTATTACCATGGCTTCCTATAACAAGTTCCACAACAACTGTTTCAGGTTGGTACTCCAGAATATGGATGAACAAAAACAAACTACACTAAAGGAATAATTCACCATTTTAGGATATACACCAGGGATGCACAGATTCTGAAATCTGGGTCATTATTGATATTTAAAATAAAATTTGGCCAGAATCAATGTTATTTGTCGTCATTGTTGTTGATTTTTTTTTTGTTGGTTTGTTTTGAAAAAATGCGTCCCCTGACTCATCAGTAGTGAGTTTTCTGCAACCTTTTGTTCTGAAGGTGTCCAGGGGAGGATCTCTGTTCATCCCAAACACGGTTTCTATTGTCCGTGGGACACAAGGATGCCTAAGCCTCGCTTTTTAGGCTGTTCAGCATTAATGTGACACAACAGAAAAACATCAACCACTGCCATCAGTGAATGTCATCTTATTGCCAATAGGTGCGTGGCAGTCAACAAGATATATATCGGCTGATACCAATGTTCAGCTGATAAATCGTAATATCACTCATAAGCCCCTTTTACACTGCCAGATTTTCTGCGAATATTGGGCCATTTTGTCAGCCAGCTGCGAGCGTTTATACACACAGAGGCAGAATGGCGAGTAGATCCAAGGCACCCAATTTTCCGCCTCGTAGGGTAGTCATATTGACGGAACCCTTTTAGTTTAAACAGACCGAGGCGGCCTCTCGCAGCGGGAGGGGCTGTTGATGACGCCACACGTGCGAGCCACTGGCGGTGGATAAACAGGAAACAGCTGATAGCAGGAATGAGCAGCTATTAGCAAGAGGGAAACGCAAACCTGACAGACCCTGTAAAGATGAACAACTGAGGAGACAAGGAATTGCGCGTTCTCCTTGCCCTCGCAAACGAAGAGGCCATTAACCGTCAGATGACGGGGACGGTGAAGAACGGGCCGATTTACGAGAGAATCGCCGCCTGACTATCGCAGCCTGACTAGCTGCGGCTTCCCTCCCACGTCACTGTTTACATCACATGCTGAGCTTGCTTTCTTGCTGAGAATTACATGAAAAGATTGATAACACCGTCCTATCTGTATGGCAAATATGTAGCTGGAGCCAGAATACAGTTAACTTACCTTAGCTTAGCATCAAGACAGCTAGCCTGCCTCTGTCATTGACCAAATCTGCCTAGCAGTACCCCTGAAGCTCACTAATTAAAATGCTATATTTGTTTGTTGAATACCAGCAAATACAGAAGAGTGAGAACAACACGTTGTTTTTTGAGTTCTTTGGTTTTCTGGAGGGTTATGTGCTGGACTACTACTGGGGCAGTGACCTCCTGGTGACCTGCTGTCACAGAGGGTTTGCCAGACAACCAGAGGAGACTTCAGGCAGTTACTGCTCCCAAACAAGATATCGTCCAGATCATAACCCCCATAAATACCATAGTGTGTCATTTTTACTCTGTGGTTTTTGGACGGATTGAACAAACGAAAAGTAACATGCTGATTAGCATTAGGTGAGCATTACGTGCTGGTGGGCAGACTTTTTTTCCTTACCTTTGGACAGACTCAAGCTTGCTGTGTATCCTCTGCTACACTGTTAAACTAATGGGCTGCTGGTTGTGGCCTCATATTTAACTCTCATGAGTGCCTAACCAAGCAAATGTGAAAGTATTCCTTTAAGAGATCAGATGAAACCCTCACAATAAAAAAACAGTCTGGTGCAGTCTTTCTAATTATGGCTAATGACGTAAAGGTCCTTTATGTTGTGCGCAGACTAATGCTATTATCAAGCAAAAATGTATACTTAACATGTCGGCCTTCCAGAGACAAAGACAGCTTGATGACCATGCATGTTTGAAGTTATGCAGCTGGATTTTGCAGAGCATTAAGAATGTGAGGCTTCTATAGTCACACTGTAATTAAAGCAGCAGTTACAGTGTAAGTGGCTGCCTCTGCCTGTGTGAATATGACCATGCTCATTTTGCTCAGGCTATGCTGCTGCAATGTGTCTGCTACACAGACCAGCATCTTATTATTTGCCCTAATCAGAGGAGCTTGGCAGAGGGAGTCAGAAGACGAAGAGGCGTGGGAGAAGAGGAAAGATGAGGTGAAAAGAAGGAAAGGGGAGTTGACAGAATGTAGAAAATAACCCACATGCTACTGGGGGCTTCAGTACAGAGGGAAGAGACAACCAATGAGACGAAAAGGAGAAGTGGCTTTAAGTTGTGCAGGCTGTATGACATCCCCCTAATGAATCAGGGCTGGACAGTGATGGAGGAAGTGAGAGGAGGAGGAGGGTAAAATAGTCAGGAGCCAACTTCAAGGCTACAGGTCTGGAAAGAGAAGGGGAAAGGTGAGATAAGGTTGAACAGGAGGAGGGACAGAGATAATGTTTTTTGGACTTGTGTTAAGAGGCAGGTTGCACTATGTTTGAACGCCAAGGGAGCAAGCGAGAGGCTGAGGAGAAGGTTAAGACGGAGGAAAGGGGACATAGGAGGAGATAAGGAGAGGAAAAGATGTCATTTACTCTCCTGAGCTTGTCTACACATGCCGACGAAGTCAGGGTGTTAGGGTAGTGGGGGGTGGGGGTGGAGGGGGCGAGGAGGGTGAAGATATAATTTGTTCGTCTGCCAGGAGCTTGAGGTTGTGCTATCTGCGCACACAGCTGTACAGCGGCCTAATCAGCTTGTGTTGTGCCGCTCCGTCCCTGTGGAGTCACTCTCTGCACTCCTGTAACACCACCAATTGGTGCACATGCAGAAGTGCAGAGAGTGTGAGACTAAGCGGACCTGATTGGTGGTTTGTGACAAGCTGAGAAAGGGACCAGCATCAAAGTTATCAAAGACATCCTCTGTGATAACTCTAACAGGAAGTGTGAAGACACAAAGCACTGTACGACCACATAGTTCCCTTGTTGAATTTGAACAAAGTTCAAGTCTGAGTCAAGGAGAGTAAAGATGAAACGGTGTTCTCTGCACATCCTCCAGCAGCATGCAGCTGAAACTGGTGCGTCTCAAAACAGGGACAGCAAACTTCAAGGGAAGATTTGTAGCTTTTAGTTGTGCCAGCAGACTACTGTGTCCTCATCTGAGTTATCTTGACTCAGAGCGTAAACTCTGATCTGGTTAGACTAAACCTGAGCATTCTCTGCTATTAATTAGATCTAAAGGTGAAGTCCTCCTGGATTAATAAGGCCATTTTCTACATTTCTCTTTCTATTTAGTATCATATACTGTACCCTTTGTGAGAGCACAAACAAACCATGGCTATATCGGTTTTCCAAACCTGTACCAGGAAATTGTGGCTCACGTAGAGAAATACTGTATTATTACTGAAAGTGGCGAAGGCTTTTGTGCCATTTTCCCTGTCCTTGAGACAAAAGTCTCAGCAATTCCATTGACCAACCTTGGATAGATTTGTCGACATTTGAAGGATTTACAAAGGTGCTGTTAAGTTTGGTCGTCATTTATCTCAGGAAATGACAAATAAAATTGCTATGCACTTATGTTTTATTTCATGCACCTGCAACCTTGTGGCACTTGTGTCAAGTGGAACTGAGTCTTGCGGCACTTATTCTTGAAGGCTTGTCCTTGATCACCTGGGACTTGGATTGTACCTCATTTGTACATTGCTTTAGGAAAAATGCCTCTGCCAAATGAATACATGTAAAGTGCATTTAATTTACAAGACATGTTGTTGTAGGTGTGGGCTGACTGATAGCTAATACCTAAAGTAATGGTACTATCATTAGCAATAGTAAGTTACAGTTAGATCACACACATCAACACTCTTCTCTTCTGTAGTTCAAGCCCTCTGTCCTCACTATGCTGCTGTTGGGTGCAGCAATAAATCATAAACACTGTTGTTGTTGCAATTAAGAATAGCTAGGACTGTAAGCATAAGGTTTGCTGAATCATTTGACAATGATGGAAATGTTGTCAGAAGTCACTTTCGAATGATGCATTCACCTCATAGTAAATCAGGACGCTACATGACAGGACATGAGAGCATTTCTGAGTGAAAAATGTCTCTTCTCTGGACAGGGACAGTATAAATGACAACATTGCTTGATTCACTGGTTTCAAACTGCAACTTTATCCCATTTTGTTTTGACAGATGAATTAATACCCAACATGTTTTTCTCCTTTTCTACAGAGACAGCATCATCATCAGTATAACCAACTGTGCGACCAGCGTGTATGCCGGCTTTGTCATTTTCTCCATCCTGGGCTTCATGGCACACAACCTAAACGTCCCCGTGTCAGAGGTGGCCGACCACGGCCCGGGCCTGGCCTTTGTGGCCTACCCAGAAGCCCTCACTCTGCTCCCCATTTCACCACTGTGGTCACTGCTCTTCTTCTTCATGCTCATCCTTCTGGGACTGGGGACTCAGGTGAGGATGGAAAATTCTACACTACATACAGACAGACTGTGCTTGCACCCAAATTTAGAGTCATGTCTAAACACAGTAATGCATCAACACTGAATGTGAATTACTTTTATGATATTAAATTCATGTTTGTGGTAAATATGACGATGAGTGCAAGATTGTTTCCTTTTTGTATTTGTGATGTTCAAGCTTTTTGAACAGTTTGACGTCTTTGTTAAAGGGACAGGTCACTCCAAATTCAAAAATACATATTTTCCTCTTAACTGTTGTGCTGTTTATCAATCAAGACTGTTTTAGTGTGAGTTGCTGAGGGTTGGAGATGGCATCCCTAGAGATGTCTGCCCTGTCTCAGATATAACAAAACTACATGGCCCCTCGGCTTGTGGTGCGTTAAGTGCCAAAAAATATATTTGAAAAACACAACAGCAGTGTCTCTTTCCAGAAATCATGACCTGGTTACTTAAGATTATCCACAGACCTTACTCATGTAGGAACCATTTTCTCTCTACTGAACTACACCCACTAACTGTATCACTGCGCAGAAGGAAGCGTGCATCCACAGCTAGCTCATCTAGCATCACTGAGCTAGCTAACACTACAGCTGAGCCAAGGAGGATGCCATTAATGTTTACATCTCACGCTGCCATGAGAATGAGCGAGTAGATCCATGAAAAGAAGAAGTAATTTTAGCATCTGCCCAATCTCATCTCTCATCTAATGTCTTTATGATGTCTGCATCCCTGTTCTTTAGTTCTGTCTGCTGGAGACTCTGGTGACAGCTATCGTCGATGAGATTGGTACAGACTGGATCATCAGGAACAAGACTGTTGTCACACTGTCAGTGGCCATAGCTGGATTCTTACTTGGAGTGCCACTAACGTCACAGGTAAGTCCCAGAGACATGAAAGACATGTCTTTGAACACAGTTTATTTTGTCTCATGGGGGGTACAGTTTTGATTCATTCTCTGGTTTGTCTATGCAGGCAGGAATCTATTGGTTGCTACTGATGGACAACTATGCTGCTAGTTTCTCTTTGGTCATCATCTCCTGCATCATGTGCATCTGCGTCATGTATGTTTATGGTAAGGAGGGAGCTTAAGCTGTTCTTAAACTGTATATTGCTGTCATTTCTCACATCATGAAAAGAAAAAAAACATGCCGTGACACACTAATATGTTACTTCCTATAAAAACATATTGACTGTGGTTTGCAATTTGGGTTTTATTTCTGGTTTGGCGGTTCACTCATCTTATCTCTATAGACAATTTGCCACACCTAGACATTATGATTCCACAAAGAGATTGTTTCAGCATAATAGAGTCTGAAAGCAGAAACATTTTCTGTCACCAGAACATTAGCGGTAAATGTCAGATTGTCTGTGTCAAGCAAGAGTGGAGACAGTTGCATAGGAGAGGAACGTTTATCAAGGGAGGCAGAAGTTTTCACCGCCTTGTCAGTACAAGGATTTTAGCATTATTAGCTGAAATGTTCTAGCTTTTTTAAATACAAAGAATGTGAAACTCACCATTATACACCCAAATTAAACAATCACAATAAAAGATTTCATTGTACATGAGGCAGATGTTAGCGCAGGCGAGCACACAACGCTGCCTTAGGACATGTTTTCAGTATTTGCTTTGAGACTTCTCTGCTCTTAATAACGTTCCTTTACATGAGCTGAACACTAATACACCTACAGTGGTGGATTTATAGTGTTAGGCCCTCAGTCTGCACTTTTTGTGGACACACATTTGGACACTGCATGGTAGCTCAAGCATACGTGCAGGGGGTATAGACAGAAAGACACCATGAATAGAAGGACATAAGGTGTGTAAATGTATGGATAACTATAACCTGTGTTAACACAGCAAGGCCTTTCTCTACAGGAACATACACAGGATTCATATTAAAATTAAGAAGTGGGTCATTACTGAGTGTATAATTTAAAGTAATATTCTTTATATTAATTATAATAATGCATTATATAAATAGGTGCCTTTCGAAGCACTTAAGGGCACTGTAGAAGACACAGTTAAAAAACAAGCAGCAGTCAAACAGAGCAGTAATATACAAAAAAAGGTTAATAGAATAACTAGGTATAAAATCATAAAGTCATAGTCTGTGCAAAACTCAATGGGAGTGTAACCATTAGAGCGTGAGTATGTGAATAATGGACTTTTTTTTTTTAACTTTGCTATGACCCAAGCCATGCATCAGTTTCTTGTAGTCCAATCAGGAGCAAATTCAAATCAGCCCAAGTCAGCGACCCAGAGTCTGATATCAGCACTGAGATGATCAAGATAAATAGGAATGTCAGTGGATACATTTGATGTAGGACACAAATCCATCTCTCAAATTTTTAACTTTTTTTTTTTAATCTAACCAATGGGGGCCCCTATACATGTGGGGCTCCTCGGCTGCTGTCTTGGTCACCAACTTCAGCAGAAATAGACACAACGGACAAAAACAAACTAGATAAATTTAGGTTCAAGAGGCTGACACAAACATCACTCCTTGACTTCTGTGTCATTATTAAAATGTAAAATGAGTAATAAAACTTTCATGCACACATATTTTCCTGGATAACATTTGTTTTCATCGCAGGTCACACGAACTACTTTAAAGATGTGGAGATGATGCTGGGCTTCCCTCCTCCTCTCTTCTTCAAAGTCTGCTGGAGATTCATCTCCCCCGTCATTATCAGTGTGAGTGAACGCACACGCATACAAACACACCTGCTGATCTGGGACCACAGTCACAGTGACGTAGCTATCTGAAGGACATTTAGTGTAAGCTAAACTTTGCACATTGTGAGGGACCTGACCTACATTTGAGCTGCCATCAACACTAATCTGTTTGGCTACTGTTGGCTTTGTTTCCAGTATAAACCTCTAAAAGCAAATCTTTCTGACTGGGAAATGGACACATGCAGCTCCTATCAATGGTATTTCCCAAGAAGGCGTATTAGTCCACTAAGCTGCTGGGCCAACCAAGAAATTCATTGTTGTGGATTACTGGTCAGATTTCAGGGACTTTTGTTCTCTCGCTCATTTCACTACACAGATTAATGCCCTGCTCACCAGGGTCTCTGCTCGAGCTGTGACTTAACTCAGTGCTGTTGGAAACAGTCATGAATTCTTATCATAATTATCTGCAAATTTTATGTTATAACAAAGATCTGTTTGCTGCTGATGCCAGTTTCTTGTCAAAAAAAGGAAAAAAAAGAAATTGGAAGTCATTTTTTTTAACAACAGAAACAGCAGCTATTTGTTTGGACAAATGTAATCAGGATGAGGAACTCTAAATGATTTAACACTAATTATTCTGGTATATATTATTGGGTTTTTTTTAACTATTATTGTGAATTTGATTAAATAGAGTATTAAATCATGTTAAGTTTTGTTTTCATGACCCTCTTTCTGCAGTATGTTTGATATGAGTTACACAGTGAAGAAAAACAATAAACAGTTTTTTTTTTTAGTAGCTTTTGTTTTCTGCCACCCCTCTGTATTTTTTAAATAAAGTGTAACTTCCATTAGCCCTTACTCATTCACCGTCTCTCTTCTGTCCTTGTAGTTCATCCTGATCTTCACAGTGATCCAGTACAAACCCATCACCTACAATGACTACGTGTATCCCGGCTGGTCTCTGGCTATCGGCTTCTCCATGGCTCTGTCCTCAGTGATCTGCATACCCATCTATGCCCTCTACAAGATCTCAAGGTCCCCAGGAGCCACCTTCAGAGAGGTACTGCCCCCCACAGCTGTTTCTCCTAATAGACTGAGCCTCCATGGAATTTCTTGCAATGTGTGGAACATAAATTGTAGGATGTAAACGGATCATCCCACTTGTACAATTTTCACCTTTATATAGCTGACACTTTTATCCAAAGCAACTTATAATAACTGACTTTATAGAGTGGTAGCCTGGCTCCCTTCGTAGTCACAAGCCAATTGGCAGTAGCAGAGCATAGTGGACAGGCTGGGGTGTATGCTTTGATCATGTCCTGGATGTAGGATGGGCCTGAGCCATTTGCAGCACGATAGGCAGGTACCTTATATACATATATTGTCTTGAATCGAATTCAAGCAGCCACTGAGAAGCAGTGCAGGGTGCTCTGTGGTGTGGGAGAACTTGGTTAAGTTGAAGACCAGCTGGGCTGCTGCAATCTTTACGAGCTACAGAGGTCGAAAGGCACACGCAGACCCATCAGCCAGTGTGAGTTACAGTAGACTAGGCATGAGATGACAGGAGCCTGGACTAGAACCTGCATCATCTCCTTTGTGAGGAATAGATGTATCCTCCTGATGTTGTTGAGAATCTGCAGGGGCGAGTTGTTGCAGAGGTCACCCAGCATCACACCCAGGTCCCTTGCCCTCCAGGTCAGGGACACAGTTCTCAATCATGATAATGAGGTCCTGGACAAGAGATGCCTCACCTTGAACGAGAAACAGCTTAGTCTTGTCAAGGTTGACGTTGAACCATGGCTACATGTCAAGAAACTTCCATATATCATCAAAACATCAGTTGTTTATGTATTTATTTAACTAATCTTTACATTTTCATGATAACCTGTTTATTTCCTGTACTGAAGGATTCCTCTCTCTTGCATTACTTGGCAACATGTAGTCTAGCTAAACACTGATCAGCTGATAGTAGGTAAGGATTTCATATGCAAACAAACAGGAGTTTCAAATTCCTGACCAATTTTGAAATCCACTTTCATCGCACACATGATGAGGATGAATACAATGCATCCCATGACCTCGAATTTATTATTAACTAGAAATAAGTTTTTTTTTAAGCCCTTAAATGGATAGTGCACCCAAAAATGAAAATTCAGCCATTATCTACTCACCCATATGCCAAGGGAGGCTCAGGTGGAGTTTTAGAGTCCTCACATCACTTGCGGAGATCCCAGGGGAGAGGAGGTAGCAACACAACTCCACCTAATGCAGGCTGACGGCGCCCCAGATTCAAACGTCCAAAAGCACATAATTGAAACCACAAAATATCTCCATACTGCTCGTCTGTAGTGATCCAAGTGTCCTGAAGCCCCAACATAAAAAGTTGTTTGGAAAAACATCATTTGAACTCTGTTTTTAGCCTCATTGTAGCAACAACAACTTTTTATGTCAGTGTTGCTACCCCCTCTCCCTTGGGATCTCCGCAAGTGATGTGAGGACTCTGAAATTTCACCTGAGCCTCCCTCGGCATATGGGTGAGTAGATAATTTTCATTTTTGGGTGCACTATCCCTTTAAGGCAGCTAAATTGACAATATGGATATAAATGTCAATAGTAGTCGGACTAACAGTTGAAGAGTGAGAGCTGAAAGCAGGTGAACTGTCAGCTGATGAGTACTCACCATAGACTGTATAAAAACAATGGATGGAGCCACTGTGATGTCACCCATTGGTTTGTGGACTCCTGTTTAGAAGCCTTGAGCTCGGTGTTTTGGTCATTGCCATCTTGCTTTCATGAAGCCAGCAGTGATTATATTTGAAAAGGAGGATGGAGAATATGGTACTTCGAGCTTAGTCCAAAGTTGATTCGATCAAGCTTAAACTCAGATCCTTAAGTACACATTCTTAGACTTGTTAAATGACCCCCCCCCCCTTTCAGTTTCCGCTCATATTGATGCTGCTTTGAATGACGTGTCCCTCTTTTTCTGTCTATCTCAGCGGTTGAAGTTTGCTTGCCGGGCACATCCAAAGTGGGGCCCTGCCCTGCAGGAGCACCGGACAGGCCGCTACGCCCCCATGGCATCCGAAGACACTGTGGAGGCTCGTCCCCTCAAGGAAAAGGAGGAGCTGAAGGAGGAGCTAAAGGAAGAGCTGAAGGAGGAGGAAAAGGATAGAAAGGATGAGATCAGCCTCACCATCCAGGGAAGCAACGGCTCCACTAACACACACAACAACCCCAACCCCAGCGCATAGACGGCACTCTGCTCTGTCAGCGCTACCGGGTGCAGCTCACGTGCCCCACCATCTCTTCCTCCCTTCTCCTCCCTTCTCCTCCATCCTCACCCCACTTTCCCACAGTCCTCTGTGGGGGAGATCCCATTCGCTGGAGACCTTTACATATTGTAAGGGCTTATTATATCTATCCTAACCTCTTCTATCTATCTGTGTGTTGTCTCTAGATAAACGAAGAAGAAAAAAAAAAAACAAAAGGAAGAAAAAATTGGGTCATCATCCAAAAGATTTGTGTGTATGTTAGTGTGTGTGTGTGTGTGTGGGTGGGTTGTTAATTTGTTACACATAATTTAATAATGCAGTTTGTTTTTCCTTTCATTTTTTTGTAAAACTTGTATATGTCATCTTCATATGCAGTTAGAGGTACAGTAGATTGTGAAGCTGCATGGGTTTGTTTTGTGCATGCAGCAACATAGAGACACACACTGTTCTCCTTTATTCTGTTAGCTGGGTCTGTTTGGGATCGGTGACTTTCTAGCAGCAGCGATTTGACAGCTGGAGACTTGTGAAGCGATACACAGTGGTGCTGTAGTAAAGAGGAGCAGGGTGAACTGTGCCTGAACTGGCCATTTACAGTTTGATGATGCTGGAAGATGGAAATCGGTTCAATTCTGTTGCCAGGAAAAGAGGCGGACACAGTCATTCACACCCGTACACTCACACTATTGTACATTTTACAGCACACAGTGACCTCAACCATAGTTGATCTCAGCTTAAGACTAAGCCTGTTGTTATTTTATGCTGCTTCTTATAAAAAGTTCGACAGAGCACACATATTTAACACCCGAGATGGCGACTCACACTTAGGGCTGATTTTCTGTGGAAATTTCCTCCATTTGTAACTTTTTTTTTTTCCACTAAAGCTGCTTAAACTTTGAAAACTCAGCAGAGAAATATCAGTGAACTTAAACGGTGCTGTACTCTCTGCCTCCACATTCACACACACACACACACACACACAGACACACACACACGCACACATGCATTTATTTAAATTTTTTGGACAGTAGAGATCCCAGTGCCCATTTCTCAGGGTCCAAGCGAAGTTAAACTTGGTTTCTTGTTGTTCCTTGCCTGTGGAAACCTCGTCTCCACTTAGGTGGCCTGTTAAGATTATAGGGACTGAAACCAGCTAACTTTCCCCGCTGTCGACAAACACCAACACACACACACACAAAAAAGGTGGATGCAACTCTGTATATAGAAGTGCCATCTTTCCTTAAGTCTTCCAGGCATTCTTTTGAGTGAAATGCATCTTGGGATGTAGTCTGTGAAGGAGGATCCGGGCGTGAGGACGTAGCTAGTGAAAGGATCGTAGGTGTGTCGTAGTCTGTGTCTCCTGTGGGTCGTAGCAATCTGCCCCATTAAGGCATGTTACCAAAAACATTACCTGAGTTACCTGAGTCCTGCACATGTTTTTGGTAACATATATACTGTATATCTCAGAAAGACTGGTATGGTGTCAGTCTCTTACAGTCAGTGGAACCTTTAATGTATTTACAGGCATTTTTTTTTTTTAGCTCTGAGCTAAGCTGTGCAGTGACTGGTGGAGAGACAGAAAGCAGAGAGATGCAGCTTGTTTCCAGATGAATACAGAATAAAGATCTTAAATGAATTATGTAGATTTAAATGTAGCTGTATAGTATCGTTCTCTCAGTAGAATTCTCCTTTTTACCTCTCATTATTGTAAAGTAATAATAATTAATAAAGACCGCATATGTTTATTTTGTACAAAAATAAAAACTGCAGAATCATAATTAACATATTTACCATTCCTCATCCGTGACTTGATTTGTTGTTGTTTTGTTGGAGGCTGTGACAGGACAGAGAGAGGGTCTCTTTAGCATGCAGAGGTGGGTCTCCCACAAGTGTCTGATTGGAAAGCATCCAGGACAACTCTGTAGTAGTGTGGTGGCAGTCTAAATACAGAACAAATACATGAGAAGTGTTATTTTGTCATTGTGACAGCTGTGTGAAGATCACATGTTCTTGGTCGTTTCATCCTAAGATGCTTTGTTGGACTCCTACTCAGGTGGTAGAGAGATGCTTTTAGCTTCACAGGCAGGGAGGATTTTTGGGATTGCATCAGGTCTGGCTGTAATGTTTCTTCGTGTTGTAGTTTTTAGCTTTTCTTTGTTTGTGAGCTGTCAAATCATCAGTGATATCGAAGAAGTGATATGGAGAACTAGAGGGCTATGATACCTGTATGAGCATGGAACATATTTACATGGTATACAGAATTGTTGTATATTGTATACAGCACATTTACACATATGGTTTGATATTTTGGGATATGCTCGTGTTTGCTTTCTTGCTGAGTCAGTTGAGAAGATTGATAACACTATTATGTTTGTGTGGTAAATATGTGGTTAGCTTAGCTTAGCATAATGACTGGAGATGGATGGAAACAGCTAGCCTGACTCTGACCAGAACAAAATCTGCCTACCAGCTCCTCTTAAGCTCACTTATTTATTTAATTTCATCTAATTTGCAGGGTTCAACAACAAGGATTGCCTGGTTGTGTGGGGCAAGTAAAGGGCCACATCAGGCTAGTAAATCTAGCATCTCTCTTGCCCAGTCAGACAAGTGGTAAAACAGAAATAAACACATTGTTTCTCTGGAGCTGATGAGAGAAGTAGTTAAGGAATGAGCCATCTTGCCTCCCTTTCAACTCTGTTGAGAGTTGCACCCTTGCAGTAGTGATCTAGCACTGGCAAAAATGGCAATATGAAGACTGAGCGCAAGCATTTCGATTATCCTGGAAGCAGGAGTGTAGGTATGTGACGTTAGAGGATGTGGGCAAAACTCAAACTTTGTATTGCCCAGATTGCCGCAAGTCTAAGAGCAAGACGGATAAAACGGGGTTGTTTTTCATGACGTTTAGCTTTACTCTTTGCCATTTGATAAATGCTAAGAAATAAGACAATTTGTATAGGGACAAGAAAGCCACTTGACCAACTGGGCAAGGAAAAAAACATTAATGTTGAACCCTGGTTTGTTTATTATATACAAAAACTTGCTGGTTGCCAGACAACTCCTCCCAGCCATGAGATAGTACAGCACATAAGTCATCAAATTGTCATTTTGACACATGAATTTATGTATGGAATAAACAAGTTCTGATGTGTTAATTACTGAGCTTTAGTCGTGCTGGTAGGTGGATCTTTTTACCTTTGGATAGCACTGTGCTAGCTGTTTCCTTTGTTTCCAGTCTTTATGCTAAGCTAATACCAGCTGATACCAGCTGCTTACTCCAGCTTCATATTTAGCAAACAGATATGAGCGTGGTATCAATCAAGTCACCGAACTCTCAGGAGTAAAGCAAAAATATGTATTTTCCAAAATGGTGAACTATTCTTTGAAGGATTTATATATGTTCATGCTTGTAAGGCTTTTCAGCAATTTTTATAAATACTGAAGCACAATTTCAGACTAAATCTGCACATCTTTTCTTTTCTTTTACCACTTTTCCCCACAAGTATGTCTTCAGAGGTGGATAAGGATTTTAATATGACAGTGTAGTTGCTCCTCTGATCCACAAGATGGAGCGATGCTGACACTCAGGGTAGTAAAGGCACAATAGAGGTGAACTGTGAAATAAATACAAAAAGCCCAACAGACACCAGACTTTCTTTGGTTATGAGTAAAGGAAGCAACAAGGAGAGAGGTCAATGATAAGCACAGGAGCTCAGACATAGTGAAAATAATCACAATAAGCACAGTGAGCGTTCTGAAACAAGCACACATTTCTACCCAGGTTTTTTTACAGGACAGTTCTCAGATGATAGAAATGTCCACTGGCTAATCACAAGGGTGGAGAACTGTAGCTTTGGCTGGTAGTTAATGGTCTGTTTTTACCTTCTAGTTTTGGTTTATTCCTAAACTAGTCACACCACACATTGTATTTTGTGATAGCATTTTTTTATTACATTACTGCAAAACCAGGTGCTCTATGAAACAATACACTTTCACCATCTACTAATCGAAATATGTTGCGTTGCTTCCTCTGAGTAGAAATCCATCTTAGGAGCGTTTCACTTTCTACATGAGGTTTTATTTGCTGAAAAAGGAGAATGTGAAGTTCTTATTCTCAGCGCATACTGGGACAGCTTGTAGCTCAGACCATTTCCTGTTTGTGGTTGCCTGTCTCGTGTGTTCATGCTGTAGTAAGTGAAGCTTAGCCACCATGTTACCATCTCTATATATCCCAACCCTCACCATTTCTGCTGGCCCCACAACTCTTCCTCCCTTTGTACAGTAATGTAAAAAATATATAATCGGACTGTGTGTATGTGTATGTTTATCTTTGCTTTGATTTCGAGGGTGGGTAAGTGTGTTTTTGCAGGTCAGGGGAGGGTGGGTTATTGTTTCACTTTGTTTTTGATTTGTCACTTTTCTCGTAGTGTATATGTAGATGGCGTCAGGTGTATTGTGTACTCTGTGTGTAGTGGAATAGCTCTTACTGCTGAGCCTGCATGTAGAGCAGGTGTAGTGTCAGTATTGATGTCAATGTACCTCTAACCTGTCGGAACTAGCCAAGTCTTATTCTGCTAATGATATAGTCTATCTTTTAAGAAAAAAAAAAAAAAAACATTTTGTACTAAAAGAAGAGAAAAAAAACTACATATTTTATCTTCAGATTTTAATCACCGTTTATCCAATGTTCAATGACACTACTCTTTTTGTTTGTTTGTTTGTTTTTGAAGTTGTAATCATTGAAAGATTAAAGATAAAGCCAGCTAATTTTAAAAAAGCATTTCCAAACAAAAAACTTTGGATTGAAACTTGAACTACAAGAGAATGGTTCGTTTTTACATTGAGCTCTGGTGTAGAAGGTGGCTGCAGCTACATGATGATGCTTTTTTTTAAAAAACAATATCACATGAACTTAAAGCTATGTTTTACAAAGTGTAGTGCCAACAGTCGTACCAGATGTTTACCTTGAATATTCTGTGGCCCTTAACCCAAACAGTTTGGCTTTTTCTGTCTAGTTGTTACAAAATGTTTAGAAAAATGGTAAAAATCAAAACACCAAAATAACTCTGCCTCAAAGACTAAATTGGCATCAGGACCTATGAACTCATATTTTCATTCTTGTGCAGCTCTGATGCATAATATCAGAACACAATATAGTTTTATTTGTACAGTTTAGGCAATTATATGGCATGTATGTATCAGGCGAGGGCTCAGTTACTATTGTAATCTGATTTCTCTTTTTGGATACCCTTCGATTATCTGGCAGCCATGAGAGTAAGATCAATTTAGTCATTCAGAAAACCTACAAAGACACAATTGACAGTAGTTAATAACCGACCCATGTCTTGAGATACTAATATGCTATTGCCTACTATCATGTTACACTGAAGTGATGTTGAAGACGTGAAGCTTTGGACCATTTTTATACACAAATTCACAGCACAACTGCTCTACTGTACTAAAAACAAAACTGTGATTTTACCTTGTTTCTGTGGTTCTCTGTAAATTGCAGAACATTACCTCTTGAATTTCTTACTACTGCTCATATAAGCATAATCTTATGTTTCAGCACTTTAAAGAAATCATTCATTTTTTTGTATAAGCAACAGGAAGAAACTTAATAATGATTCACACTACCATTTTAAAAAAAGAAAACAAGTACAGTAAATAATGTCTTACTATCAGTGGTCTGGCTGAAAGGAACTGTCCAGGTGTCAGTGGACAAACGCTGTGTTGTTGCTATGCCAATGTAAATTGTTTTCATGGGAGGAGTGGAGAGGAAAAGCACAAGTGAGAAAAGAGAACACAGTTCTTCTGGTATCCTCTATCATATCTATCTGTCTATCTATCTAACCATGTCTGTTCTTCTTGTTCTTCAACCTTTAGGGCCAAAATCCATTGAAATGTCTTAGTCCTGTCAGCTGTATATCGTAAACTGTTGAATTACAAAATGGTAAATAAAATCTATTTTAAAGATCAGTTCGTTGCAGTGTTGTGTTTCGTGATGTTTTTTAACATCCCTTTGTATGACTCAAAATGCATAATGCTGAACTTTCTAAGAATAAATGTAATAACTGGTATTTTACATTTACCCCATTCTTTTCTGGTTCACTTATCCTTCATGCTGTAGGTGCTGCATGTTAAAAAGGCCTTCAACAACTTAATGAGTGAGCACTAAAGCTGAGTTTGAATTATTCATACTATATACAGTATTATGGAAATGTTGGTGTATATATGTATGTTATTATGGAAAAAGACTATGTGAAAAGAATAAATATCACATAGAACATGGACAAATACAAAGTATGGAATCCTCATTACCAAAATTGCTATATTTCTCTGTTTACCAGTGATCCAGACTTTCTACCACTTTAAAGTCTGACTATATAATCTTTGAAAAAGAAACACAACATTCCCACAAACTAAAAGTTACATTTATAGGGAATAAATGCACCTTTGATCAATCGCTACAGCCTCACTTGGTCTGATATGACCACTTGCTAATGTTTTCCAAAGTTAGCAGACTTTAAAATAAAAATATTGCTGTGCAACTGATGCTGAGAGAGTTTGCAGTCTGACTTCTTTACTTACACCATGTTTTAGCATATTAGGGAATTTTGTTTTGTCCAGGGGTGAGGTGATAAATAGCCTACTTGAATTACTGTTTATATGGCTGCCTACCAATAGTTGACCAAACGCAGCAGGATTTTATTGCCTTGTCAAAATAAATCAAAACCTATATGACTGGACCATGTGAGAATTTAATTTGAAAGGAGAGACACAGGAAGTGGTCATGCTCAGCAGTCAGACAGGAGTCACATTAATTTACAGGGTTGGTACCTGCGGTTATTACACAGGCCAGTTAATAACATGTCAGGCAGGAAATCCAAAGTGTGGGATCATTTTGAGAAGGTGAAGGACGAACCCAAGGTGATATGTAAACTCTCATTCATCGACTACAAACATGACAAATCATCTGAAACATATATGTAGCTACATGCTCATTAGCCAATTAGCGCAATCATTACTGCTTTGCCCACAGTGTGATTAAGGTGCGGCTCGCTCAGTGTGTGACGTGCACTTGTAGATAAAATATAGGCCTATATTAATTAAGGATCATTAGTACAGTTTTGTATTTCTCTGTAATGTAGCACAGTGTTAACAGTGTTACTGATACTATTCTTTCTCAGACCTTCAACTCAAACCATTGTGTTGCCCCACCCAAAATGTGTAATTTAATAATTAAATTAAAATCGTAAACATACAGGCGACTAGTCGTCTATTTGCCCTAAATGATGACTATTGGTCAACTAGGAAAATTCTTATTCTTCCTCACTGTTTACAAGTAACCCAGGTGAGCACGCTAAGTGACCCAAATCAAACACACAAGATGTTGCACGCAGGGTTTGGCAAAAATGCTCATGGTGGATCCTCCAGCGGTGACTTCTGCATTCATTAAGGAACTTTTCCACTCAGTGAGGTGTGTGAGGTGTACCTATGATTTTTGAAAATCCTTGTGATGGTGACTGCAGAGCCTCATTAAGCCTAAGACGTTTTGAATTTTAGGAGTGCAGTGGGACAGAAAAAATGAGACTGGTTATGGTGGGACAGAGAAGTTGGGTGGACTGGATGTGTTTTTTTTAGAGTAAATTAGAAGAGAAGTTGAACTCAGAGCGTACTGCTGAGGACTTTGCAGGGTTCAAGGCACAGAATGTTGTTCAGACAGGTGAGTACAGTAACACACCAACTGAACTCACTCTGCAGATGAGAACATCAACGACCACTGCATTGCCTTGCAACGTGGCATGGTGTGTGTGCTATGTGGTGTGTAAAAAACTGCAGTCTTTCATTTGCTTTAATGTGTGTTTGTAGCTGCAGCTGCTGTGAAATTTATATTGTTTATACACTGTGTTGTCTGCCCTGGTGATGTTTTATTCTGCTGTTGATTCTATAGGACGCATCAGGTTATTCCGGTGGCTCAATAATGCTATTTGTATCGGCTGGGGTGTCGACTTTTGATGTGTGGTCGGCTGTTTTTGTTTATTTGTCTGGGTTTTCTCTCTTTTCTAGTTAATTCTTAAAAGGCTACACTGAGGAATGTAGTTGTATATTTCCCTTTTAAAAATGTAACACAGTACAACACAGAACTAAGCATACATTTTAAATGACTTTCCTTTTTACTTTTATTTAAGTACATTGTTACAAAAGTCGCCCACTTCTCCTTTACCTTTAGTAAAATTTCTTTCAAGGAACAGCATTTTTATGGGAGTACAATATTCTAGTACTGTTTCCACCTATGCTTTATTTAAAACAAGAAATAAACATGCTGCATTTCCCTGAGACACGTTCAGAGAACCTTGGGAAATGAAGGGAAATTGTGGCATTAACCAGTAATTTCCTCAACTCAGCAACAGTTGCATAGACTTGAAGCAGTGTCCTGACTGATAAAAAGACTTTAATATCACCTGGCTGACAGCCACGTGCTTCAGCTGAAAGCCTTTATCAGGTTGTCAAAGTGAAATTAAGACACTCGCTTAAATGGCACAAGGCATGACATAAATGAGTTCTAAGTGTGAAGATGGAGGCAAAGAGGATGGCAGAGCTGCAGGCATCACACAGGAGACAAAAAACGCATGAAACCCACCCAATACATTCACAATACAGAGCACATAAATCCTAACAGACAATACAAATTGGAATTCAAAATGAATAAATAACAAAAAATGAAACAGGAAATGCATGTTGAGAGGCCTCCCACAGCTGCTATGATTTTTTTTTATAACATTTACCAAACTCAATCATGATGCAGTGTCTAGATGCAAAACTTCACTGGCTGAAAATGTATGTGTGAGTTCTACCCAGAAGTGATTTCCCCCCCATTTACTTCTCAGACTGGTCAAGCTGAATGACTTTTAGCAACCAGAAAACATAAAACTATCCTGTATTTCTCTAGAAAAAAGTCAGAAAAAAACCTCAATATAAATATGACAGAGCAATGCTTCCCACCTGTTTTCTGTCACCCCTGTCTCGTTAGTCCTTCCCTGTTCGCTGAGTCTTCCCTTCACACCTGTTCTGTATTAGTCTTGTTTACTCCACCCTTGTTGGAAGTCAATCTCCATTTCCCTCCTTTTGCCCATGTGTTCCTAATCCAGCTGTGCCTTGTTCTTGTGATTAGTTTTCTGTATATGTTTCCCTTTATACTCTGTCAGTTCATTTGTGTTGATCCTGTGTTCCTCTTGTGTACCTTCTGTGGTTGTTCCTGTGCTCATCCCTGTTCATTGCATTTTTCCTGGTTGGTTTTCAGTTTTTGTTCTGCTTTTGTTTGGATTTTGAGTTGCCTCCCTGTACTGGATGTTTTCAATCGGCTACATTAAAGCTAGCTTTTTGTTGAAGATTCAAGGTGTTTCTCAATCTGCGTTCTTGCCTGTAATTATGTTCTTGCGGACTTGTGGAAGGTCATCAGTCGCAGCCCAAGTACTGTTCCAATTGAAAGTCCTCATCCAGCCAAGTTCAGTTCAAATGCCCGGATGTGAACTTGCTCTGCCCGTTCCATCAGGGATGCATTGGGAGGTGACTTGTGTGGACTTTTGACAGCCAGGTATCCCAGAATGCATTTCTCACAGACCAGCGGCAATGGCAGCGGTCCTTGGGAGTTTGTACTCCCGAGTCAAACTTGCCAAGTCCGAACTCCCAAGTGCACAAGTCCGAATGTGGCGTACTTGGTATTGGAAAAACGCTTTCAGACTGTCTGTTGGTCTGCATTTGGGTCCTCCTCTGAACTGACACGTAACTGTAACTTAACTCAATGTAGCACAGCAGTTCACAGGGCAGCTACAGTGTCATGTAATGACTTTTCCACTAGATGGGGTTGGACAGCCTTCAATACACAATTCATTAGCCCCTTTCTTGATTTTGGCTAGATGATCAGCACTGATAATGATCAATAATCTGGGATAATAATATCTGAACATTTTCATGCCAAACAAATACAACCATCACGTGTTTTTGTCAGCGTGAAAATGTTACTGAAACATTGAGCGTCTAGACCATCGCAGACCACTGAAACCCTGACTGAGATCAACAGCTTGATTAGTAGCACCTGATGGACAGCTGACATACTGCACCCAAAAACATAGAAAACTCTGACCTCTGTATTTGAAATTGATTCAACAAATACTTCATTATTTAAGGGTCCAGTGTGTAGGATTTAGGGGCATCTACTGGTCGAAATGGTGTGTAATATTCCTGACTATGTTTTTATTAGTTTATAATTACCTGAAACTGCTACCTTAGAATGAGCTGTCTATATCTACATGTAGAGTGGGTCCTCCCCCACAGAGTCCGCCATGTTGCTCTACAGCAAACACTGGCTCTAGATAGGGCCATTCGCATCAGCGTGTTTTTTTCGTGATTTACCTCGACCACGTGCTTGGCATGTGAGAGAAGTTTTAGCAACCTCACCGCTTGATGCCATCAAATCCTACACACTAGACCTTCCAATAAAATACCTGGAAACAGACAGAAATGTGACTCCTTCTGTTGCGTCCTGTTACAGTTCTTCTCGATTGCTAAGACGCATTTAATGAAACTGGGATCCACAGTAGAGGTCTTCTTTTATGAATGTCTTCACACTTTTTCATTCGTTTCACACATTTTTCACACCCTTTTTTAAAACAGGTAACACAGATCTCATAGAAAGACCCAACATTCCATTGTATTCACTGTGTTAAACAGAAGGAAAATATTTACTCACAGCTCATAGGGATCGCGTGTAAAATTGTAAATCTTTAATGCATCTGTGTGAAACTCCTTTGCACAACTCTTTGGCCAGCAATCAGTCCTTTTCCATCATAAAAGATGTCACCTCTGTGTGGCTATTTTCAAACATAGATCAAAGAGGTGAAATGCTAACTAAAAATAATACTGTATACTGTACCACTATACTGGACACTGTGATGAATTTAATGCAATAAATGACAAAACCTTTCTTAGAAAATGTCTGTCTTTTATTTATTTCTCAATTTTCTTACACAGTATTTTAACAGGGCATCTCATCTTCCTGGTTTGAACGCGGAGTGGGGGAGCCCTTCTGTGCTGAGCTTTCATGTTCTCCCCATGTCAGTGTGGGTTTCCTCTGGGTACTCCGGCTTCCTCCCACACTTCCTCCGGCTAATTGGTGGCTCTAAATTGGCTGTAGGTGTGAATGTGAGCATGAATGGTTGTCTGTCTCTATGTGTCAGCCCTGTGATAGTCTGGGGACCTGTCCAGAGTGTACCCTGCCTCTCCCCCAGTGTCAGCTGGGATAGGCTCCAGTTCCCCCATGACACCCAACAGGATAAGCGGTTACAGAAAATAAATGAATGGATCTCAAAAAAGTGTACAAACAGCAGGGTTTGTTTTCTCTAGTAAATCATCTTTGGAAAAAAATATCAATTTATGGTGTGATATGTTGTATATGTATGTAAAATACCCACGAACAGCACAGGCATGTTGCACAAATTAAGGTTGGATTGGTTCATATTGATAGCTGTTTTTGTATTTTTGTTGTCCATTGTGTAATGATTGATTGAAAGAATATAATCATTTGACAACAAGTTGTGTTATTTGATGGAAATGTTTACTTTAATTGTATGTTTTTAATGATTTGTGAGTGTCAGAGCATTTTGCAAACAGTGTCATTTTGGCGATTTTCAGTTCAGGCCCATGTGTGAACTCTTCTGAAATGTAACTTCTGCATGAACAAATTTGTTCAAGCAAATGAGAAAAACTGTAATTAATGAAATCAGTGCGCACCAGATGGAATGACCACATTACCATGTG
Source organism: Epinephelus lanceolatus (assembly GCF_041903045.1). Classification (NCBI taxonomy): domain Eukaryota; kingdom Metazoa; phylum Chordata; class Actinopteri; order Perciformes; family Serranidae; genus Epinephelus; species Epinephelus lanceolatus. The sequence goes on from NC_135745.1 coordinate 10,774,990, forward strand.
GAGTCAGCAGAGGGCAGCATGGCTGCAAAACTAAAGACTAGTCTCCATGAAGGCGCAGCTGCAGCATGGCATGGTATCAAGGCAACACTGGCATGAGCAGCACTTCAAGCTTCAAAAATATGGCCAAGCAGCCAAATCTGACACCATGACAAATGTCCAGTGGCTACATAAAAGTGTTTTATCACTCTTGTTTTTGATATTTATCATCACTCTCTGCGATCTCAGTGGACAAGGGAGGATGTTTTAATTGTTTTCTAATGTCCTTCAGGAGTAAGAGACTTGTAAATACACCAGACTGCGTTCAACAAATCTATGCTTAAAGCCCTGGTTATGGCCCTTAGAGGGTGCAATGTTCATTGCAGGCAGCAACAGTGTGGCATGATGATTTGGTTATTAGAGTTATTAGAGCCTTCTGTCTCCACTGAGTCATTTATAATAAGGAAAATTACAATGTACAGGTGTAGCAGCTGTGACTTTGGGATCACAGTAAAACACTTAATCTTAATGCATCACTTGGTGATTTTACCTCTGGGGTGACTGTTACACACATGAATGGGCACAATAAGTTTTTGGTGCCACTAGAAAACCAGGAGTCCTCACAGCCGATTTGATGTCGGTTTAACATCTGTCTTGGATTAGTTTTTAAGATGCTTAAGATTTCTGCTTAAATTCATGGGATAAGTTGACAGTATGGCCCTTTATGCACTATCCAGTGGAATCAGAAGAGGGCAGCATGACTGTGGATATAAGGACCACCAGACTCTATTACAGGCACAGCTACTCCAGCCAAGCCATTTTATCACTCAGCTATAACATCCATCATGGGTGCCACCAGGTTACAGCATTAAGCTATAATGAACACAGCTATATGTCAATGGCTTGTTTAGTGTTAACACAACGTACACAACAACACTTCTTATTCTTGTTGTTAGCCTGCTGTTTTTCTAGTTACATAAGTCTGCTATCAGTTACACAATCACATCAGCCAGAGCAGTCCTGTTAGGGGAAGATAGGAAACACAGAGAATCACCATACAGAATGGAATAGCTGTTGAATTATATATACTGATGCAAACTGTAACAGACAGAGGGCAGTTGTGGAGGTCATAACTGTTGATTATAATCCTTGTATGCAGTCCAGGCTGCTCTCAGAGCAACACTGCGGTGGAGTGGTACAGCCACAATGTGTCAGGGGTGGCTGAAGGACATTTCCTAGACTAGAGTCGCCTTTTTTTGACAGAAAGCAATTTTCCTGCTTGGGGGACCATTGTTGCATTTTGTTTGAAAGGTGACTCCACTTCTGGGAACCCAACATTTTTCCTTACCAGAACTGAAATACAGCCACCACCCAGGGTCACAGCAAGCAGGCTGTTGCTTCTGTCGGCTATAATATACGACATATCTGCGGTGTGTCACCATGGGGTTGTGATTTCATTAATAAGGCCGGGGAGAGAGTGAAAGCGGCTGTTATTGTTATTCAGATCATCTGACACCAGCCAGAGATTAATTAATTAACTGAACCATCCTTCATCCTGATGTCAATCTGTTTGGTCCATGTGGTCCTGCAAAATGCAAAACACAGCAAGCAATGATTTTGACACAGTGTTTTAGGGCGTGGAGGTTTACAAGTGTCACTTCAGGGGGAGTTAGTGTCAGGAAGAACTCCAATGATGTATCACTGCACTTCCACAGAGTTCAGGAACTTGCAAAAGATGGATTTAGACTAATCAATTCTTGATCTATATCCAGCCCTGTCCCTAAAAATTATGCTCATAGACAACTAATTTGAAACAGCCAATCAATTTGAGGGAAACATAATGCCAAGCAAATTACATTTTCTATTTACATACCTGGCAACTTGGAAAACTGTTTATACTGAACCTGTCTGCAAAAAACCCCACTGACAATGTATTTCAGTTGTTTTCTGCCAAAATAGGCAATCTTACAATACAGCATCCACTCGTAATGACTACAGCATTATATTTATTATTACCTTTTTATTAAATATTTAACCAAATTCATGATCTTTCCCTTATCTTAACCAAAGTGCTTTTGTTCTCTTAACCTAAGACAACAGTCTGAAGTTCACGTGTCAGACCTGGACTTGGTACGGCCACCATCCTCCCCAGCCACCTTCCTTCAAAGCATACGTGTGACATGAATGTAGTGTTCGTCGAAATGTTGTCGAAAAGTAGCGATTACAGTGCCACAACAATGTTACTAAGAAAGCAGTTAAGTAACATTCAAACATAATTTCTGGGAGACAGGGCTGTCACATTACAGCAATTTTTTCCCTAATCTTTCAGTTTTGATCCAACAAAAATGTATAGTCGTCCATTTTGGCTCTGGGGATTCACCTTCCCTAGTCCAGACGGAAATATGGCAAAAACACTTGAATTGGTTGCTATGAAATTTTGTGCAAACGTTCTTGGTGTCCAGAGGATGAATCCTAATGATGTGACCACTGATGACATTACACACAGTTGAGATTCCCATTAGCTTCAGCTATACTTTATATTTGCTCCATTGTAATAAAGTACTTATGTTGTACATGTTTTTAATTATTTCGTAGTATTTTTGGCACAGTAGCTCAGTCTATAGGGACCTGGGTTAGGAAGCGGTGAGTCACAGGTGCAAGTCCCCATCATGCATGTATAGGTCCTGTTTGTGCATGTGTGTGTGTTTCAGGCCTGTGTGTGTATATCACAACAGAGTGAAAAAAATGAATTTCACTATGGGGATTAATAAAGTGTATCTTCGTATATCATATATATCTTCATATATCACTGAAATTAAATGGATTCTGATAAGCAGATGTTAGTTTGTTAACGCACTAAACTAAGACGGTAAACATGGTAAACGTTAAACCTGATCATTTTTCTTCAGTTTATTTATGGCAAGTCAGTGCTTAGAGAGACACCAAAAATAATGAATGATCCATCACACATCTTTCACTCTGAATACTGAGTGTTTACCGTCTGGCTGTTGGTTTAGAGATCCAAAATGTAGACTGAATTATAAATATCATGTGGTCCATCTTCTATTAAGACATTAAATAGCAGCAGTTTTATCAGCATGTGCAGTCCAGTTGTCAGTTTTACTGTTAAATGTGCAATATTCTTATGTGCAGCCTATGTTTATGCAATATTCCAGTTTTACAGATTCTATCAGTGATATCTGTTGTCCTGGTTTTTGCTGTTGAATGTATACACTTTAGCTTTTTAAATGCCTTTCATTATATGAATGATTGTAAGGATACTGCTATATGTCTTGAGATCAGTGCTCTGTGGTGCATATCACATTTTGTTATCTTATCTGTATCCTACCTGCTAAACATCAGCGTGTTAGCACTGTCATGATACAAGCATGCTGATGATAGCATGCAGCTCAAACAAAGTACATCCTCACAGAGCCAGGTAGGGTGATTGTCACCAGCTTGGTCCCTAAAAGGGATCAGGCAACAAAAACCCTGGATGCCACACTTTCCATAATGCTACCCGACAGTGTCTCTCACTAGATTGTCCCTGCCTGAAAGGAAAACACACACTGTGTCAACCTCCTGTCCCGAGCTTTGTGCTTTACAAAAGCAGACTCTCTCCTACAAACTGTAGTCTCCAAGTCCAAACTGAGATTACCAAAGCAATGAGTCATTTTCTGAGATACTTACCAATCAGTTCACTCTAACATGTAAAATTTGTGCATCTTTAATAAGACATAAGTTGCATCTTTGACTTTTTTATGGTATTATTATTTTGTGTGTTTACACTTCTCAGCAGTTCCCTATTATGTTGCAGGCCCACATTTGTAATTGGTAAAAACAGATGGGTTTTTATTCATTCAGTGTGGATCTTTTTAGCAGTCAACACCATTTATCACCAACGCTCAACACCATTCTTTCCGTTGCAGAGAAAAATGTGAACTTTGTTTGAACATTATGCACAATTTGCTTTGTTGGCTTAGCTAAATGTTCGTCTGCTAGCCTGTCAGTCACCCAGTAATTGCTTTGCCACTCTGCATTTCTCTTCAGATTACCAAAGGATAGTAGAACATGTCAGCTGTTAAACTGAAGGCAAATAGTTTCTGGAGCGAGCTAACAACACAGACTTTATTAAATTAAGATGGCGGTGCCTTTGCCAACGTTTTCACAACATGTCTCTCTCTGTTAAAAAAAAACAAAACAGTAAGCCAATTCCAGTTTCCTGAAGGATGACTTTGCATTCTTCTACAAATTAAAAATAGTGTGTGTATTTGTCAGCTGGTAAACAATAACACCAATGTTGACTGAGAGCACTGTGGGGAAATATGTTTTCTTGGCAGATCACTTACTTTTCATTTCCACAGGTGCCAAGTCAGTTGCCATGACACCTTGTTGATGCCAGCGAGGGGTGAAACCTCAACATTTTTTGCCTTTGAAACCAAATTGATGTATTTTTCATAGGAAGAAAGGAGAGAAAAATGCCCTTAAATCTAATACAAATCCCTTAAGAGGGTTTTCCACATCATATTTTCTTGATACTTTAAGAGTGAAAATTCAATATGTTTACCTCTGTTGGAAAAAAAAGCTATAATGGATTTCATCTCATTTACCGATTTTTTCAGACACACTTTAATAAAACACCCAGAATATACTAAATAGCGTATATGCCACATTTATCAATATAGATTTAGTTGCCTCAAAGACAAGATCTTACCCTCAGAGAATTAATAGATGAAAATGTATCCCTCACTCTACATTGAGAAATGACTGTTTCTGTATGAGCTGACTGCTGTTAAGGTGAATGACAGTATGCATTACACAGGAGATGTCCACCGGTGAGGATGGAAGAGTTGCTCGGACTTTCCCAGTCAGCGACTCTCTTTACCCTTCACGTTGCCTGGGTGTAGTGCTGTCATGCCCACATTGACTGATTTGGATCAGTGGGTCCTGAGAATTTGTCTTGACTGCAGAAGGTTGGGGAAACGGACCGTTCATCACCTTAATGGAAGAGTATTGATTGTGGTGCAGAAGCACGATACCCGTCTGCAATAGTAATGGAGTTCCAGAGAAATCACAGATGAAAAGGCATCAGGGGATATCCAGGAAGAGGGAGACACCTCTGCCCTGATTGTTAGCACCTTGTTATCTGTTTGCCGTGTCTGTGCCTACACTTTTTTTTGTCTATTAATGTGTCTAGATAGAGAAAAAAAAAGCACAAACACACTATTAAAGGATCCGTTTTCCACATCACAAAAGCAGTTTTCTCACTCATTACTAATGATATGGTTTATGTGATATCCATCTCTGTGGTTCCTGCTATCACTCCAATACAATTTAAATATGAAATTTTGCCAGAGAAGTAGAGTTGCAGGCTAGAAAACCAAAACAGTGACCTGAAAGATACTAAAATGCTCCTTAAAGCTGTGTAGAGCTACCAAAATGAGATTATAACTCACCAGCCCAGGATTCTTGGAATTATGTCCACATTAAAGAATTCTGCACCTCATGATTTCTGTCCACTGCGTAGGTGTAGAGCTAATGTGGAAAGTAATCTGTCTTGTAACAAGGCAGGTTGTATGTAAGGGTGTGGGGTTTTTGTTCCATTACAGAAGTGCAATGAACATCTTTATTGCCTGCGACCATTTTAATTGCTAAATTCAAACCGTAGTCTCCCCTTTAACAAGCCTAGCATTTTAGTTTCCTAGTGCTATAACTTGAAGCAAATGTTTTAGTATCTTAAACCTGATCATACCATAACCATATATTTTTCATTTGTTATAACCATGATCTTCGACTAACTTTACTGGGGCTACAAACCATATGTTAGGTAACGGCAATGTGTCTAATGACTGAAACAACGTGATTGAGCTCATGAACCTCACTTGAAAATCACTTGAATCTTCAGCTCCCCTCGGCTCTACAGAGCTTTAAAGTTTATTTCAGCTCCTTGTTTAGCTGTCTGGCCCCCTTGTTTACTGTTTTGGTTCCCTCTTACCTCTCTATTAGTGTTTTTGTCTGCAGCAGGCGGCTGGTTTTAGTGAAAAAGCTCTAAAAAAAACAACAACAATAACATTGTACACTCCCTGCTCAGCACCAACTGACACAGTAAGCGACTATCTGGTGAACATAGTGGAACATTTAGCAGCTGAAGAGACAGATATTTCCCTCAGGAGTTGGTGGAGACCAAAAAAAGAGCTGACAGAGAGTGAATATTGGACTCACATTCATCAGGAGGACACAGACATCACTCCTAATGAATGAGGATGTTGCTCTGTAACTGCTGGATGTGTAAACAGGAAACTGTTGGCTGACAAGTTCACCAAGTCATTATTTTGTAAATTCTGGCATTTGATGTAAAGAAATAAAAGACATGGGCATTGAATGTAATACAGATTTAGCAGAATTGTCCAATATTGATGCTCTTGTCTTGACAGCAATGCAGGTGGATGCCCCCCTGGTGTCCTGGATTGTAGACTACTTGACTGGCAGACCACAGTATGTGCGCTTGCAACGCTGTGTGTCAGGCAGAGTGGTCAGCAATACCGGGGCCCCGCAGGGGACTGTCCTCTCTCCCTTCCTCTTCACCCTCTACACCACGGACTTCAGCTATTGCACTGAGACCTGCCATCTTCAGAAGTTTTCTGATGACTCTGCTATAGTTGGATGTATCAGCAAGGGTGATGAGGATGAGTACAGGGCTGTTGTGGATAACTTTGTCACATGGTGTGAGCAGAACCATCTGCAGCTCAACGTGGCAAAGACAAAGGAACTGGCTGTGGATCTGAGGAGGACCAAGACATCGGTGACCCCTGTTTCCATCCAAGGGGTCAGTGTGGACATTGTAGAGGACTATAAGTACCTGGGGGTACACATTGACAGTAAACTGGACTGGGTTAAGAACACTAACGCTCTCTACAGGAAGGGCTATTTTCTGAGGCGACTGAGGTCCTTCAACATCTGCCGGACTATGCTGAGGATTTTCTATGAGTCTGTGGTGGCCAGTGCTATCCTCTATGCTGTTGTGTGCTGGGGCAGCAGGCTGAGGGTGGCGGACGCCAACAGACTTAACAAACTGATCCGCAAGGCCAGTGACGTTGTGGGAACGGAGTGTGACTCTCTGATGGTGGTGTCAGAGAGGAGGATGCTGTCTAAGCTACGAACTGTCTTGGACAATGTCTCACACCCACTCCACCATGTGCTGGTCAGGCACAAGAGTACTTTCAGTGGGAGACTCATACCACCAAGATGTACCACTGAACGCCACAGGAAATCATTCCTGCCTGTGGCCATCAAACTATACAACTCCTCCCTCTGAGTGGCCCTGAGACTTTCACACACTGCAATAACTTAATTTAACTTGTGCAATAACCCCGTTCACCCTGACTGTATATATTCTGTTTGTGTAAATTTTGTTTACAATATATATATATGTATGTATATATATATATATATATATATATATATATATATATATATATACATATATACATATATAATTTATGTTTATGTTTGTTAATAATTCCTGTTTATTTAACTATATATTTGTTAATACTATTGTTTAAATTTCTTATATTTTCATGTATCTTTCCTGTCTTGCAAGGAGCACCTGTAACATAAATAATTTCCCCTCGGGGATCAATAAAGTATTTCTGATTCTGATTCTGATTCTGATTGTCAGGTGATTGGATTGTAATTATCTTTGGTTTCACCAGGTGCAGTACAGTCTACAGCAGTGATACTCAACTTACGGCCTGTGGGTCAAATCTGGCCCCAAAAGGGTGCAGGGTGGCCTGCAGACCGTTTTCTAACTCACAATAAAACTACACTAATTCACACCTGGAATTTTTTGTCTTTACTTTGTACATAAATAAGGTGGCAGAGTGTGTAAAAAAGTATCAAAATAGATGTTGTTATTCAAAAAAGAAAAAAAGTTACAAGGGAGGATCTGGGGTCTGGGTTAGGCCCTGAATGTCCTCAAATCCTAGAAACACACCTCACCTACATTTTATAATTGTTTATTTGGGCCATAGGCCCCTGGCCTCCTGTCATTTCGCAAAAGCGGCCACCAAGCAAAGCAAGTAGAGTATCCCTGGTCTATGGTTTATCACACTTTCACATTTCATATTGTCATAACATTAATATGACAATTTCTATTTCTAAGTGTATGTTTAAAAAAGAAAAAAGAACTATACTCGGGTACTGAAAGTCAAGCCCCCAGAAGTAAAAGAATGGGTCACCTACATGTAAAAACTGCCTCTTATGAGTCTATGTTGACTAGAGTGACTAACCGTGCTCAAGGACCAATCTGGGTGGATTTCTGGAGTTATTTTGTATGGTCTGGGGGCCTTGAAGTATGATTCAGTGATTCAGTCAGTGATCTTTGTTTTGTCTTGCCCTGCCAACTTTTTGTTTTTGTATTTATTCCCTTTTTTAATGTAGATATTATTTTCACTGTCAATTTTAATGTATTTATTTATCCAAATTGAGACCGGTGCTGTGGCCCCTCTTGTACAGATCTCTATTATCCTGTTTGTGTCAGTTTTGTTAGTCAATTTCGAATGTCTCATTTGACATCTAGAACTGTCATGTACCACCCTAATGAAAAACAATTTCAGTTTGAATTATATATATATATATATATATACTATATACAGTACAGGCCAAAAGTTTGGACACACTGGGGACATATTTAAAGTTTTTGCAATTTTCCGGACTGACTGACCATTTCTTCAAGTAATGATGGCCACTGGTTTTTCTTTAGTTAGCTGATTGGTTCTTGCCATAATATGAATTTTAACAGTTGTCCAATAGGGCTGTCGGCTGTGTATTAACCTGACTTCTGCACAACACAACTGATGGTCCCAACCCCATTGATAAAGCAAGAAATTCCACTAATTAACCCTGATAAGGCACACCTGTGAAGTGGAAAGCATTTCAGGTGACTACCTCTTGAAGCTCATGGAGAGAATGCCAAGAGTGTGCAAAGCAGTAATCAGAGCAAAGGGTGGCTATTTTGAAGAAACTAGAATATAAAACATGTTTTCAGTTATTTCACCTTTTTTGTTAAGTACATAACTCCACATGTGTTCATTCATAGTTTTGATGCCTTCAGTGAGAATCTACAATGTAAATAGTCATGAAAATAAAGAAAACGCATTGAATGAGAAGGTGTGTCCAAACTTTTGGCCTGTACTGTATATATACATAGAGAGAGAGAGAGAGAGAGAGAGAGAGAGAGAGAGAGAGAGAGAGATGTTGCTTATTTTCTTTTTTTAAATATATCTATCTATATCTATATCTATATATATAGATAGATAGATAGATAGATTAAAAAAAAAAAAGCAACATCTCTCTCCAGTGTTGTCTGGCTAATCCATAGACCATGCTGTCAACGGTTGTAATGCTATTTCTTTGGTATAAAGTAGTGCAACTAAATACTGTTGACAGTGAGGTCAGCGGAGTAACCAGGACATGTTTCTGGGACATGCTGCTGTTGAATTTTATGAATGTATTTTTTTTCTACAAAACTGATCTGTATAGTTAGATACCACAACAACAAGTCAGAAAATATATATTTTTGTCATTTGAATGAGCCTAAACCTTTGATCTACGACTGTTCTCGTATAACCCACGATTGTATACTTGATGTGTACACCCTCGGAAAATATGTGCTGGGAACATGCCTTTTCTCCACAGATCAGTGTAATCCCTTTATTCCGTGATCTCGCATGTCAAAATCACTGACAGCTGTCAAGGTGTGAGGGCCAAAGCAAGGGATGATGGACAACAGACTCATCCACAGTGTGTGTGTGTGTGTGTGTGTGTGTGTGTGTGTGTGTGTGTGTGTATGTTCTGGAGTCACGATAGCAGGGCCTAATAACATAAGACTCTCTTAGCCTCCATGCGGCTGCATTTGACAATCCCCTCAGTGATTAGTGGAACAAATGTCTGCCTGTCGCATTACAGCTGTTGTTTTGGCGGCCATTTGTAGAGCTTTTATGTCCTGCATGCTTTTCATTGCGAGATCATCTCATTACACGCTGCGTGTGTGTAGGTTCGCCTTAAATCACTGTTATCTCTCCAGCATCTGCCTGTGCATGTTATTGATTCTAACCCGTGTAGACCACATCACTAACAAAAGAGGCTATTTCCTCATTTCCTCTTTCTTTACATTTATATGGAAATTGTGTTCATTTATATTGCTCCATAAAGTATGTAAATGTAAATTATGCCTCCCTGTTAGCACTTTGTTTCAGTCTATATCGCTCTGTCTCCATCTGTCTGTGTGACTGTGAATCAAGTCGTCAAAGTTTATCTTTGCCTGTCATTTTGAAAATAGCTCAAACCAGTCAGTTTTAGTCACAAAGAGATGGATGATTCAGTCACAATTATATATCTCACAATGACAAGGAGTCTGTGTTCCACTCTTACTTCTGTGTCAGCTTGTGTCTCTTGATTCAAGCTTCTTTCACATGCTGCCATTCAAGTAAATGAAATACTTGTTTTTCTCCTTGAAATACCTGGACAATAAATGAACCACACGGCAACAAAGGCACATCATTTCAGTGTTAGAGGTGGAAAAATCCTCCATGGTGGGGCTGCGTCCAATGTGTTCCCTCTTTGATATAGAGGTGTTTTCATTTACAAGGCAAGTCGAGAAAGAGAACATTCCTAATTACAGCCAGTCCCTATGGGAGTAGCTGCAAAGGGTTTTTATTTAAGCACACACATACTCAGAGGCACACACACCTGGATACAGCCCAGAGAACCTATGTCTTCTAAGGTTGGCCACAGAGCAGCACTAATGGAACTGTGACTTGTTCAAGTGCACTTAGACAGTTGGACATTGTGGTGAGTGGGTGTAGGAGACTGCCTTCCCTGTAGATCTGGGGATTCAAACTGGCAACCATGACATTGTAAACCAAACTGTCTAACTCTAAGGCTCTTTAATAAGGTGCTTTTGTTTTTATGGCTGGAAAACACAACTTGTTAGCAAACTTTATGGACCAATTTATGTGCAAATAAACTGTGGATGGGACTTTGCATGCATACAAATAGCCTGTGGGTTGTATTTCAACGTTGGTTGCTTTTCCTGTGAGCCAAAAAGGGAGACTCAAGAACAGCAGGATGAGAGGAAAGATGGTGATAGGAGCCCTCTGCTCTTACAGACAGTTGAGTGTGATGTTAATTATCCTGATGTGGGTCGAAATAGGCTCGTGCTGGCCCAGAGGGGGTAGGAGGAGATCATTAAAATCCGAGCTCAAACACACACACTGCGGTGCGCTCGGCATCACAAAGACACGCAATTAGACACACAATAATGTGCCTGCTCAGGCATGGGAACCTTTTTACACGCAGCTATGCCTCAGTGCGCATGTACCCGCGCGCAGGCGTTAATCAAGTGATGCTAAATGTGGGTCAGCTCGGTTTTAACCACTGTGGAGTGTGATTAGTGTGTGATCAAGTCATCATCAGAGGGGGCACGCACGCACAGAGGCGCATGCAAGTAACTTCTTTGATTCTCAACCAGGATTTGGCTACTTGTACCTGAGGGGGTACTTCAGCAGTCGCCAGGGGGTATGTGATGAGATTGCATTAGAGTTACTCAATTTATAAAAAAAAAAAAGAAATAACTTTTTGATTAGAAAACATATCTGTAGCTTAACATCTGAACTAAATTAGTGTTAGTTAGTAATTGAGCAGAGCGGTCTGAACAGTTAGCTAAAAATAGCCTAATGTATAATTAGATAACTAAAAAAGCATTTAATAAATAGTTCAAACAGTTAGCAACTAGCATCACTGCCTCAAGGTTACAGTTTATATTCATGTCTGTGAAAACATAGATGCTTCACACACATCTTCAACCCGGCAGCACAGAAGATTCACTTATTCAGTATCTGACCAAAAGTCTCCCCTTTTGCTCCTGAGATAAGATGTTGAATAATGGCCAGAAATGTGTTTTTGCAGAACATTGTGATGTCACAGTGAAGATGACCATTGACCTTTTGGATATAAAATATAATCTTTTTATCAGCCTATTAGACATTTGGGTGAAATTCTGTCATAATTACATTTGAATTCTTGAGTTATGGCCAAAAGCATGTTTTGTAAGGTCACAGTGACCTTTGGCTTTCAACCACCAAATTTTCATCAGTTAGTTCTTGAGTCCATTTTGTGTAAAATATGACGAAACTCCCTTTTGGTGCCCTTGAGATATTGCATTCATGAGAATACAATGGACAAAAGGTCACAGTGACCTTGACTTTTGACCACCAACGTCTTATGCGTTCACTGTTGAGTCCAAGTCAACCTTTGAGCCAAATTTCAAGAAATTTCCTCAAGGTGTCCTTGAAATATCGCATTCACCATAATGAGACAGACAAGTTCACAGTGACCTTAACCTCTGACCTATAACCACCAATATCTAATCAATTCAGCCTTGAGTCCAAGCGGACATTTGTCTGGACAATCTGTCAAGGTGCTCTTAAGAGTTTGCATTCAGGAGAATGAGATGGACACAGTGATCTCGATCTTTGATCACCAAAGTCAAATAAGTTCATCGCTGAGTCCAAATGAACATTTGGGCCAAATTTTAAAAAAAAAATCGAACAAACAAAAAATCCACCAAGGTGTTCTTGAGATATTACCTTCAGAAGAATGAGACGGACAAGGCCACCATGACCTTTACCTTTGACCTATGACCACCAAAATCTAATCAGTTCAGTCCAATGGATGTTTGTGCCAAATTTTAAGAAATTGCCTCATGGTGATCTTAAGATATCATGTTCACGAGAATGGGACAGATTGGTGGCACATACGGATAAATTCTTGAAAAACGCCAGCTAAAGTAATGGATAAATGGTTGGAGTAGATAGCTAAAAGTAGGCTAATGGATAAATTGTTAAAACAGATATCTAAAAGTAAACTAATGGGTAAAAAGTTGTAAGTGTTAATAGCTAGCTAAAAGACAGATACGCTGTTGAGAACTGTTTATCTGTTAATGTAGCTGTCTTTTAGCTAACTGATCCAAGTGTTTATCATTTAGATTACTTTTTAAAGCTAATTATTAAGCAAAACTCAATGTATAAATTGTTGGAATAGCTAAATGTATCAGTAAAATAGTATAAATGATTCACTAAAAGTATTTAACAGCTGAAATAGTTGGCTAAAAGTCATGGATGGATAAATGGTTGAAATAATAAAATTATTTATATAGCACTTTCAAAAAATAAGTTTACAAAGTGCTTCAGAGACATAAAGACAGAATGAGTTCAATGCAGTCAAGAAAAAGTAACATAAATAAGAAAATGCATACAAATCTTAAGACTGAATAAACTATTAAAAGCATTAAAAGAAAAAAACTGTGAAAGTTAAAGGCAATTTGATAAAAAACTTAATCATAAAAGTGGACTCTAAAGTAGCTTGTCTGATTCCCAATGGAGTGGTATTCCACAGTTGTGGAGCCCTATGGCAAATGCCCTACTTCCCCCCCGTCTCAAGTCTTTCCCCAGGGACCGAGATCAACAGCTGGTCTGCAGATCTGAGAGTACGAGCAGGGGTGTAAGGGGTGAGAAAGTTGATGATGTAAGATGGGGCAAGGTCACTCAGTGATTTAAAAACAAGCAATACAGTTTTAAAACCAATTCTGAACTCCATGAATAATCACTGCAATGAGATGAGAACAGGGGAAATGTGCTCATATTTTGCAGAAGCTGCAGTATTTTGTTCAAGTTGGAGGCGGTTGATTGATTTCTAGGGCAGTCTGGCAAATAATTAATTAATGAGTTACAGTAATCCAGATGGCTGGATACAAAGCATAAATGAGAGTTTGTGCATTGCTGAATGAAAGAAATGATCTAATCTTGGCAATATTTCTTATTCCTTCACCGATACATGATTTGGTGATGTTGCTAAAATGTTTAGAAAAGTTCAGGGCCGAAATAAAGATCACTCCCAGATCTAAGTTATAGTCCTATAAAAGCAAACTACCTAAGCATTTGTACAACTGTGTGGAACCATTATTGTTTTGTATGAACAATTTTGGAACCAGATGGTGTCGATAAAAAGATATGAGGGCACTTGTCAGGGCTGTGGGGTATGTAAAGGTTGATTTATGGTTGTACGTGAGCTCTACGCAGAGCCTACACTGTAGCCTACACAAGTGGCTTACACTGTTGCTTTACTACCATTCTCACTTTGATCCATTGTCACAGAGACGAAGGAGCAACTGGATATGTGTAGGAGGAAATGCCGTGCTGCCAAGTGGACCAATCACAGTTGCTGTGGTCTGCATCGCTGCAACAAGTAGCTACATTACTGGGATAGTCAGGCTGCACCAAAGGCTATTGCATAGCATAAGTTGCATCTGCATTGAGCCTGCGGCGCAGACTAGATTCAGTGCACAAGTACAAACCAGCCTCTGTGTCCACTTGAACTGTAACTTTTTCAAGGGCTGGTATCTCACAACATAGGACGGACAAAAGGTGTAGGCTATAGCAAGGGGCAGTGTTTCTTAAATTGGGGTGCGGATACCCCTAGGGGTACAGGGATGTATACCCCCACTTCAGAGTACTGCAAGTGTTACTTGATGTATTTTTTAAATGTTAATTTAAAAATATGTCATGCATAATTCCTAAAATAATTCTACTATAATAAGTTCATTAGAAATGTAAATGTAAGCTAGATAAACCACATGTAATATTCATTATTCCTATTTCCAGTGCAGTCATTAGTGGCTGTAAACCACTGCAACAAATGGAGTCACCTTCACATTTATGTTTCTACCAAAAATGTTGTGCACCAGTCAAGGGGCACTTAATTTAAAAATGTTTCAAGGGAGGTACATTATTGAAAAACGTTTGAGAGCCACTGGTGTAAAGTATGCGTCTATGTCATTCCTATTGATCAATGCAGAAGTTCAGCCCGACCTTTAGACGGGGGAGGTTTGGCTTTAGTGTTCTAGGCGAGTAGTTTTCAACCTTTTTTCATGTGAAGGACCCCTTAATTGATACACATTAGGTCAGGGACCCTTATTTGATAAGATTTTGCTTCAGGGACTTCCAGGAGAAGATTTAGGCTATTAGATATGATTAGGACCAGAGCTCATTTACAGTGAAGGAGAGGAAGTGAAACCTGTGATTAGATTGATGACACTCACTCACATTAAACTCACTTGTGCTGTGGATTAACTAGTGAAAAAACATTATTCTCCCCCCACGGACTCTTGTGGGTCCCTGGACCCCTGGTTGAGAACCACCATTCCAGGCAGCATAAGGAATTGAGCCCCAGTAACCTAAAAGTCTATTGAAGAGGCATTCGGGTGTTACACATGCTGAACAATCAGCAACAGAGGCCCTAAAAGTGCTGGAGAATAGATTGTAACCTCTGCTCATATTCATCCTCACAGCCACAGCCAGTAATGAACTCAGCCGCCCGCTATGACTGAGCAATATCCAGGATATCGAAGGGCCGCGGTTCAGCCTGAATACACTTGCCCTTGCCTGCTCAGACACAAATGGCACTTTTTCCAACTAAGTCTTTGCGCGCTTTTTTATTCCTCCACACTTGAGCCTGCCATTGCCACTGCAGGAAATCTGAGGCCGGGCGTCAGTGTGTCGGTGGCGGAGCGTGGAGGATCAAATCTTACGCCCGTAACCTTTCATAATAAAAGACAAGGCCGCTGTCCGTGGTGCTGAAATCACTCTGTCTCTGCAAATGTGTTGTCTCACATCCGAGTGTCGCTGTTGATCGTGGTGTACAGCGGCGGAAATCACACTTTAAGTTACGTGCAACAATCGGCACCACGCAGCGACGAGACCACCCAAATTATGTTTTGAAAGTGAATGAGCAAGAATAAAAACACCCCCCACCCCTCCCTCTCTCTCTTTCTCACTTCTGCACACATACACACACTCAGAGACAGAGAGAGAGAGAGAGAGAGAGAGAGAGAGAGAGGAAGGGGGAGGGAGTCAAGTCAAGCAGGGATAATTAGAGGAGTGGGTCACTGCTGGAAGATAACATCCGCGTTGAGGGAAAAGGCAGGAAAAAAAGGGAAAACGAATCAAAGCCGCATAACAATATCAGAGGAGGGAGATAAGAGTCTAAATCGACCACCATCAGCGCTGACGTCCAGCGTTGGCAGGAGCGAGCAGTTTCCTCCGGCTCTCAGCATCCAATTACAATGGACGAGGAGCTCAGTCTGTGTGGACTCTAAACCGCTGCCCAGTCAGGAGCGAGTGGAAACAGCGCAGCGGAGGGAGGCAAAACAATGCTTAGGCTCATTTGTCTGCAGTGATTCAAAGTGGGATTCATCTTTTTTGATTTTTTGGTTTTTATTTCTTGTTTTTCTGCCGCTCGAGCAAGTGGGGGAGACTGCTGCCAAGATCAAGTCCACGCACGCAGGGAAACGGTAGGTCGCAGTTGTGTGTTGGGGAAAAGGGGACAGCGTGCGCATGGGATAGTAACACGGAGCTTCTCAAATGTTGTTTGTCAGGGACCCCGGTGTATGGATATCATTTAGTATGATGGAGTCATATTTGATACAGTTTAATCTCAAAGACCACATGAAGGAGGATTGTTTTATGTCTAATGAAGTATAGAACTATCTACTGTGCACTTCAGGAGATTATAAGAGTGGAACAAAAGATCTGAATTCTGATGTGTTTTGTATCTAAGATTATATCATGAAGACATGAGTTAAAGTGAAATGAAACAACATTACAGTATTTAACACTTAGGCAGCCCTGGAGGCACCCAAACCCAAAATTGAATCATCACTGCTCAAAACATCCCCCGATTATTCCATGTTAATATGGTATACTAAACATACAGTATCTGACAGTGCACAGTGGCCCATATTAGTCGGCTTTTCCTTATTGATATGAATAGGATGGGCACCTCTTAGTGTAATGCAAAACAATAGAACAACAGCAGAAACTACAGACTCCACATTAAGGATCACTGCTGCAGACTGTTCCCAGTAGCACATCTGCCTAATGTTATTATTCCATGCTGATAGTTATCAGTCTAGTACATCTCATGCGATCCAATACAACAGCCCTGCCATAACCTCTATCATTACAAAGCTCATAATGTTCAGTTTTTGATGACATTATCATATAAATTCTATGAAAGGTTTATTGCTGAGGTCATGGTTAAAGATGGTGCTGCACTGGATTGTGGTAGAGTATATTGAGAGGTGTTTTAATAATAATAAAGACCCCAGTGTGAAACATGTAAATGGATCGACACAGATAAGACAGTGTCAACATTAACTGAGCATTATAAATGTAGACTTCATAGCAGAACAGTTGCAGTAGACTGTACAAGTGTACCTAATAAAGTGGGCATTAAGTGCATTTTTATATGTGTAGCAGCACACAATGAAATAATTGAATCTAAACCTCTTTAAAACAACAAAAACTGAACATTATAACCATCTTGAATGATGTTGGATTCGTTGCATTTGTTCTGGTGAGGTGTATCTAATGAACTGGCAACGGAGTCTCTAGCTACTTTATATCTTATAATAGGAACTAACTAAGCATGCTGATGTGTTGTGGTTAATTGGTCTCAGTGCTTCTCTTATGAACACAATTCAAGAGGTGACTTATTAAAAAAAATCCTCATAGTGTCACAGCAGTGATCTGTTATTTAAGATTGTCCATACTTTGTCCCATCATGCCGCAGCCCTATAGCACTAAAGCAGCTGTCTCAATCTTAGAATACAATTTAGAGACAAACTATAGCAATTTTCACTGCAGAGCCACTGTGTATTCATATCACATGGGAATATTAAAGTGATACTGTTGTGATGGGGAAAAATGAAGCATAATAAGATCACTGCTGAGCACAGCACACACCCTCTAGGAATCTGGCAGGAATATTACAGTGACACTATGGGAGATGCCAGGAGGAATATAGTGTGATTAGGTCACCACTGGCTCACTGTTAGATGCTGGGAAGATGGTCATGTTTTCTAATTCTGACTTCTAAGTGTCACAGTTTCTTCCTTAATGTCAGACTTTTAATGCACGTCCCTCTGGTTAATTGCTATTCTGCGCATGAAGCGGTGAGGAGCCAAACAGCGGGCCCCTAGATAGGACCTCGTTTGTTTAACTCGGAGGGTGGGGTATCTGATCCGTACGGACAAGTTGACTCCTTACGCCTGCAGAGATCTTTAATTTTTCATTGACTACTGTCTGCCAGACAATGATGACGGGAATCTCTCTTGGCCGTAATTGTATAGCACCCCCAATTCTGGCCTGCGTTGAGAAAGACACGGGCAGATGGCAAAGATCAGCTGAAATAAGAAATTCATGAGAAAAAGGAATAGAAGAAACTGATTATTTTTCATTATTTCCCATCTATATGCCAGACTTCCCAGATAACCACAATATAGGCTACATGCCAGAGTGTTATTTGACATACATCGGACATCCATCACTTGCAGTCAGCAGACGCTGTCACTTCCATGGCAACAAAGAAACATAATTTATGAGGATTCAATGACTCCTTCTGCAAACACTACTGCACACCCAATATTACTGAAATGCAATATAGCAGCATGATAAGCAATCGTTATCGAAGCATTGCAAAGCATTTTATTCTTGGACACACACACACACACACACACACTGTCCCACACACGCTTGAGTAATACCTGCACTTTCAACTGAACTGCCATAAAAGGGAGTAATATTTATAATTCACATTCACCCATGTGGAACGTCGGGGGGAAAACACAATAATGCAACAACTTAAAGGAAAACAACAAATTCATTCATGTGAACACTTTTTATCAAATGGCTATACTATTAAAATGGAATGTGTGACTCTGCTTCTCAGTAGAGGAAGATGTTACTCCCCCCAATCCATCTTCTGACCTGTCTGATCTCATCCATCCATTACGATGTGAAACCAAAACTACTGAGCAACAGTCAGATGTGATTTGACTGTTGCTTCCCTCATTGCTTCACACTCCCACTCCCCCATGTCAGTGACATACATATACAGTATATATAAAAAGAAGTGGGGGGGGGCAAACAGATTGATGAAAATGGAGTAACAGAAATACAAAAATCAAACCATTCATTCTGCTCTGACATAATCCACTGACTCATAAATTCTGCAGCCTGTCAGATGAAGCTACTGTGAGTGAAACTGCTCAGATCGATTGCATCAACCAACCTTGACAATTCGAATGGACAGTGTGCATGTTCAAGAGAGACAGAGACTGGAGAAGACTGACATTTGAAAAAGGGCGGCACGAGAAAACATACGAAAGCACAGAAGTAAGTGTTGACACAGATTCATTTGAAATGTGAAGAACAGGAAACACTGACAGTCTCCGTTTCAAAATGTGACATGAATTACTGCTGCTGCCAGCATGTTGTATTCAGGTTGCCTGAATACAATGAGTGACAAAGACACTCATACATAAACACTGACCTTGTTCACTTGTGCTGGTTTTATAAAGGAAGAAAGATTACTTCAAAGTCCAGATGAAACAGCACATTTTGAGGATCTAGCTTCAGTATCGTGATGTGTCTCCACTTCAGACAGGATAGACAGCCAGAATACAACTTTAGGGGGACTTTGATTTTGTCATTGAAAAGTGGGCGTGTCATAACAAACACGGAGAGGCCCTGACGGGTGTTCACTGATGGGATAGCAGTATCCGTCAGGGAAAGAGAGATGAAGCCCAAGGGATGCTCCATGTAGTTGCTGAAGCAGTCCACTGTAAAATGCTTTGCGCATAATCTGGAGCTGTCACAGATACCCTATTCCTCAAAGTGAATAAATTCTAGCCTGTAACCATGGTATTTTGGGGAAAACAAAATGCATGGTTAGAGGTGGTGAACATCTGAAGACATAGATAGAGCATGCTGTTGCTGGCAAGCTGAGTACAGGATCCCACTGTGTGGCTAAAAGTTGCAGACTGCTTGGATGTTGTGAGATAACTGGTTGAAATTGGTTGGTACTAGCTCAAAGTTGCATTTGTTTTATTGGGAAAAAACATGATCAGATTTTGATATAAGAATACAGAGAAATGTTTTTTTTTTTGTAATTTGTTTGGCATATACAGAAAGATAGGTGCACAGAATGACTGGGGATGTGGTGTAAAGGGGTTAAAAGGGCATTTTTTCATTTCATTCTGACCTTAAAGGGACAGTGGCTGGTTGCACAACAGGAAAACAGCTGGTCTGGCTTTGTCCAAAGGTGATAAAATCCATGTAATTTACCACTCTCTGAAGTCTCATGTGGTTGCATGGCATGCTCACAGAGACAACAAGACTCCATAATGTCATTGCATCGGGTCTGGAATACGACCTTCTGTAAAACCACAACTTCATATTTTTACACTTTTTTTTACAGATCAAAAAAACAAGATAATGTGCTGATAATTGAGCTCACCAAGCAGTAGCAAAGTGCAGCCTGCGGTGAGCTCCCATGCAGTATCTATAGAAAGCTGTGGTGGCCACTCTGAGCTGCAGCACAGTGTGGCCAAACTAAAATTTTGGATCCAGAGAATACCCACAACCAATCAGTTAACAGAGTCCGGTGACTCCTGTGACATGTTGACCTACATAACAAAGAATTTTTTCCTGCCTGAAACTCATGAACACGCTGTACTTGGCTGCTGCTCGGTGTGTTTTTGGCGTTAGAGGTACTGGTAGGCTGGAGTAAAGAAAACTGTTTCCCCATTTCTGCCCTTCATGCTAAGCTAAGCTAACCGGCTGCTGGTTGTAGCTGTATTCAAGGGACAGACACGGCATGACAACTCTTGTCAAGAAAGAAATAAGCATCAAAATGTCAGACTATACCTCTGACAGTTTGATTGTTAACAATCTACAGAGAATTGCTGCGATCCATTTTGGTTACCACTTTTTAATGAGGTCCCCATTTTAAAGGGTTCTTATGTGGCAACTAAGGGCTTTATTAATAGTTAATACATTTTTAATAATCCTTTTTTAGATCAATAATAATCCATTAAGAAAATTAATTAATTTCTGGGTTGCCAGGTTTGAAAGAATCCCTTTGGCTGATGTTTATCCCTTGCATTTCTTCATAATAAAGTTATGAAGATTAACAAGCTATTCAAACAAGCTTAAGAAGATGCTTATAAATGGATTTTGGTCCGGATCTTCAGCAGTCTTTTTCCAAAGGATTAATGTCCTGCAGTCCAATCAGTCAAAGGGATTTTTTAATAACTTGGCAACCCAAAAGCTTGCCTTAATAATGGCTTATAACTGGCTTATAAAGCTCATGTAAATGACTTATCAAGTATTAATAAAGCCATTGGTTACAATTTGTTAATTAAGGGGATCTTATTTTAAAGTGAATCTCTCTACATTATACATGTAACCAATCTAGGATCCTTTTACTATACTGTAGTGTTTATTATATAAATGGTTGTTAAGGAGACTTCAGCCATGTGTTTGTGTATATGCTTCTTTGTTACTAATCATCAATGCATTTAGTGAATAGTCTGGCAGCATGAATTGTGTCGTCTTTTATAATGGGTGCCCTATTTTTGCATTATGTCATGTCAACTGTAAATACATTCCTCTCTGAAATCAATATGATATCCGTGCATAATTTAGTTGTTTTGAAGTCATACATTTTTTTAACACAGCTTTTGCAGCGTTGACTCTGTTTAGTCATGCAGATAAAGAACTGGATTTTCAGAGGAGAGAAAGCCCAGAATAACAAAAAGAGAAAGTCACAAGGCTAGAAGAGGTTTACGATCTCTCTTTAAGCTTTGAGCGATGATGATGTGACGTTACAATCACCCTTCCTGGACAGTGAGTGCATAAAAGTAAATCTTGTGTGGAAAATGGATATTGATTATGCAGTCATACAGTTGCCATTGTGCTTTCACTTCTCAATTATCGGTCGCAAATCAAATTCGACCGCAATAATTCCAACACAAAAACGTGCTCATTCATATACAGTTACAGCCATATGCTAATTATTCTTAATCATCCTGCTTATGGTTGGAGTAACAATGTCGCTGTGTATAGAGAAGAGAGTATGACTGTAGCTACAGCCTGTAAAGCATCTTATTTCTCCAGACAAAATCTGAGTTTCTGGGTTGCTTTGAGCCTCTGTGCAGTTTATATCAATAACCTTTGAGCTTTTCTGCTGGCCCGCTCACACTCCCAACAACAGTCTCTTACATCTTGGACTGACCTGTCACTGCAGTTTATCATGTGAACTCTTAAAAAGCAAAGATTTATCCAGTTTGTTTAAGTACAGGGAGATGGAGTGAGGGTTTAAGACTAAATGCTCCTCTGGGAGAAGTGGCAGAGTGCCGCTGCTGCTCAGAGGGTGATTCTGCTTCTGGTAGCCTGACAGTGAGCTACACGCATACACACACATGCACAAGCAGACACACACACACACACACACACACACACACAAGCATCTCAGCAATGAACATGCTCTCATTTACTTTGTTTCGCTTCAACACAGATATTCACAAATGCAATCCCGATCCCCCTCCCCTCCCCAACATCTGCTTTCATGGTGAAAATCAATGGCTGCGGAGCCCAGCTGGACAGAGTAGTCGCGGCAAAATAAAGAAATCAATGCAGGCTTATTAACTGAGCAGAGCTTCCTTTACCACTGACACAAAAATTTGTGCGAGTGTGTGTGTGAGACAGTGTTTATGTGGCTGCCAGTTTGTATCTGTCTGTGTCTGTGAATGATGATGGCTGCTGCCGGTTGTAGGCAGGATGTGCGAGTACATAAGCATGTGTGTGTCTGCCAGTCAGAGTGTGTGTCCCTGAATGTTGGTGGCTAGTGTACAAGTGCTACTTTGTAGGCGTGCTCTGAATCTGTATGAGTGTGTGTGTTTTTGTGTGCATGGTTGAGACTATCGCTCAAAGTCAGTGTGTTACTCTTGGGTTAGTGCCACAGTGTTCTCCATGTGCCTTGGCCTCAGTCTATTTGTGGACAAAGGGATGCTCTGAGACAAATGATTTAGCACCTGTCAGTCAGCGCAGAAGGACGAGAGATGAGAAAAGAAAGAGGTCAGAGACGGGGGGGAAAGGGAAAATGATGGAGGCTTTCAGAGAAACCATGAGGGGAGGAGAGAGGAAAAAGTTCAAGTGGGAGAAAGAGAGAGTTGGACTAAAAGAGAATTTACGATTTAGCTCGGGGTCATCACATAGCTCAAGTTCCTGTGAGCAATTTTCCCCAGGAAATGACAGCTTCTATTTCTGTTGAGTTGTTTGCCTAACACCAGCTCACAGGAACTGTGCCTGGCCTTCGGGCCCCACGAGCAGACCTTCTCTCATCACAAGAGTTACCATAACAACGGATGAGGCCGACCTGCACCGGTGGCAGCGCAGGGATGTGAACTTTGCTTCTGCCTCCAGCACTCCTGACTGTCTGCTGCACCTCCGACACATCAACACCCACCCTCCTCACAAAAAAATAAAGCGGAAATCATAGCACTGCTGTGAATTTTCCGCACTGCTAATGTTTGGCCAGCTACACTGTGATTGTTCGGCAGAAGGTGATTTGTTTGGAGCGTGAAAACAAAGCGCTATGTCAAGAATAAAGAGACAGTTGTAATTTCAGAAATGCCCAAACAAACAAACTGCAACTTTCTCTGGAGTCCAGTGCACAATAATGTTTGCAGAGCCTCAGTGTGTGGATGCATGTTAGGAGGTAGACGCTGATACTGAATGCTGAACAGGCTTTGTGTGACGTGCAGTTTAATGGATTTCTTTTGGCATTTGTTGACTGACATCTGCCCTGGCAGGTCTCTCCAGCCTCTCTCCCTTTTAGATCCATGTACACAACATTACGCTCTAATCATCCTATTTACACATTTTTACCCAGTCGATAGAGATGTATTGCTGACCTCGTTTTTTAACACCAAACAAAGCAGCCCCCTCTATGAAAACGTTAACAGTGCCGAGAGCGGCTTAGCTAACAAGCATCTGATTGTGCAGATTACGCATGTTCCGCAGAGGATTACTGAGACTGAAATGAACAAATTGACCTCTTACCACTGAAATCCCACATCAGCATGACAAAAGATGAGCACAGTGAGGGCAAAATCTGAAATAGTGGGAACATGTACTGTAAAACAAGTTGCAGTCAGCAGCAATATTTAAAGAAAGCGCTCCCCGAATGTTTTATTTTCGTCTTGTTTCTGTTTGCAGACCCCGATAACTCCATAGGTGATTCTTGTCTCTACATCTCATCAGCCTTGTCCTAACACCGAATGCACAGCACGATTACCGCTCAGGCTCTTTAAAGAGGGAGCAACACTAAAATGAGCAGAGAAATGCATAAGCTATTTTCTCTACCTGGCAGGGTGTCATTTGCATTGATGTTGGCCTCATATTTTAACAACAAATATCAGACCGTGCATCCTGTTCTGTGTGTATTCTTAGCCAAGGGCGGGTGAGTGTCTTCCTCTCTGCTTCCATTCTGACACTTTTCAAACAAGTCAAAGCTATTTAAAAGTCATCTTGCCGTGAGAAGTAACAAAAGCTCAATGACAGACCAAGGCCTTATTCAAAATTCAATTTTTGTGCTTTCTCTCCCCAACAATAGAAGTACATAATTTCGCTCTACGCTTGTTTGGAGAGCTCTAGAGAGGAAATGGCATGCTTTTGTTAATAAGTGTCTCTGTGTTTTTGCAGAGAGGAGACGACTGAACAGCTTATGTAGGTCACATTGCATTAATCTAGCCGGCTATCCTGGTAAACGCGCTCTAAATCAAACATGCAATATTAAAATCCAGTTCATTGCTCATTTGCTTAATAATGCAGTGTGGCTGCACTGAGAATGACTTCTCAGTCGGCGAAATAGTGATCCTAGTGCTTTTGCACTTAGGCGGTAAATTACTGGTCTGGATTATAACAGTACAAATGAGACACGTTTGATATCAATCTGACAGAACAGTTCAAACAGCGTGCAAACTGAATATTTATCAGTCACAGTGTATTTCAGGCACAGGACTCTTTCATCACTCATCTGTAATGAGATCTGTATGCATTCTAATAATTAATAAACTAGATGATCTCCAAATCATTCTGAGAGCGAGATGTAAATGCTATCAATTATCTGTCTGGGTGATTCTGCAATCTTAAGCAAACTAGAGATTTCATAAGTCAGACAGGCTTAATGGGGTATGGAAACACGGCCGTGGGTGCACATGAATGTTTTATAACAATGTGAGACTTTAGATTGGATCAATGAGATGTGCGCTCCTCTACCGGATGAAGATTCTCTCGAATGAGGCGGGCTGCTCAGCAAAGCACAATAAATCTACCTGCTGTCACTGGAGCAGAATGACGGGCTCAGTGTGACATTTCCAACATGTATTTTATCTCCAGCCCTGCAGTATCTTCATGCGATCTGCTGCAGATGAACTATTGTGAACACCGCTGGGCTGCATGATATTGGATGTCCAACGTGAACTGTCGAGCGGAACAATAAATCCCTTCCGGCCTGTATAGAAATAAAAAATAAAAAAAAAGTGTACAGATGAGTTGCTCGGTGATGGGTTTATATCAAAGGAAGATATTGCTGTAAGGTGCAGCAGGCAGCCAACACTGATGTTTTTGATCAGATGATTAGAGTCGGTTGCCACTTGAGGTTTGCTTTGAGAAAGTAAATGTGCTTTCTGAGATTATAGGGGGTCAAATCGGAGCCTCTGTCTCTTTGCTGCACATTTGTGCATGTGTGTGTGTCTTTGCAAGACAAAGAGAGAGACGGAAATAGAGGGAGTGTGAGTGTGTTTGCGCATGCATTAAAAAGACAAGAGAGAGGTCCTTGAGGCAACCTGCACATCTTTTATCACATCTTTAATTAATTGAAGCCCATAATAGAAGCTGCTGCAATTCCACTGAATAGACACAGTTGAATGGAAAACAGGCGGGGATAAGGAGATACTCTAATGTTCCCCTGCCATTTCACAGCCATCTGCATATACAACATATCTGCAGCCAATGTCAATCTTTGCTTTGTGTATGAAACACATTACAGTGAAGGAAAAAGATTTGGTGTTATAACTCAGTTAACTGATTGATCGCTTTCTCTTTCCAGGTTTTGCCTTTGCAGGTCTACTGTAAAACCGCCATGGTGCTCTTGAGGTTCTCAAGACTCGTCCTAATGATCGTGGCCCTCGTCCCTCAACCATCTGTGGGATGCCCCTCCGGCTGTCGCTGCTACAGCCTCACAGTGGAGTGTGGATCTCTTGGGGTCAAAGAAATCCCACAGGGTGTCTCCTCTGTCACCGAGGTCAGTCGGCCAATCAACAATAAGTTAGGGCACTAGCTGTCAGCGCAATGCAGTTGACCCCCGTCTCTGCCCCCGCCTGCATCAGTGGTTTTGTACCAGTTGACTCCCTCTCTGATCCATTCTTATTACCCTGAAATGATTGTGGTTAATCAATTCGCTGTGACCCTCTTTGATGTAAGCCTGAGGGAGGGGCTGCGCTGTTGGCTGTGTAATTATTCATTCTTGCTCAGAAAGTGACTCTCGCACGCCCTCTGATCATCTGTTGAGAAGATGTTTAACATTACACCGTCTTTTCCTCTCGGGTTCAGGCCCCCCCAACATTGCTGCAGCTCATGAATATTAATGAAAAGCATGTCCTGCATAAATTGTTCCATTAACCTCAATCAGCAGGTCTATCTCGTCCATCATACTTCACCTCACGGCCCGTGTTTGCCTCTTTGAAGACACTGCCAACGAATGCACATCAGCAATCAAGCAGACTGCCATGCATTGTGGGTCAGCCGCTTGCTCTCGTGTATCTCCAATCACTCAAACTGTTTTTGATTGCTGACAATCAAGTATCTGTGATTTCTGCAGCATTTGGCAAGAACTGAACCACAACGCAACACAATGTGCACAATCCACATTACTCTGCCGATTCTGAAAGAGCTCATTTCACATTGTTTGTATTGCCTACATTAACATATATCCAAAGCTCTGCACAGCGAGGTGAGGGCAGATAGCTCTAACGGTGGCCCTGTTGTTAATGCAATCTCTCCTCATGGTTAATACATTTTTCTACTCAGTGAGCACAGCAGAGCAACAGGCCACGCTCACTTTCTTGTACAAAACAACACACCAATTCTAACATCACATCCCCTCCTCTGTTTCTCTAATGTAATCAGGTTGTGATCACTCTCCTAATTTCATTTACCCTGTCTCCCCTACAGACCATCTTCCTCCAGGACAACGCTATAGTGCAGATCCGTCTTCAGGATCTGACTCGCCTTGGCAGCCTCCATTACCTCTACCTTCAGAATAATAGCATCTCAGCCCTGGAGCCTGGCGCGTTTCTCAGCCAAGGACAGCTGCTGGAGCTGGCCCTCAACGGCAACCTCATCCACCTAGTCACCCCGGACGTGTTTCGGGGTCTGGAGCACCTCCGGATCCTGTACCTCGCTGGGAACCAGATCACTCGAGTGCAGGACCACACCTTCAGGGGACTGCAGGTTGGAGAGCTGGGATAAAGGAATGAATGCACAAATGGTTGTTGGACAGAAATGTTTAATGCTTATTTTGTTTTAAGTGTTCCAAAAACCTTAAACCTAATCCTTTTTGGGTAAAGTGAAAAAAACATAGCTTTTTCCAGCAAAGCTTTTCCAATATGGGATGCCTTTTTATGGATTATATATAATGCCGCCTGCAACTGTAAATCCAATTCATGACAACATGACATGGCTAATCCCTGCTATATAGTAACACAGTACAGACTGAGTCAGGTAGAATTGAGTCATCCTGTCTTAACATTTGACATTTCTTTTCCTCCTCCTTTAACATTTTCCTTTCTCTGCTATGTTGTTTTTTGCCGTCTGCAGCGTCTGCAAGAACTGCACTTGCAGGAAAACAGCATAGAGCTGCTGGCAGAGCAAGCTCTGTCTGGCTTGTCATCTCTGGCTCTGCTGGATCTCAGCAGAAATCACCTCCGCACTCTGGGAGCCTCGTCCCTCAAACCGCTCGTGAGCCTGCAGGTGCTCCGTGTCACAGGTAGGCAGTACGAAGACAGAATATAACACATTATGTCTCACTGTAATATGACATAACCCTTCAAGACTGAATTTAATTCAAAGTGCCCTGAAAAATGTTGCCATATATACCGCAGTTTTGAAGAACTGACACTGTTGGAGAATGTGCTGCCACCGCCAGGACCTGCAGGCTCATGTCAATGAAAATTAAGTGCCCTTAAACACATTTTACATATCAAAGGGTTTCACCCAACCGTAAACCTTTAATGAGAAAAAAATCCCTTGAAGACACAATTTTAAAGAATAAACTGAAGGAACACTGTCTGAAAAGGGCCTCCTATTCGGGGCAATTAGTCCTGCAACAGGCGCCAAAAAGGCTTAAACAAAGTTTAAATTATCATAGGCAAAATAAATTTGTTTACCAAATAATATCACCTCAAGGTCATTTTTGCAGATGTTCTGGAGCTTTCAATCCTACACATGATCATCATTAGCAGTTGGAGTTTCCTCAGTTAACATGGAGTTGAGGAGCTTCACATTTTCATTTCTTCTGAGCACTTTAAGAACTTCTCATCCATGTTGGCTCAAAAGTCATGGCGTTAATACTTAACCTTGAAAAACAATCCCAACTCAAGCAGCTTGTTGGAACTTTCAATCTAATGACATGTTTTCATGACATTGTAGATGTTTTTCTGGAGCATTTTAAGGGATCCTCTGTCATACTGGCATAAAATGTGTGGTCCAAACATAACTGCCGGAGCACATTGGAGTGATGCTCCGCCACTTCTTTACTCTAAGTGAAGAAATAGAATATTCACAGGTCACATAATCCAGTTGAAATTCATGTATTTATTTAAGTACTTGAGGATCCAATCATCACTAAAGCATATTCATGCAAGACAGCCATTAAAAACAAATGCAATGGTCAGAGTTGCCATACTGACTTTTATGGTATGACTGATTCTCAAAGTCAGCTCATGCATTGAGTAACATGCAAGAAAACATTCCACCTTTAAAGTAGCTGACGGTAGCAGCTGGTAGCCTTTGAGCGGCACCGTGAATTATTTTCTTTTCTCAATTTATAGTTAGCTAACTGTTAACTAGTAAAGACTCTGACATACTTTCCACATATTGAACGTCTGCGGAGAGCTGCAGTCACGTGGACACGCATGCCATTCTGTTCATAGCACAAGTGACGGTCCACTTCAGCCCCCGGCAGAGGTGAGCTCACCATCCTCCAACTGCTGACATCAGGTGAAAGTGAAAGAAAATGATGCTGCTGGGTCGGGAGTGAATTTCTGTCAAATATCCAACTTAGAACAAACCGTAGTGAGGTGGCTGGCTTGAAAGCTGTGTTTTAGACTGGACTGGAGTGTGGAGCAAGAGACTGGAGCGTGCACAGATGGCATGCTTGCTAAACAAATTAAACAAGTAGCACTACACCCATGGGTTCAAACTTCATTTTTGTCCAGCGGTTGACAAAACCATACGCTTGATTTACCCCTGTTTCCCTTGTCTGCTCCTCCAGAGAACCCATGGCGCTGTGATTGTGCACTGGGCTGGCTGCGAACCTGGATCAGTGAAGACGGACAGCGTCTGTTGAGCTCTGCTGAACAGCGTCGGCTGATGTGCTCTGAACCGCCTCGCCTCTCCCACCTCAGCCTGGTGGAGGTGGCTCCCAACAGCCTGGTCTGTATCCCACCTGTGGTACAGCTCGAGCCCAGTCATCTAACTGTGCGACTAGGGGAGAGCCTCCGAGTCTCCTGCCAGGCCTCGGGATACCCACAGCCTCAGGTGACCTGGAAGAAAGCCTCCCATGGCAAGGCCCAGTTATCACCCCGAGGCCTGGTGCAAGAGCTGGGACCCAATGGTGAGCTCTTCAGGCCTGCGGCTGGAGGAGTGGTGACAGCCCTGCCCAGCAGTGGAGGGATCAAGGTTGGAGGTGTTGGAGGAATCCAGGGGCTTGTGCGTGGGACTGAGGAAGGCGGTGAGAGGGACAGCTTTGATCCGGACATGGGCAGCGGCATGCTGTTCCTCAGCAATGTGACTGTAGCGCATGCTGGGCGCTACGAGTGTGAAGCCTGGAACCCTGGTGGTGTAGCCAGAGTTACCTTTCATCTGGCTGTCAACATGTCCTCCTCTTCATATTCCTCCCAGTTCTGGCCTCGTATGAACATGCACTCCTTTGTTTCCTCTTCATCTAACTCCTTCTATCAGCCAGAGGTTCTGGATGTTAGCCAGGAGCTGCTCTACGAACAGGACAGCATGGACTTCTACGCTCTTGGCCCTGCTACTCAGACCGCAATTGCTATTGGCATCTCCTTGCTGGCGCTCACTGCCGTCCTCCTTTTGATTATGATCTACACTCGTCACCAGCAGTACAGCAAAGAAGAGGGTGGCTCCTACTGCACCAGCAAAGAAGAGAGCATACTCTATGTGAATGACTACTCTGATGGACCCACCACTTTTGCGCAGCTGGAGGAGTACCGTGACGACCACGGCCACGAGATGTACGTACTCAACAGAACCAAGCCTGTCCTGGGCTCCACTTCATCCAGGTGTCCAATGATGAGTGGGTTCGTCCAGCAGAAGGGGATGAAGGAGGCTCTCCTGGACCACGAAATGGTGCAGACACTGACCAGATCGGGGGGACTGGGGCTCCGCAGAAACCCAGCAGATGGAGGAGAGGGCCCGCTAACAACAGACCCAGAGGAGCTCTTCCTCAGTCAGAGTCTCCTCTTCGGATCACAGGTTGCTTACGAGATCCACTGCTAAGGGGTTTGAATTGTGTTTTAACATGAAATTTTGATGGACTTAATTAAAGACATTAAAGGAAATCACCTTGGTGCAATGGTTTGAAGCATCAGATTATTATGTGGTCTTCACAAGAGGAGGGAGTGTCAGTTAGTGGTTGCTGAGGATCGCAATCAGCCTCTCAGAGATCCTCATCTGATAGATTGTATGGCATTAAGATGGGTCAGAGTGGTGAACAGTGATAATTAGGAAAAAAAGTAACCATACCTGTCTGTCTCCAAATCAACCCTTTAAAGATAATTACAAGTGGCTAACTTTATCTGAAACAGTTTTTATGACAGTTCATCTAAATCCTGATAAAGAGGCTGAGACTGTGCAGCACACGGTGGCAACTAACAATGTGGATTAAAACAGTGACTCGTATTTTGTACTTCTTTCTTTCTTTGGGTTTTGTTTTGTGTGTTTTGTCAGTGTTTTGTGTGAATATAATGAAGCTAATTTTCACTGTGAAGTACAGTTGTTCTGTGGACTCTGTTGCAGATCCGTTAGAATTAGACCTAAACAGATCCTCTTACTGAAACTACATTGTCATTACCCATATGTGTGAGTGGGTGTGGGTGGGTGGATATATTTGAAGAGGTTCATTTTGAATGCAGCAGCAAGTCTTTTTTCTTTTTTCTTTTTTTTTTACATTTCTACCATAGCATTGTATTCCTTGATGTTAACATGTGTTTTTTTTACTACTATTTGTTGCAACACTGGAAC
This sequence comes from Epinephelus lanceolatus, assembly GCF_041903045.1. Classification (NCBI taxonomy): domain Eukaryota; kingdom Metazoa; phylum Chordata; class Actinopteri; order Perciformes; family Serranidae; genus Epinephelus; species Epinephelus lanceolatus. The sequence goes on from NC_135745.1 coordinate 10,806,474, forward strand.
AAGAAATTAACATTTCCATTGTCTGAATCTGAGTCTTTTGTGGAATTAATTCCATTAACATCAGTCTGTATCAACCATTCCAATATGAATATTTCTACATAATAAAATGTATTTTGAAAGATTCAATGCTTCTTTTCCTTGCTAGGTCAACCAGTCGCTCAAACGCAGCTGTTCTGCTAATACGTGCTCTAAAACCTCATTAGTTGCTGCCGTCTTCTTATTTGTCCCCTCATCCCATCACATGTAGCAGGTGAGTGTAAAAGACATGCTTTTGTAGCGACTATGGCTTTCAGTGACTGTGTAGAGGTCAGTCTGTGAGAGGTACATGGTTCATAAACTCTTAATTCTTCTCCCTTTGCTGTTAAGCATTGTAGTATGAAGAATGGCATGCATTGGAAAGTGTTTTAAAACACCAGATCTGTGCTTCATACCAAGACCTAGAGCCATATTGATCCTCATTCAAAAACATGTCAATATTCTTTTAAAAGGACCACTATTTTAGTTTGCAAGGTTGAAACTGTATTATATGCAATGGTAATTTTAGGAGTGCTCAATTAAAGGGCATGCTCACATAAAATCTGGGTAAAATACCTAATTTTGGTGATTTAACTTACTTCTTTGCTGACAAACTTTCAGTTTGCAATTTCGGCCAGTTTCACATACCTATAGCTATATATTTATACAGAGATAGGGTATTGCAATAATGTGCCATGTAGTCCAGGTGGAGAAATCTACTTACTCTACTTACCATAATCTACTGTCTTACTATCTAAAACGAATAGTTCAACGTTTTAGGATATGTGCTTATTTTCTTTTTTTCTGAGACTTAAACTGGAACTATGTTTCTGAGATGAGACACATCTAAATAATGTACAGACATGTCATCTGCAGTTATAAAAGAAACAGTCATGCAAACATCTGTGTAAAAAAGCTTACTTGCTTTCTACAGACAGTTTGCGTTGATGACAAAACTATGACAAAGATTTTTTGTCAATTTTTTTTTTATGATGAAAACAATGACAGTGACAAGCTAAAAAATAGATCTTGATAATAAAAACTAATACGAAATCTATATTTCATTTCCGTTGATGAGAAATGAAGAAAATTTTAGCAATGGACTATTGGACATTGAAAGCCAAGAATGGCCGTGCTTGCAATTGTCTTCAAATGCCACCTGAGCAACATGCTGGTAGCCTCCAGTAAATAGTCTGCTCCAGGATGTTTTGCTAGCCAGCGAGTGTAGCCAGCGAGTTGTGAGCTGTAATTCAGCAGTAAATAAGCAGCTGTGTGTCTGACTGTTGGTGGTGGTGCTGCTGAATGATTCTGTGGTGTTTGTTAGTTGCAGCGGTGGCTGTTAGCAGCTCCACTTGTTAGCTGCTGTACGGCAGCAAAGCAAGCAGCCACCAGCCACCGGTCTTCACAGCGGATCCCTGTAGGACTCCACTCAGAGCCGGGCTGTCTTGGAAAGGTTTATGGGTTAATGTTGTTTGACAGGCAGGTAGGAAGCTTGGTTACCTGTGAGCGTATCTGTGCTGTAAGAATACAGTCTATACTCAGAGGAGATGAAAGTTGAAGTTTAATCACCAAATCTGTGAGAGGACACAAGTCTAAGCCTCCAGACTAAGATGTTGCAGGCTTAGAAAGAATTTAAGATGAAATAAAGTTATTTTTCTGCTTCCAAATAGTGACATCAATAAGTCAGTTTACAATGAACCTGGGTACAAATCCTAGTTGTCTCAGATTAGTTATTTGTCAAATCAAAGTTTTTGAGACCAAAAATAGAGAGATGTTGAGTTTTTCCAGTGATGATCAGTAAGTGTGTGTTTGTAAATCACCCCTTAAAACTGTCAAAAACTGCTGGAAAAAATGACAGCTTCTGAATGTGTAGAAATGATTTGTAGTTGTAGACAAAATTGTCTGAATTAAATTTTTATACGACCTGTCACCTTGATTCAAACTTCTGATACATTAATTAGCCCAACTGGATTAAAGTTTAAAGATTAAAAAAACCATATAGGAAACATAATGACTAAAAGTTGACAAAGTCATGAATTTTCGTCGACTAAAAATAAACTAAAACTATGAAAGATAGAAATTACTAAAATGTGACTTAAACTAATAAGCATTTTCATCTCAAGACTAAAACTAAATCTAAAATAGCAGTCAACATGAACACTGCTTTCAGAAAGTTAGATGAGAAGACTGATCATCTTAGCATAAAGAATGAAACCTGGGAAAAAACCAAATAAAATACACCTACACACACCTCTTAAACATTTGTTAATACATTGTATCTCACGTGTTTAATGTGTACACAAACAGTCCTGTAAAACAACTACTTATGATCTTAGGGGGTGTAAGCTTGTAAACAACATCTGGATACAGTGACTTTCTGGACAATGTCATTGAAGTTGATAGGCGAGTAGATATACTCAAAGACACTCTGTTTAGAAGAGCTGGATGAGTAGAAGAACTGCTTTTTGTCAAGACCACAAATTGTTGTATTTATATTTCTGTTTAAACAAACAACAACAAAAAAAAAACTTTCTGAATATTAAGAGTATTTTTGAGAGCCATGTTAGCTGTAGGCTATTCCCCTGCTACCAGTCTTAATGCTAAGCTAAGCTAATTGCTTACAGACATGACAATAGTAGCCTATCATTCTTCTCATCTCTCAAAAAGAAAGCCAATAATCATGTTTTGCAAAATGTTGAACTATTGTTTTGAAAATTTGTAGGTAACTGTAGTAACTGTAATGTTTTTAAACATATCTCTGCATATGGTAGAGAATCTGTAGGCAATGGTACAAGATAGTGCTGTAGTCAAGACAGCACCAACCGAGACCAGGACATTACCGAGACCAGAGAGTACCGGGACCGAGACAAGACCAAGACTTTTGAAGGTCGAGACCAAGACAAGACCAAGACCATATATATAACAAATCCGTGTGACTAAATTCTTACATTTTTACATGTATCTCAGCATAGCAAGTTGGAAAATGACATATTCTGCCATATATGAAGAGGGGAGACTCTCTGGAATCTGGCAATATAAGAACCATGATGGTGGGACATTCTGTCACTTCACAGTTTTCCAAAACATGTGGTTTGTGCCAGGTGGACATAATTGCCAGTATTTTTTCATTATTGCAAGAAATTCCATTGACTCATTCACAAGTCAAAAATGTGTTTTATCTGAAAGAAACATGCAATATTTACATCTAAGATAATAGAAAAATAGTCAACCAAGTGCAATGATGTCCTCCAAGATAATATTTGTTTTTCAGTTTCAGTTATATATTGGGGGGACATTTTGGGCATTGGTGGGGGGGCACATGTCCCCTTCAATGTATATGGTGACCACGGCCCTGTCAGCATGCATAATTAGGCTGCAGTTGTCTGGGTGCGCGAAGGTGAAGTGCCTGGTCTTGTCATACAAAGTTTGATGGAGTGTCAACTGGACAATATGGAGATATTTGCATCTTGAAAGCCGGACTACAAATGTAGATAGACAGGGAGAAACACATGCAAGCCTAAGACGTGGTAAGATACGATATTCCTCACTATATGAAGTGACTGATAACAAGATCTGTATAATGGATTGTAAAGTAATTTGTCAGGTTTTTATTTTGTAGACAATTAATCTGGATTTAAAGCATGATGGGATGACAGCACAATGATGTGTGTGGTATCACTAGAAAGCTCTGCTCCTGCACTTTCATGTGATATGCGTGGCATTTCTGTGCGAGCCTGCGTTCGCAAGTAATCCATCCAAGAGTAATGTGTGTGCAGAGCTGTCTGAAAGCTTTGTTATACATAATTTTAGTGTAACTTTATCATTTTTTTCGCTGTGAAAACATTGGACTACCGACAAGTGCTTGGCCTTGTCAGAAAGCTACAATTCCGCTGTTTCACGTGATATGCGTGGCTTCTCGCTATGACGGTCGCGGACAAAATCAGTAGAGAAGAACAGGTGTGAATTTGGACGCACTATGCGTCATTCGGGCCCATAGGGTTAAATAAATATAACAACAAAAACAATATCTGCTCTGTTGTTGCAGAGCACAATGAAACAAATCTTAGAGTTCACACAGCCTCTCCTCCTGCCGTCTCCATCCTCTGTGTGCAGGGGGCGTGTCAGTCACTCACACTGACACCGGGCAGGTAGCAGCTGCAGCTGGGGGAAATCTTTATGCTACCAATGATTTGAAGTTATTAGCTGTTTTTGAGATGGTCTTTTTCACTCTTATCAGTAAAGCACGGACAAAAAGCATCAGTGGTGGTCTCGACCGGTCTCGTTCAAAAAACCGGAGTCCGCCCAGTCCGAGACCGAGACAAGACCGAGTAAAAATGCCCTCGATTCCAAGACGAGACCAAGACCCTCAAAAAATGAGAAAAAGACCGATCTCGAGTACTACAACACTAGTACAAGATTTGGTATTGGAAGCATTCTGGTTTCCGTTTGTAGTCCGAGTAGTATTGAGAAATCACATCTGAATGGCAGGTTAAGTCAGGTTAAGTCTGTGTGTAGAGGTAAAACCAGGCCACAAAGAACAACACCAGGCCTTGAAGCCAGTAGGGGCCTAACACTAGAATTACAACTTCCAGGTCCGTTATATGATGCCACGGGGCCCAAAGATGTACATTGTGAGCAAGACAGCTGAGTGGCGTCACAACCACTGCAAAATAACCCGTCACTCTTGGAATTTGATCCATTTAGTCTGATAAAATTAAACCCCATTCAAGTTAGCAGAGGGCTAAACCAGAAGTTAGCCGCTCGGCTACCATAAGTCTCTTGTGTACTTGCTCTATGGGCCCCCTCAACGTGGAAGATATGGGTCATTTAGTACCCTGCAAACTGAACTTTTCTGGCTTCATGCAACACTGAGCAACTTTTATAGGAATGAACTAGGGTCCGTCTCCACCATTGTATCTAGTTCTGTTTATACATCCATAGATGGGACACACTGACCGAAAAGCAATCTCAAAACCCATCGGCTATTGTCTGAGAATGATCTGGCTGGCACACGGAAGAGGACGTTTGGCTCTGATATCCGCTGGCTACACCGGAACCCCCGAAATATTGGCCATTGCCACCAGAGAATTATTGTCACCAGACCAATAGCTGATGAGTTCCGAGATTTACAATAGTGGCACATCAGAGTTGAATGCAATACAATACAGTTTACCCACAAAGGTGGAACATTGTCTTGGTTCATCTGGAATTTCATTCAAACACTGAAACATACACACACAGCCCATAACAACACTGACAGTACAAATACTCTGTGGAATTGCCTTTGGAATAAATGGCATCTTATATATGTTATGTGTAGCCGTAGGTAGCACCTACCTAGCTTATGTAGCACCTACCAGAGTTTAGCTGGATGGACCAATCACAGAGACATTTTTCACTGACATTTCTGTAATAACTCGGCAGTGGATTTCAGATGACACTGTATGTACATATTCAACACAGATGCCTCACAGCAGACAGCTGAGCTAATATCAGGGACAAAAGTAGAACATTTCCCAAACACTGAAAACAACAACAACAAAAAAAAACACCGGACCTGACTGCAGCCCATCCCAACAGCTCCTTATCACAGCTGAAGATGTATTATGCAGCCTATCTCACACAATGCAATGTGAAATGCTCTTACTGCAGTTGTCCCACGAAGCAAATGGATTTTCTTTTGTGCCTACTGTGACACAATTTTCAGGCTGTGTCATTACATGTTCAACAAAGCCTTGCTTTCAATGGTTGTCATGGACACAAATGGCAAAAGCTCCACACGTCCAGTTTTTGTGAGACCAACAGCTTGATTGGCATTTCGAGGCGTGTCTGTTATTGTGTATAACACCTCTATCCCTGAATACACGCAGCGTGAACTAAACTGTTGTTTCATTTTTATACAGCATGCACCTCCTCTAATCACTCCACATTATTTTCAAAGATCCCCACCAGTGTACCTGCAGGCGTGTGCTGTTGATTAGAGACCTCCATAATTGATTTAACAGCCAGAAAATTATGCAGAAATAATACTAATGATAGCACTAGTGTTGAAATCAAGGTTTTAATGCACTGCCGCTGTTGAGAGTACCCTGCTAAGAAGCCTTACCTTTCCAAAAAAAGCACTAGTGCTTTGTAATGCCACATAGGTCACTGTATGTGGGATATGTAAGTGGATTATCCAACCATTTGTGATGCAGAAAGGGGTCTATGGTTAAAGATTTAATATTCAAGATTCTGGAAAGCACGTTGAAGAGCCTTCTTTAAAATCTGAATGTGTTTTATATGCTTGTGGGGAGATTGCAGTTTGGGTTTGTTGTATTAAAATCATTCAAGGACAGTCAAGGACAGCTGTCAAGGGTTCAAATTCCTTTTCATTAAAAAAAGAGGAAGCATCACAAATCCACTAACACTTATACAATGGTAATACACACTCACACACATAGAAAGTGGATGCGTACCAATCGTTATTGCTGGAATTCTGAATTTCGCTTTCCCTTTTCATGGCGAAGGTTGCCTGTGATCCCATCCATCAATCAACACGTGGAGTGAGGATGCAGCGGGGAAGAGTGAGACCTCATGGTTCTCATACTGATGCTGTTCTTTTTTTCTTTTCTCTTTTTTCACCCATCCACCTTCTTTCAAGTATCTGTTCTCATCTCTCTTCGAACTTGATTCAACACGAGGGAATGAATTTTCGCATGAGGTCAAATATGAGATATGTGGAACTGAATTATTGATGCATTTCTAGCTGGCCTCTGTAGTGGCTTTTTCTTACAAGGAGGGTTTGTACAAATTTCTGTCTAATGTCCGGTGTCACTGAGAAGTCGTCCCCGCGTTTTTGTTTTGGAATAATGCAGCTTTGATGCTGCTGTGTTGAATGATGTTGAAATGATGTTAGACACCGTGAGGGTCAGTCAAATCTATTCATATTTAGCAGTTTCATTATTATAAGAGATATATATCAGTGCAGGCAACTAAAGGATTCAATACCTATGAGCACCTGCAGAGAAAGTGCAGCAGAAGTAGACTTGGAGTAGAAACAGCAATCAACCCTCTTGTTTGTTGATTCCACTCCTACATCAATAATAGGCACTGCTTGATTACAACCCCCAATAGAAAGTATAGATTTGCCTGAATGGTAGTTTTTATTCAGGGCATGAATGAACGGCATGTGATTTCTCGCCAAGGATTACATGATTGAAGGCTGAAAAATCGATTCAGGTCAAAACTAGGTTGTTTTTTTAACCAACAATAAGCCTGTGAAATGGTCAAAAGATATGAAAATCTAAGAAACGCTTCTCTGTTTTTTTCCCCCTCATGGAGAGTCTACAGGGTTGGCAGAGTCCTGTGGAGAGAGCGAGAGAGAGAAAAAAGAAAAACGTCAATGAATCACGCTACACTTGAGTGTCTTGCTTGATATCTGCAGAGCAATTTCTTCAGTTGTGTTTTCTTTTCGAATGGACCCGAGTTCTGCCAACATCACAGTAATTGGTCACCTGTGGAAAAGAGTGTTTGGCAGCAAATGCAAAAACATTTATTAATACATCTATTCAATGTAATGTGCATGTGATTGTAATAGTGCAGCCTGTTTGGTTTGTTTATAGTCCCAACAGGCTCGATATTTCATGGCTACTTATTGTCTTTTACACAAATGTTATGATTACTACGATGATGAGCCTTGAATAATGAGTAGATGTCATTGTGTTTCACAGTTATCAGTGACAGAGATTTCGCCATTGGCATAACTGAACAGTGATTCCTAACCTAAGGTACTACCTAAGGGATATTTCGGTGGTGTCAGTTTCCAGAGGGCAAATACATTACATTATGTTCCTCACAATCATTAAACCAGTTTTGAGGTCGAGAATCTGATTTATCAACATGGGTTAAAATCAGCTGTGTAGAATAATGTATTTATTGATATTATATTGTCTATAATAATTAAAGGGACTGCGAAATTCAGAGCTCATGAGTTGTCAACATAGAGGTAGCTGAGCTAGCGACCAATTTGGAAACAGCAAATATGTTTTGAGGGAAATGCAATGCGTAATGATGAAATGTTGTTAACATACCTGGCAAGTCCCCAAAATGTTGCTACTGAACATATCAGCAAAATGTTCACTGACAATGACTGACAATGTTCTCACTCCTAACCTTTCAAATGTTGCGGTTTGGTCAGTGGACTTTCACATTTACACATGAGGGGCTAAGAATCCTGCATGCGTCTGTTGTTGACGTTCTGGGACGCCGTGTCAGTTTACAACGGTTACAAGCATGGTGTCTTTTCAAAATACACTTCTGTTTTCACAGGAAATGTACAGTTTCTGCTTGTTAGATGCATAGTCTTTTCAAAATAAACTTACGTTAGTAAAACATTTTATGTTTATGTTTATTTCCTTGTGCAACAAAAGCACTTGGTTAGGTTTAGACAGAAACAGCGTGGTTTGGCTCAACATTCATACAGGGAGCGAACACTAGGCTCCTGGTTGAAAGTCCTGTGTTTTTTTGTATCCATCCACCATCCACCTCTCCTCCCACCCACCCTAGTGGGACTTTCCAGCTCATTATATTACGTTGTTATTCAACATTGCATGGCAGTGTATCATACCGCCATGAAAGGATGCCTTTTTTCGTCGGTGTCTGATGTTGAAGTCACTGACTAAGTGGCAGTATTTGCCGACTTTGGAATTGAATTTCAGTTGCTTTCTGCCAAAATAGGCAATCTTAACCAAAAATTACTTAACCAAAATTACGACTTTTGCCTAACCTTAAACAAAGTGCTTTTGTTACCTGCACCTAAGACAAGGGTCTTTGTTATGTTTATTATGAAAATGTAACCAAAATTACAATCTTTCCCTGACCTTAATCAAAGTTTGTTGCCTAAACCTTAAACAGGAGTCTGGACGCAAACCAAGAGTTCTGGTGTCAATATCCTGCACTTTGTAGAGCCACCATCCTCCTTGTCAAGCCTACATGAATGTAGTGTTTTGTTACCTGAAAGAAACATTGTCTCTGAACATAATCTAGGCAGTGATTACACTGACTAATCATCAGAATTAAGACAGCAGTTTAGTCACATACTAATGTAATTTCTAGGAGACAGATAGAGCTAACAGAGGGGGAACCGGAGGGTGGGTGCTATGCTTCTGCAGTGACACCACCCTGATATCAACTGTTGCTGTATGGGAGCAGTGCAAAGCGGTGGCAGAGAGCAAGCCAGTGGGATGCATACGTGCACAAACATGCATCCAGACTGGCTTACCACAACAAACCACAGAGAAACTCAGATTAAGGCACACAGAGGTAGCCTGACTTCATTCTCTGCTCAGGATGCCATCACTATATCTTTATATATCAAATAGGGGTTAGTTGCTATATTAATGCTCTGAATGTCACGCACAGAACCCTAAAGTTTTTACATGTCATGGAAACACTAAGCTGTGTAATAGTGTAACTAACCAGATGAATCTCTACTCTGCGTTTTGGATGAAAATATTGTATTCACACACATTTTTAGTCAGACAACCTTTCTTTTTATGATGATATCATATAAATTGATATATGATCAATAATTCAAGAGATTTTGAGATCAACAAATCCCCAAACTGTTGTAGACATAGACAACATATTGCCAAGTAAACAAGGTCGAATACTTTATTATATTCTGTCATGTTTACCAAGAATGTGTCAATCCTCACTCACCTCCTCCACATCACCTGTGCTGCCCTGTCTTCACCTACCTTCTCTCCCTGAATCATCTGGAGCAAATACAAAATCGTCAGCGACTGTGTGCTTATTGATCGAAATGAGGCAGCCAAAAAGAGTAATGATAGACTTTTACTCTATTGTATTTTATCAGTTCCCAAAAATCACACTATTCACGCTCACCTCCTCCAAATCACCTGTGCTTGGCCTTTCTCCAGCTTCCTTTCACTGCTGCCTCTTTCTCTGTCCACTCAGTCCACAAGAGTCATCATAAGATAGTTTGGTATACTATTGAATGCTTTTCATATTTGAACAGCATTGGGCTACATCTATAACGTTAGGTGAGTGTAGGCTGTTGCCTTCTCAACCTTTAAGTTGATCCTTTCTTATTTACCTTTGTGCCTCCTCTGCTGCCATCGATCCCTTCTCCTTTTCTTTTGCCTTATTATAACAAAGTGAACAAGCAATGATTCTCTCCTTTGAACCCAGATTTGGAACATCATTGCATTCTCGTTAAATGTGTTTGGGGGCTCACACAACAATCTGATACTTTCTAAAGCCCTTGTACCCCCGAAGTGTGTTGTGATTAAGCTCCAGCACTTCTTTATTGCTAAAACACGAGGTCAATACTCGTATAATTATTGTGTTAAATTACAGCCCCTTGAAAATCAATTGGAATAAACACATTTGAAACATGATGAGTGGTGTTGATAAAAAATGTAGGCTACTTGAGTTTATCTGACAGGGCTGTGGGCGAACGTCACACTTGGGAATTACAGTAATACAGTGTATGTAAAGCACTGTACTGCACTTGGCGGTGAAGACTGTAAATAAAGTCTAGGTAAAAACTGAATTTGTCTTTGTGACACTGATGTAACTGATATCCCAGCACCAGGGTGTGTCCTTCATCCCTCACCGTCACGGTGGCTGCTTCCTTCCCATCATCCCTCTGCAGGCGAATGTCACACAGTGAAATGTGAACGGCCGTGCGGGATTGCAGACCTTGACAACACATCTGATAGCTGCTAAGTATCGAGCCGCTGAACACTGAACAGTTATGCTGCCTTCCTCTGCCCACTCAGTCTAATGCTGACCACTGCAACAAATGGGCCATTGACATGATCATAATCCGTGTATTAGGAGAGGTTAACAAGAAAGTCAATTGCTTTGTCATTGCAAGGTGGGTACATTTAGTCATGTACCAATTATATTGCAATTGTGAGGTAAAAATAACAGTCCTTTTGATGGATCATAGACATTTGAGTTTCTCTAATTCTAATGGGATTTGGAAAGGTTTCATAAGAGCAGAAAGAGAATTGTCTCATTCCGCAGAGCACCATGTAATCCTTTTGGCATTAGCATTACAATAACAAACAGGAGTTTCAACAGAACAAAACAACAAATCCCTTGAATATAAATGGCAAATGTCATATATCTGTAACCCTTTAACACCCACTCCACTTGGACATAATGTTTTCAAGGATTTAACTGCTTTAAAGGTAGGGAGACACAATGTTTTTAAAGTTGCAACATATAAATATTTTTACTTTTACTATAGATTAAATGACTATCTGTAACCTGAAAGGGGCCGCTGGTAGAGACAAACCCACAAAGAGTTATGTCTTGACTCTGCAGCTGCCCTCTGATCTACAGAAGTTTTTAGTGTCTTTCAGCCCATTGTTTCAGTTTTAAAGCCTTACATTACAGTTTTAGTTCAGTCTCTTGTTTACAGCAGCAGAAGGCAGCTGTTTTCAGCAAAAAGCTCTAAAAGCCCACTGAAAAATACCTGGTCCAGCACCACACACTAGAAAGTTTTTAGCACATAAAGAGCCTGACATTTCCTGTCAGAAGTGGGTGGAGACCAAAACAAAGCTAAAAGAGGTGAGTGGATTTTGAACTTATATTTTTTGGTGTCTAGAAAAATGAGTCCAAATAAATTCAGATATGTCTGCTGGATGTATGAGTAGAGAATTGTTTGCTAACACTTTTCACTGTATCAACTTCATAAAGTGATATAGCCCAGTCGCAAGAGCAAAATGTTGGTATTGTCCATTTCTGCAAACTATGGAAATGTTACATTTGTATGTTTCATATGTATCATATCAACGTTTGTAAAGTGACATAGTATGTGGACTGAAATTGTCAAGGGAAGTGAAGGGCATGGTGGTGGCATGACATCTTGGCAAGACCTCAGCCAAGCTGCAGCGCACTGCAGATAACTGTTCAAGACCAGTGTTTTTGGCGAGTCATTGGCGTGTTTCCAGTGACTTTTTAGCCACCAAATGTGGTAGTTTTTTAGCGCCCCATCATTGAGTCTCATTCATGAAACGTGAGCAGAAGGAATTTGTGTGTAAACTGTTCGCAGATAGAAATTTACGTGCATGTCTGCATTCATCAATATTTTAGTAGCTCCTATCTTTTCGTAGCTACTAACAAAATCTACTCCTGCTCCTGACCACTCGCAGTGCTTGTGTAAATTTAGTAAAGCACATAAATATTGCTTTTCACTATTGGAAATTACAATTTTAATTCGTATTGCACTCTGTTATGTACACAATACACAGATGCCTTTGAAACACGTAATCTAAACATGACAAAAATATTAAAAATATAACACATTTAGTTACATTAGTTGGCAATTAGCAGGTTTAAGATCCAGATTAGGTTCATGATTGTGAATTATCTATGTAAATCGACTCAATAGATTACGTTCTTACATTCTTTCTACATGTTGAGTGATGATAATAAAAATATCCATAAGGACAGCCGGATCACAGCCTCTTCGGCCTCGGTGCCTGGGTTCAACAGGGGCAGCAGGAGCAGCAGGTGGTGGAGCCACAAAGGAGCACGCACCAGCTGAGAGAATTATTTGAGACAACACATTTTTTTTTGTTGTTGTTGTTGTTTTTTGTGGCTTTTTGATCATTTCAATGAATAAATCTGATTTGAAAAATGTTTAATTTACGTTGTATAAAACAGAACTTTAGGCTATTAAGATTCAAATAATTTGAAGACGATGCATACAAAACTGCTGTAGGCTATATGTTATCCATATCATTTGTTAAAATAAATGTTAAATAGCCTAGCTCTACATTCCGACAGCCATCACTGATTTAGAGTTTATCCATTACGCACAAAACATCTCTGGTTTCCCGTTCCCACTTCATTCAAAACCCCACAAATGAATCTTTTGTTTGTTTGGTGACCACTGTATTTTTTGTGTGTGTGTGCTTATGCGTTTGTTTGCCTCCAGTTTCATATCAAACCATTTACGCTTCACCTCTGACATGGTTCTTTGTACTACAGAGACAACATTAACAGCATCTGTTACCTCCCTCCAGGCCTTCGCTTTGCCTGTCCCTGTCACACCACTACTAACTGAAAAAAATAAAATGTTTTTTTTTAAGTCCACTTCGCCCAAAATTATTTCGATCTCCGCTTCGGAAAAATTCTTTTTTCTTTCTCTCTCTTTCTTTCTTTGCGCCATGACTGACAGGTCGACAGGATGCACCTACACCTCTTTATATGGTGGTCATTGGCTATTCATGGGTGGGGATTTATGCTAATTGCTGATTACCGGGAGAGCGCTGTCACTTTACGATGGATTGGCATTCATGATCATACACACGTGTTTACGATAAAATCTGAGTTTCCCGCGGCGTTCCTGAATCCGGAGTAGGTTTTTAGTAGTGTAGGTTTTTATGTGCAAATCTACACACAGATTTACTCACTTTTCATGAATGAGACCCATTGTGTTTACACCGGGGATAGTGCCATGGAAAGCAGTTGTATTTTACAGAGGCATCACTTTAATTCCTGCCACGAAAAAAAGTTCATTTTTATCAAGACATTGCTGTATTTCCTGTCAGAATAATGCCACAAAAAGCCACAATTTTGCAACCAAAACCAGGTAATTTAAGTCAAAACATGATCTTTTCCTAACCACAACCAAGTGGTTTTTGTGCCTGGACATAGCTACACAATAACCAGCATTGTTGACATATCTGCTACATAATGACACACAACATAATGTACCCATGGTTTGCAGAAACGTACAATGCCAACATTTACTCTGGCAGTTGGGTTGAGTGATATTGGATCACTTTGGTATGCTGGTCCCCAGTGGCAGCTGTAAGGTTTCAGTTTTATTCTATGCCATGCATTGTAACTGGATAAATTATAATAATAAATTATATAGCAGGGCATTCTTTTTTAAATTGACCACAATGACTGAAAAGCTGAGAGTCTAAACTGCTAGATTAAATGTTCATGTAACTTTTAAGCAGTCTGTTTAAGGCCTGCATAAAGCCAGCATCCCTCAGGCAGAGTGGATGGGTGGTGAATTGGCAATGATTTTAGTGATATAAAGGCATACAGTATTTAAACATCACATGCTGAACAATGCTTTGTAATTGATCGTTATATAATCATACAAAACGTTTCCAAGTGTGCTACACTGTAGCTTTGCAGTGAGAAAGTGAGACAAGAGCTCGCTGTCCCACAAAACATTAGGCTCCTGCTGAGCTGTTTTTTCCTTAACTGTAACATAAACCTCCTGGGCATCATCAGCCTCTAAATGACCACACTCACCTTAATATCAAAGTAAACACACAGAGCAGGTCAAAAATGAGTTGTTGCACCAATAAATTGTATAGAGTCAATGGTTCTACGGAAGCATGAAATAGATATTGATTCCATTGTGTACTTCTGTTTTCTTCAGCATCTTATCTCAAGCAGAGGTTGTAGAAGTTATGCATATACTTCAGCCAAGGGTAATTACCCCAACAAGACTCAACTTAGATTTTCTTTGATTTTACGACAACTGTGGTTCATGGTCAAAGAACAAGTAAACTTTCCCTGGTTAAATAATGAGTAACATATTTTTAAAGTAGCTATGTTTTGAATACTTTTTAGGCCAGCTTGTAAAATATAAAAATATCTTTTTTTTATTCTGAATAATGAACTGTTTTCATTATAATCTAATATTTATACCATAATGCAGAATATTTTAGGATTTTGATAGCACTTTGTAGATGCAGCATTCGTCAGCAGCGCACAGTCTTCAGCAAGTGAATCTTGTCTCTGGAGCAGAAAGGTTTTTATATGCAAATAACCAATATCAGGGATTCATATATATTTGATAGGATTCTGAAATCCAACATTATCAGTCAGCACACTGTTAGGACTCACATCAAACTTGTCAAAGTCAAAGGCTGACAGAAATAACAGTAATCTCTCAATATCTTTAAAGTTCAGTAAATGTTTCACACACATAATTGATTAATGTCATTCAAGGGCACCACTCAGTCAAGCAAATAGATGTTAACTGTGCCTGAATTGCACTTCGGGCATGTTTGTGTCTGTGAACAAATTTTCACCTTTAAAAGAAGTTCAACTTTAGAGGAGGCAGTACATCAAAAAGGTTAAAGAATTCCATTTTTGCATTTTATGTCTGCTAAAATGAGAACTAGGCCCAAACATTTCAGAAACAATTTTTTAATGTTCATATTTTCTGATGTGTAAGGAAATAAGTGGCAAATTATGGAATATAGATGTTGAATATTACAGTCTTTTTTCTTCTCTTTTTGGGAAAGCAGAGATAGTCAATGTCATATGCACGACGGGGTTCTGCCTACGCTCAGTGCCCTTTGTTATCGCTATGCATTTTCTGCAGATGATGAGAACACAATGCTTCTTGACCCACTTGGACCACTTTGCGGGAATGCTGCCTTCACGCTGGCAATGACATTTAAAATCACAATCCTCATTGTTGAAGGAGCTGAACCCTGATGTAGCCCCATCAGTAAATGGTCAAAACAGTCTCTTTTCCTTTGTTTTTTTCCAGGACTGTTTCAATAAGAAGCGGCTATGTTGCTGCTACTAAATGACTCCACCTCAACCTCAATTAAATGTCACAAAAACCTAAAATGAATGTCTTGAAAGAAAATATGCCAGGGCTAAACTATGTTAGGCTACTCTCTGTTAGTAATCAGATGTCTGTGACACTTTTGTTTCTGAAATGAAAAGGACTGAACATGTCTTGTGTGTATCATCCCTAAAGCTTTTATTCTCACTCACTCATTTTAATTCTTTTTTTTGATACCATTTCTGATACCTGACCTCAGTGATCTCAGAGATCAATCTTAAAGGTTTGCAATGTGGGAGCAAGATCTGGGCGCTGAGGTATGAATATAGAAAATGACTGTGTAATTTCTGTTACTGTACCTGTTTTACTGTGTTACTGTAGAGAAAATACTATATGTTCTGAGATAACTTTCTCGGTTAAATTAAGTTAGTATCAAATCTCTCCCTGTCACAGCTAACGGTCATTATTATGTCATTGTGATTGTTCCACTTAAACTGTAATACGTGTGTGTGTATAAAACCCACTGTTTTCAAGGTCAAGAATGCTCAAACACTGTTATAGTTATATTGATATTATGATGCATCATAATAGTGACATTTCCTGACATTTGGATTGATACTTAACAGTAAACATGATGTTTTTCTTGTTGACTTCAGTCTGCAGTGCAAACTAGGCAATAGATAAATATATAGAGTATATATTAAAAAAAATGCTATGATATGAAGGCAACAACCACTGTCCGAAATAATCATTGGCAAATGTAATTCTAATCATAAATATATGTATCTAATTGCCATTATTAGTTACTGGTTCCAGTATTACAGTGAAGTGCAGTTCTACGTGTGTCTTGTGCAAGTGGTGTTGCCGTACTCTATCAGAAGCCCTTGCTTGTCCTGTCTGTCCGTTTTATTAGTTTCCAATGTATTAGAAAGTGGAAAACTAAAATGTAATTAGAGTGTTATATTACTGTCAATTGTAATAGTTTTTGTTAAGTGTTAGTTTGTCATAAAAATGTAAAAAGGCCATTAAAAATGCACAGTATGTCATAAAAAAGTCATTAAAAACGTCATCACATAATGAGAAGTAATAGTGTGTTTCCTGTGCAGCCGTCAATCATAAGCTGACTACCCAAAGTGGTGGTCAACCATGATCTAAGGTTTTTGTTTCTTTTAAATGGTCCATCTAGCCATAATGTTTTTAAAAATCTCTCCTGGGGGAAATTTCCCTCTGACCCCCATGTAGGGTTGGGACACAGATGGTGTTGATTGAAAATGTTAAACAGGTGATTATAGCCTTAAGTACAACACTACAATATCTCAGATCAAACAGTCATTAAAATGTCTGTGTTCCTAAATGCAGGATGCATTTAAAATAATATGGCATGCTATTCTAATGGCATCCTCTGAGCTGTGAAGAAAATTTTATTGGTATTTTAAAAGAAGATCATAGATTACCTCTGTAATAGTATATATTATATTCTGATAACGTGTTAGCATTTTCACAGCGCATTTTGGTGCTCCTCAGGGATCAGTCTTAGGTCCTCTTTAGCTGCTAATCTCTCAATGTTTGCTCAGCCAAACTACTACACTGTCTCACCGTAGGTGTGCTCAGAATAAGGAACAACTCTCATGTGTTTGTTTATGAACTTTTAATTCAAACCATCAATAAAACTATACACAGTCCCCCTTGAATCCACAGCCTTTTCCCTTAACAGCAAACATGTAGGAATACAGACAGTTAGTGCATAGCAGGAGGAAACACTTAAGAAAATTAATCCATCTAAGTAATCATGTAGGAATAAAACATTATCTAATAAGACAGGCAAAACCTTTAATGAGGTTGCTCTCCACCTGTGGTTTTATTCTATCATTTTTCTGTAGCAACTGAAGATGAACATTTTCTTTTTCAGAGCGCATCCATGTCTCAAGGAACCGTCTTAGCTGAAATAAAACTGTACTTGATATTACTTTTTTTTTTTTACACAATGAAAGGCTTTACATTGGGTTCTTTTGAAGCTAGAACAAATCAAGTAAACAAAACATGTTTGTCCTCACTCGGAGCATCCAGATGAACAGGTAATTGAAGTGGAATTTTTCGAAATTCATTCATTCATTTGTTAGCTGTTGTGTCCAATCCTACAGTGGTAAATGTTCAAAGTGAAAATGAAATGATAACCTTTTGAAGGTACAGGAAGGATTTCTGCAGGAGGTGTGATATGAGGTCTGCCTTGGACATGTACCTTTAACAGCAATGTACACAGGGGAGCACACAGGGGATCAGCCTGTGCCCTTCATTTCCAGCCTCGACACGCTCTCTCAGCCAGTGAGAGGCACTCTGGTAAGTCACGGTGGATCTCAACAGGATCTGGCAACTAGGTACAATTTCATTTTGTTTTTGTTTTCTTTTTAATCTACCGTTACTATAGAAACACTGGGGAAATTATTTCTCTTTCTCCACGCAGTTTATGATGGACCTGTGAGCACTGAGGATACCAGCATGCTAAACATGAATGTGTATAAATAAGTATTTTTAGTCAAATAAAACAAGCTGTGAACAACATCATTACAAAGGTTTTACACTGGTTTATGGACAGACACCATCGTCCAAACAGCAGTATACTGTAAATACCTTAAGGTTTCAGGTAGCTCATAGCCATGAATATTAAGTTATTTTCATCCTATTTAATCCTTCTGTCCACTTGGGTTGGAGTGAACAAGAATAGTGCAGTATCTAATGAGGAGCATGCATGCTCGTGCAATGCCTGGCCTTCATACTGACTGTCACAGAGCATAGAAGAGTCACTTATCCTTCATGCTGGCCCTCCATGTTTCCCACTGATGCCTTATTATCTGCAGCAGCCATGCACAAGGAGAGTACAAATGTATTGATTGTTGACGCCCTCAAATGGCAAGACTCAGGGGAACTGTTACAGAAATGTACTTCCTAATGCTTGAGCAAGAACTGGAATGTTTTTCATATTGAATAGAAAATGCATGAATGTTAAGATGTTTAAATCCTGTATTTTTCTGTGTAGAGCTCAGCAGTGACAAGAGAGCCTCAGGCTTTTCTTCACTTTTTTTTCTACAGAAAAAAGGAACATTTTTGCACATGAATACACACACACACACACACACACACACACACACACACACACACACACACACAAACATCAGCAATATATATAACTGAAAGAACATATTTCATACAGGGTTGACCTCCATCTAGTGGCAGAACTGATTCCACTTTAAATGCATTTAGATTAATGACTGAGACCCTGTAACATCGACACACTGGTGAAACCCAACTAGACTAGAGTGGGCTACAGAGAATACATAGAATAGAACACAATATATAGAACAGAATCAAATAAGATTAGAAAATTATTAAACAGATAGGTATGGAATGAAATAAAACATAATAGATTAGGCCAAAACAGACCAGAATACAATAAACTAGAATATAATAACAAGATGATGAGTAGAATAGAATAAAAAGAACATAATACAATAGCACAGAATAGCATAAAAGATCACAATAGAGCTGAATATAATAAAGTAGAACAGAATTAAATAGATACAAACAGTTGGTAATTTATAAACTTTCTTAAGATGCCTTTATTTCATTTAACCTTTATCAAGCCTTCTACAGAATAAAACTGATTAAAAAAAACTGTCCCACGTAGTCCTATGTGTAAGTTTATTTTACACAAGGCAAATCCCTCTGTAAATGACCAAGTATTTAATTAGGATGAAGGATAGAAGATGGAAGAAAAAAAATTTAAAACAGCCATGACATTTTAAATGCAATTATTTCCACGTGGACAATGTCAATAGCAATTACAGACACAAAAGTTATTACGTACAAAAAAAAAAAGTTTCATTATAATGGGATGATATGAATGAAAAATCCCAATTTAACTAAGCCTGAGTGAAAACATAGCCATCTTTTGTATCTTGTTTCTCTAATTTAACCTTAAAAGGAATCAGCATGTCTCCTACACTGTTTTGAATGTAGCAGACAGACTGCTAGCCCAGCACCTGCTAATATGTGCTCACCTATTTTCTCTGATAAGCTAAGGTGTGATCACTTTACTTCTGATACAGACACTGAGGAGGTTTTTACCGGGAGTCGAATCTGCAGAGGTCTGTAGGAGGGCTGCTAACTATGGTGGTTGACCTAAAAACATGAAACACAAAATTGTGAATGGCCCTAACTAGAGCCAGTGTTTGGTTTGTCCATTCTGGGCCACTGTAAAAACATGGCAGTGCAACATAGCAGACTCCATATAGATATAGACGGCTAAGTCTAAGGTAACAAAAATGCAATGCTTCTTATTTTCAGGTGATTAAACAGTAGGGAAAACATGATACCGACATACGCCACCGGCCACAGCCGAACCCGTCAACTATCACTGCTTTGTTGGTGGATGTCAGCATCAGATACCAACGCACAAGACTTTTTTTGTGGCCATGATTATTCCTGATGCCGTCGGCAACTACAGTAGTATAAAGAGTGAAAAACTCCCTATAGGGCAGGTAGGAGGGGAGATGGATAGATTAAACTAACATCAGACTTTCATCCAGGAGCCCTGCTATCTGTATCCTGTGTAAAACCCAAAATTTAATGGAGTTATTTCGATAACAACATAGTGTGCTAGTACGTGTAGCACGCTACACTACTGACATATGTCACATGATGTGACATTACGTAACAACTGTATGTACTTTAAGCCAAACCATGATGTTTTTTTTAAAACCTGACAACATGCTTTTGTTGTCTAGACTTAAGGAAGTAAACCTGAAGAGAGAGTGATTTACCTATGTTCTAAGTGTATTTTGAAAAAGACTGTATGCATGTCACGAGCAGAAATCTAAATTTCCTGTGAAAACAGGAAGTGTATTTTGAAGACACCATCTGTGAGCATCCAAAACTGAGGCAGGAAGCTACCCAGCGCTTCATATTTTGATGTTCAGGCCCACTAACAAAGTAATGGTATTTGAAGAGTTGGGTTGAGAATGGGTTGATATATGTATGTATATATCAGGGGTGATTGCTCTGAGACAACAAGGGAGGCTGAACTTCCCCTAAAATTTCATAGAAGAAATGGTCAAATATGCACTATTGAATTTACACTATAATAAGAATTTACATTGCATTAAATGTGCGCTAGGATGCGTTTAGCATCATGACTATGATGTTCAAACGTCAGCTGTTTATCACCAGTTTTCAAATGCGACCTCCCTGTCATACATCCTCATGCCTCCAAGCATTCCTATGAGACAGCGCTGAGCAGGTTTTTTTCATGCAGCAAAGCGAGACGGTCATTGGATAAATGCGACAAAATCGTCACTTCCAGGGAGGCTCAGCTTCCCTGGGACCTAATGGAGTGGTAGGCGGGAGAGGACGCTCGGTGTATGCATGATGATTGGAGGAATTGTCTAAAAGGCTGAACCCCTTTGTGATTGACAGCGCTTTGGAAATACACACCGGCATCAGTGAGTGGAGTCTTCTGACCGGAGTTCCTTATTTCCATAAGCGATATAGCTCATTTTCACTGTTTGTACAGCACAGTTCAGGAGTTTAAACCCATCTGAAAATCTTTGAGGTGTGTTTTGCTGTGGTTCTGTGTGAGTGTGGTTGAACAACGGCTTCAGTGAAATGTTCCTTTTATAAGTTACTGCCTCGCTACAATATGACAAACTTTATGATGTAAACTTAAAGTGAGCTTCCTCTGTTTGAAAGACCAGCAGCCGCCACTGGTATATCCCCCTAAATCCTACACACTGGACCTTTAACCAGGTAAGCTCCATTGAGGTAGGAAATCTCCTTTACAAGGGAGACCTGCCCAAGACTGCAGCATAAAAAAGGCTGTGGATAAAACGGTACAAAATCAGGTAACAGCTTAAACAATACTTTAAAAAATGTAGATATTAAAATAAAGCTAACATTAGCTATTGGCAGAGATAATTAACAAAGGAGTCATTTGCCATGGAATTTAAAATCTGGCCATGGAAGTCTCAAAGTCTGTCTGATAACATGAAGTCTTTCCATCCCATTTCTGTCCAGACATTAGAAACAGGCAGAAGATGTTTTGTGATCCAAGATAATGTATGCCGCATAAGCTCTGTGAGGTAGAGAGATGATGATGTTTGCCCAGGATGGCGTTATAAGTAAAGGTATACGGATGACTCAGTCGACTTAATCAACAAGATAACTGAATGCAGAATAGCAATTTTCAGTGGTCGTAAGTGAAGGTTAAAATGATTCTCTTTCTTGTGACTCAAACCCCACATAAAAATAGAGGCTGCACTCCACATTTCCTGCAGCAGCACTGACCATAAGTGACGCATGTGAGAAATCAATCCAAAGAGGTGGACATACGTGCAAGCACCCTAAGCATATATGACACCACAAAGGAACATTGAATGTGATTTTATTGTTCCTTTTTTATGTACCACAAACAGCAAAATGGCTTTTCCCTATGTGAAGGGAAGACAAAGTTATTACCAAGAGTTCCGAGATGGTTCCACAGCAGTTTTGGCCGTCTCATTAGCTCGTTCAATTTACAATTCTAACACGTCGTTTGAGGTTCAGTATGAGAACAGACAGTTCAAGCATGAAATGTAGAGCTGTTCTCTTTCAGAGTTAATTTGTGAACTCCCTTTAATGGTTTCTGTCTTCATTTGCTCACTTCTTTCTTAAAGAAAGTAAGTCTCATAACAATGTTCACATTGCCTGAATTTGCTTCCACAAGTTTTCTGTCAAACAGACCATGTATCCATGTGTTAATTAGCCATTTCATTATCTTGCTATGAAATAAACACTGCAGTCTAATTTTGCTGTAATAGCAACCAAAACTGAAAAAGTACTGCCAGTCCCATGGGGTTTCTGTGAAGACAAAATTTACCATCTAAGCACTTATTAGTCATTCATGTTGCTTTTTTTTCTGTGTAATAGTTAGAAGCAACAAACAGCCGTTTGAAGCTGACAACAATCCCCTAATAGGGGGTTGTCAGTGTGCATGACTAGTGTAATCATTAGACCTGAAGAGTATATTGTTTCTTGAGCAGCATGATGGTGTGAATTATATACATAATTAAAATAATCTTCAGTCTTCACTTTGATGAATACTAGAATAAACTTGATGAGCCACAGTTGTCCTTACTTGAATATAAGTTTATTACAACACAAAGCTGGTGTCAGACAAGATATTGGTACAGCATGAATGCATGGACACAGCATACCAGAAAAGTGAAAGTAATATTACATTTACTCGACTTTATATACTATGACCATGTCATACAGAATCACATATAATCGCGCCACCAGGGAGGAGGCCAAACAACATTCTATTTATCATGGGAGTCAGGAGCATCTACAAGGTCCTCATCTTATCTTTACCCCTGGACATTCTGAGCCTCTCCGCATAAAGCGAGCCATATGTGAAGGTCTCTGAGGCCTCTCAAAACACCAAACCATGGCAATGCACAAACTATACTCTCCTTCATGTCTAATACATTTCTATCACAATGCTGTAGATATAGATGAACAGGGCCTTAGCCAGAATTTTAGACATACTGAAGGACTGAAGAGTCCAATTAGACCAAAAAACAAGTCTCTTAAATGTTTTAATATTTTTTATTTTGCATATCTTATTTATTGAGCTGGCTGTTGAATTTTATTTTGTGCAATTGTTTCAAGGAAATTCTTCTGGAAAAAATAATGTACATATCACACTCTGCTCTTTCTCTCAGCCCTACAGAGCTTCATAGCGTCTTCTTAAGCATTTGCATGTTTTGGTGTGCACAGCTTTATTGTTTTGGTTTACACTCACTGCTTTCATAACATTTGGCAGGTGGCTGTTTACAGTGGAAATGGTAAAGTAAAAAAACGGCTCTACCTACCCAGCGCCAGCTGGCAGACAGACACAGTGAGCAACTTGCCAGTAAACATAGTGGAGTATGTAGCAGCAAAAGCACCACATATTTCCCTCAGGAGTTGGTGGGGACCAAAATAGAGCTTAAAGGAGAGTTAAAAATAGTGGACTTCAATTATCAGGGGGACATAAACATGACTCCACAGGAATGCTAATGTTGCTCCACATTGCATCCACTGGATGTGTGATTAGCTAACAAGTTCATCATGTCAAAGGTGTGTTTGCATGTTTCTGCTGCAGCCAGATGGCCAAAAATTATTATTGCAGGTTTAATTCAAATAGAATTAGCATTTTAGCATTTCCAATTCCCTCATCTCAAAGTCAGTAAGTTGAATTTTGAATGGGTTTTCTTTGGTTAGATGCCTGAAATTAAGGTCGGTGGTAAGCACAAGCTAAAGAGACTTTCACATTTTGTTCAACACCAAAAGATATATCAGGAAATAGCCCATTTGTGAATTTTGAGGCTTTTACATGTCTTCAAAAGGGCAGTTGCTAAGAAGTGGCTAAATGTGAATGTGAATGTCATCTCACTTTACAACTTTGTTGTGGTGTGGACGCTGAAGTTATGCAACCATGGTGTAGTTTGTTTATCGCCTAAGGTTAGCTCTTTATTTCTGGCAATTGCATTTACGCTTTAAAAACCCTAAAAGTGGTGTGCATTTGTAAAAATAAATCTTGCTGAACAAAATGTGAAGGCATCTTAAACTTTTATTCACCACAGAGCTCATTTTCTGCAACAATCAAAAATCCAATAGAAATATCCCACTGGCTTTTCTTCAAGGGAACCAGGGCAAAACTGCACTTTAAGTGAGTAATTAATGCATTCAGGTAAAATGAGAAAAAAAAACTATGCTACAACTGGACATTTTTCTGAAGTGAGACAAGTATGTTTTACTCTACCAAGTGCCATAAAATCATGACTTATGTTACTGCATGCCATCCTGTTATATTACAGCCATTTTTGTCACCTAAAAAATATCAATGATGATGCAGTGAGTTCATGTCAGCCACAATAGTCCAGAATTAGCCAGTATTGTTACACAGACACATACACATGCATGTCCATTGTAGATAATATGGCAATATGGCAACAGGGAAACAGGCAGCGAAAGAACGGTAAAGCATGGCAGAAAAGTTGCACAATCTTTTTAAATAAAAACTGATTGAATGAATTGCATGTCATGTCATCGGAATGAGGTAGGGGTTCTTGATGTATTTGAAGGTCCAGCGTTTCTAAAGTATTTTACATAATAACATATTTTCTTCATAAAAATAGAGCAAAAATCCATATCAAGTTCTACAAGTAACACTTAAGGTAGTATTCAGAACTTTGGGTTGATTTTAGTGGTAATGTGTCAGAAAGTGTCCCAAATGACCCAACTTCACTCTATATACAGTACAGGCCAAAAGTTTGGACACACCTTCTCATTCAATGCGTTTTCTTTATTTTCATGACTATTTACATTGTAGATTCTCACTGAAGGCATCAAAACTATGAATGAACACGTGGAGTTATGTACTTAACAAAAAAAGGTGAAATAACTGAAAACATGTTTTATATTCTAGTTTCTTCAAAATAGCCACCCTTTGCTCTGATTACTGCTTTGCACACTCTTGGCATTCTCTCCATGAGCTTCAAGAGGTAGTCACCTGAAATGGTTTTCCAACAGTCTTGAAGGAGTTCCCAGAGGTGTTTAGCACTTGTTGACCCCTTTGCCTTCACTCTGCGGTCCAGCTCACCCCAAACCATCTCGATTGGGTTCAGGTCCGGTGACTGTGGAGGCCAGGTCATCTGCCGCAGCACTCCATCACTCTCCTTCTTGGTCAAATAGCCCTTACACAGCCTGGAGGTGTGTTTGGGGTCATTGTCCTGTTGAAAAATAAATGATCGTCCAACTAAATGCAAACCGGATGGGATGGCATGTCACTGCAGGATGCTGTGGTAGCCATGCTGGTTCAGTGTGCCTTCAATTTTGAATAAATCCCCAACAGTGTCACCAGCAAAACACCCCCACACCATCACACCTCCTCCTCCATGCTTCACAGTGGGAACCAGGCATGTGGAATCCATCCGTTCACCTTTTCTGCGTCTCACAAAGACACGGCGGTTGGAACCAAAGATCTCAAATTTGGACTCATCAGACCAAAGCACAGATTTCCACTGGTCTAATGTCCATTCCTTGTGTTTCTTGGCCCAAACAAATCTCTTCTGCTTGTTGCCTCTCCTTAGCAGTGGTTTCCTAGCAGCTATTTGACCATGAAGGCCTGATTGGCGCAGTCTCCTCTTAACAGTTGTTCTAGAGATGGGTCTGCTGCTAGAACTCTGTGTGGCATTCATCTGGTCTCTGATCTGAGCTGCTGTTAACTTGCCATTTCTGAGGCTGGTGACTCGGATGAACTTATCCTCAGAAGCAGAGGTGACTCTTGGTCTTCCTTTCCTGGGTCGGTCCTCATGTGTGCCAGTTTGGTTGTAGCGCTTGATGGTTTTTGCGACTCCACTTGGGGACACATTTAAAGTTTTTGCAATTTTCCGGACTGACTGACCTTCATTTCTTAAAGTAATGATGGCCACTCGTTTTTCTTTAGTTAGCTGATTGGTTCTTGCCATAATATGAATTTTAACAGTTGTCCAATAGGGCTGTCGGCTGTGTATTAACCTGACTTCTGCACAACACAACTGATGGTCCCAACCCCATTGATAAAGCAAGAAATTCCACTAATTAACCCTGATAAGGCACACCTGTGAAGTGGAAACCATTTCAGGTGACTACCTCTTGAAGCTCATGGAGAGAATGCCAAGAGTGTGCAAAGCAGTAATCAGAGCAAAGGGTGGCTATTTTGAAGAAACTAGAATATAAAACATGTTTTCAGTTATTTCACCTTTTTTTCTTAAGTACATAACTCCACATGTGTTCATTCATAGTTTTGATGCCTTCAGAAAGAATCTACAATGTAAATAGTCATGAAAATAAAGAAAACGCATTGAATGAGAAAGTGTGTCCAAACTTTTGGCCTGTACTGTATGATAATAAACATAGTCAGATTTAAATGTAATGTACATTTTTAACTGTAGAATGTAAACTCTGCCAAAATCATATGATAATAAACCTTAGTGTCATTAGTAGTAGTTACAGCGCTGCTCTTGATTGATGAAATTAAATAGAGGACCCCATTATTATATTTTGGTTAATTTGCCTTACAGGAAAAATATACTCTTGTAAGCTCTCCTGCTTATACCAGTTGCCAGCAGAGAACAGCAAGCAATAAAAGAAACATCAAAATGTCTTTAACTGCGCTGGTATGTAATATAAAGAAGACACTGGAAGTAAAGCATGTGCTGTGTGCAGTGAACTAACACCAAAATTACATTCAGTTACAAAGAGTAACAATAAACGCTGCAGTGACAAAGCTCAGTACATATGTACGTCCTGGGAGTCCCTGTTGAGGAAAACGACAGCAGTGTTTTGCAGGTCACCTACATCCCCTGAGTACTCCTGTGGGAGACAGAAAGAAAAATTAGTACAATAATCGCTAAAGCATATCCTTGATAATGCCGTTTATCTTTAAATAGTGTGTAACAGAACAGTGACAGATATTTTAATGGAGGCTTACATTGTGCCTTGCTTTTATCGCCTTAACTTGTCTCTGCAAAGGATCCTGCTCTAGAAATAGATATTGAGGATCTTTAAGCCACAAATGATGATGCAAATTTCTCGCTGAAGATATATAATGCATGTGCAATATTGCGTAGACCTGTAAGGAGGTCAGAGGCACGATTCTGCCCAGATTTAATATTCAAAGAAATGAGAAGTTGCCTTACTGTGCTGTTTCCACAATTTTCTCGCCAGTATGGCCAAGCCCACAAGAAGCATTATCGAAGCACACACCAGCAAAGACTCCAAGATGTGACTAAAACACAGACACAAGCACACACTGGTATGAACAGATAGTGGAGCTTCAAGAGCAGCTCAGGCCTGTGCTGCATCTCTTCTTTCATGACGGCCAAGATGATGATAAATTTCTAATTAACAGCACTTTCAAGCACAATCATGAAGAAGTGCTTCACTCTTACCTGTGACTGTTCCAGGATTCCTTAGTGATGGGTTTGGGTGGAGGCAGGTATGCAGCAGAATGTAGGTGTGTAAGTGGGGATGTCACAGACACCGCTGCTGAGGATAAAGATATTATAGCTGAAAAGTGCTATTATAAGCAAAAGAAAAGAGTGTTTGTAGCAGCACCCACAGAGATCATAACATCAATATTCTTGATAAGTGACTCGTGATAATCGATACCTTGCACAGCTGGAGACCCAGGAGCCCCCGCCATCTGTCACAAACACATATTGATCCTTAAAGCTACACTTGGCTGCTTCTCATTTCAGCAGCTGCAGAGTGACGTGGGGAAAAGGCCACTTTGTCGCAGAATTGTGCCTCTTTTCATACCTACAATGTCTGGTTTAAATAGTTTTCAATAACATTTGGGAGTTTCAATCAGCAAGTCAGATCACCATCTAAACAACTCCCTATTGTATACTAATTTGTCTGGTTTCCACCCACTAGGCTTTACAGACTTTTAATAGATCCTTCCCAGACTGAAATCTCATGGTGAAAACTAAGCTTGTGAGATTTAAGGCTGGCTTTGCCAGGCTCATGGCTTAGAATGACAAAAAAACAAGTGTTTTAAAGCTGTTCTAATACATATTTTTATTTTAAAGGAGCTGTATTTGACATTCAGAGCATTAATATATCAGCAAACCACTATTGGCTATGTTAAGATATCGTGGAATATAGTGTCCTGAGCAGAGAATGAAACCAAGCTACCTATGTGTGTTGCAATCTGAGCATCTTGATGGTCCAGACGCGCATGCATGTTAGTGCATTAAGTCCTTGTGAGTGTATTCCAGTGGTTAGCTAATTGTCGCTGCTCTGCACTGCACCCATACAGTGGGTACCACTGGTGGTTACCATATGTATTGTGTCTTTTCAAAATACACCTCTTTTTTCACAGGACATGAACAGTTTGAGGTCATTATACATATAGCCTTTTTCAAAATAAACTTTATCAGTAAACAACGGCAGTAAAACACCTTGTAGTTACATTTTTTTTCTTCCTTGTGTAACAAAAGCACATGGTTAGGTTTAGAAAAAAACAACATGATTTGGCTCAACATTTACACAGCGGGCGAACAGGGGGCTGCCGCGTGGAAGTCGGGGTTTGTTGGACCCATCCACCTCCCCTCCCACCTGCCCTATTAGAACTTTCCAGCTCCTACTATTATATTCTTACTATCTTCGTTTCAAACTGACACCTTTTAGCAACACAGCATACCGACCTTGTTAGCAGCAGCATTTCAAATTGATGCTGTCCGGCGGCATATCATACCGCTGTCAAAGGTGACTTTGCATTGTTGTCTGACACCAAAGTCTCTGACCAAAAGGCAGTGTTTCACACCTTGGGAATGAGAACTGGCTAGGTATTGGGATGACGTTTGCGCAAGGTAAAATTGTTAGTTCTATCAGCACTATTGCAGTTGTTAGTGTTGTTTATGGAGCTAGCACTGTTAGCTGCTAGGCACCGGCTCAGCCCCCTCCATGTTGAGATCCGTGTGCGTACAATCTCACTCCAGGCTCTGAATCACAGATATGCTCTGAATGTCGCACACAGCTCCCTTAACAATGAGTCAAATGTGTATATGTAGTGTGAAATTGGTCGTTCCTAGGCACAAACTCACGAAGAATTATCACCTAATTTCATTTTCCCTAAACTCTATCATTTTAGTGTCACTGTGCTCATTGTTTTGGTTCTCCAGCACACACCTTTACAGTTTTGATTCACTTTCATGGCTCTCATGAACTTCATTTCCAGCCATAGCTATTTTCAGCAAAAAAGGCTCTGATAAAATCAGGGGTGTAGTGCTATTTGTTTAAGTACCAGAGCGCATCTATGCATGTCTTGTTTCAAAGGTTATGTAACCACTGTTCTTACGGTGGCAAGTTTACACTGGTCAAGTGTAACTATAAAATGAAATAATGTTTTGCTGCCTTTTTATCTTTACTAGTTGGGAACTACCCATTGGTCCGACATCCCATTGTTCCGACCATATTAAACCCATTGTTCCAAAGTCCGTTCCGAAATCATCAAGATGCCCTGTGGTTAAGGTCTGGTTAGGTTTAGGCACAAAAACCACTTGGTTAGGGTCAGGAAAAGATCATGGTGTGGGTTAAAATGAAAAAGAAAGTGACAAACACATAAGCCGTGAGCCTGCTCCGCCTCAAGCCTTTCCCAGCTGACCCAGAGCCGGTTGCGGCACACCATACACCCGCTGCGAGCCGTTCAACACCGCGGACAGTCGGACTAATGGGATGTCAAACCAATGGGCTGTCGGACCAATGACATGGACCCTACTAGTTAACCGTTAGCTAGCTAATAGACTGAGAAAAAAAATTGGCTCACTGTGCTGTACGAAGGCTACTGGCAGCAAGTGGCAACTTTTAAGGTGCATGCATGTTACTCAGTGCATGAGTTGATGTCATGAATCATACACCTTACATGTCAATACCACAACTCTGACCAGTCCATTTTTCATTGTCTCTCTTACATGACATACACTTTAGTGATTATTGGATCTTCAAGTGCTTAAAAAATGTATTTCAACAGGATTATGCAAACTGCCAATATTCTAATTCCTCACTTGTAGAAAAAAAAGTAGCAGAGCAGTGTTTCAGTGCACTCCAGCAGTACTACACACCTGGATAAAAGCCACTGTAAACTACCTGCCAACACCAAACAGCAGGCAGATAAAGTTAGCTATCTGGTGAACATAGTGGTGCATACAGGGGCTAATGAGCTGGATATTTTTCTAAGGAGTCATTGGAAACCAAAAAACAGCTGAAAGGAGAGTGAATATTGGACTTGTATTACCAAGGTGCCAGAAACACAATTTCCTTAATTTGCTTGTTCTGCTGCCCCCAAATGCCAAAAAATCAATTGCTACTCATTTAAATAAAGATTTTGCCTAGTGCAGCATTAACAATGAGGCAAACAGAACAATTCCCCCTGACAGCAAGATAAAAGGACAATCTGTTATATGGATTTTTAGTTTTAAAGGTTCTTTAATTTTAAGGGGTCAACCTACTAGTCGTAGCCCGGCGTGTGACCAGCACATGCACGGGCATCTGCTGCTGTCCTGCAGAACACCAGTACCAGCCGGTATCTCTCATCTGCAGCTTCTTTAGGGTTATAGTGAAAGTCCTAGTTCTGTCATCGCTGATGGCCACTGAAGTGTCTTCGTAGTTCCCTTCAGAACCTGTCAGCAGACAGGAGCTCCAGTCTCCACTCCGACACCACTTCTTCTCACTCTCTCTGTTGGGAGGCAGTCACAGGGGAGTCAGTGAAGGCTGACTGTCCATCAAAGTTAGGCTTGAATTGAAGATTTTGAACAAATAACCACGCTTTCTCAGGTTTACTGATGCTTTGAAAATTGCTGTTTTAAAAGTGAGGATTCCACATGGTCTGATGGTAAATACAAGTGACACAACTGTAGGGTGATGAATGAGGCAATAAAATACCTGTATCTCTCACTGTAGTGGCATTCAACTGTGAGACTACTCCCTTCTTCCCCACTCACTCGGCTGTTCACCACTGACATACCTGCAGGGAATGAACACATCCTTAAATGTGTCATCCAAGCATTTGAAATGCATGAAAATGTTTTTTCAATGGGGATCAATAATGGCTCATCAGTTCAAAAATCACCTCATTACTCACCATGAATGACCTTGATGTTAGTGAAAGCGACATCATCAGCGCTCCACACACCTCCTATCTCCACACCACACATGTACCACCCAGAATCCCCCTCCTTCAGGTTGTTCATGGTCACCGTGAACACCAGCTGGACCTGGTCATCAAAAACGCTCACTTTCTTCTCAGCTGGATCGGCTGAACGGGGCTCATCTGTTCGAGCTAAACTGGTGCAGAACTCCCTCGTCTTCCCCTGACACCAGTATTTTACATAGCTGGCATACTGAGGCTCGTAATGACACGGGATTGTGAGGGATTGACCCTCCATGATGGAAAGCTCTCCCTCGGTGGTTACCTTGCAGAGGACAGCTGATGGAAAGTGGAGATGATTGTGTGTTGAACTCTAGTTTGAACTTTGAAACTTTCAGTCATACGCAGCAGACATTTCTTATCTATGACTGGGAAAAGGGGGAGAGTGGCCTTGAGGAATACTTGTACCACATTTATGGTTTCGGTTTCCTTTGTAACAAAACACTATTCCTACTTTAACTTCCCTCTCCGTACTTCTTATTTCAAAATTGGATTATCCATCTATAATAGAGATTTGGGGGGACAAATATAACAGGCCTCTAAGACTTGACAAAATAAACATAAAGCATATACTCTTGCCAAGGGGCAAACTGTACCGCAGCTTGGAAGATTTGAAAAACAAAAGCCCACTCTGGCTCCTGCAGATCTTTCTAGTCTGTCTTCAACAAATGATGAATATAGAAGAGCAGTAAAATAGTAAAGAGAAATGAAGCATGAGCAACATGGCAATTGTAGCACCAGCTTTTGTCAAGAGCACAGCCATAGTGAGGGGGCTGAATCATCCTGTTTCCCATCATTTATCTGCAGGAAAAAAGGCATACTGTAGAACTTTTGTAAGCATATGATCTCAGTGGTCACAGTTATTACCTGGGATCCATGGTAACAGGCTGAGGGTGAGTATAAAGAGTCGCCGCATGTTTCACCGTTAGTTTGAAGTTTACCAAGTGAACTCCCCTCCCCTGTGTAAACACAGACTCAAGGTTCCGGAATGCCGATTTCCCCTCGGTCATGTGACCACAAGTTGGATCCAGATGTTCCAGATGTTAACCATGTAGGTGCCAGTTAGATTTTAACAGCAAGGGATACTTTTAGCCTAACAAGCTGTGCTCACTGTGGCACTGATACAATAAAAAGTGTACTGCTCCTGTTTTTACATCTTTTTCTCAGCTATGAAATGTTTATTTTAAAAGCAGTGGGGTCGGGAGGGTCAAAGTGGTATAGCTGAATGTACAACCATTTAATGTAAAAGGTGTGAAAAGATGCAAAAATCTTTAAAAACTGTTGCATATCTGTAAAGTGACAAATTTGCTGACACCTTTTGTAGGCT
Source organism: Epinephelus lanceolatus (assembly GCF_041903045.1). Taxonomy (NCBI): domain Eukaryota; kingdom Metazoa; phylum Chordata; class Actinopteri; order Perciformes; family Serranidae; genus Epinephelus; species Epinephelus lanceolatus. The sequence goes on from NC_135745.1 coordinate 10,839,156, forward strand.
ATTCTTCAACGTGCCCAGAGGATTTCTTTACATTGTCAGGAGTAAACCTCCCGAATTCCACAATATTAAAGAAACAAAGACCTTAGAAATAAAAGTTAATAATAGGGGAATAGTTAAACATTTGCTTTCCTGCTAAGAATTAAGACTGACACCACTCTCATATCTTCCTTGTAAATAGAGTCCACCAGGAATGAGTCCTAAAACCCAGAAATGAGTTAACATTTTACAACTTACAGTTCCCTAGTCTCAAAGTCAATTGTTTTTTTAAATGAGTTTTTGGTTAGATGCCTGAAATAAGGACTGTGGTTAACACAAGCTTAAGAGACTTTAATGTTTTGTTCTCAGACACTGAATACATCAGTAAATACCCAGCTTGGGAACTCTGTGTCTATGTATGGCTTCACAGTCTTGTTATGGTGGTGACGTTAAATCATGCAACCATAGTGTAGTTCGTTTATAGCCTAACGTTAGCTATTTACTTCTGGAGATTGCATTCAGGCTTCAATCATGAAAGTGGTGTTCATCTGTGAAGATTATCTTGTTGAACAAAATGTGTAAGTATCATAAACATTTTGTTGTTATTTTCAGCAATAATCCAAATTCCAATGGAAAAAAATCTCAGGCTTTTTGACAAGGGAACCAGTGCGATGCTAACTTCAACATCAGCCTACAGAAGAGCGTCATCCCTGGAGCTCTCTATACATTATAGGCTTCTGGAAATAGCAGCCGGTTAGCTATAAGCATAAAGACTGCGGACAGAGGGAAACAGCTAGCCTGGCTCCATCCAAAGTTAACCCAACAGCACCACTAAAGCTCAGACATTACCACGTTTAAAGGTCCAGTGTGTAGAATTTAGGGGAATATATTGGCAAAAAGGGAATATAATTAAGTCAGTATGTTTTTATTTGTGTATAATCACCTTAAAATAAGAATAGCTGTGTTATCCTTACCTTAGACTGAACCATTTATATCTGAATATGGAGCAATTCCTTGTCTACAGAGATCACCTTGTTGCACCACCATATGTCTACAGTACCCTGGAACAGAGCCTTGGAAAAACACTTCTTTTTTTTAACATGAAACTGCTTTATTCAGTGTTTTTACCATTTTAAATTATCAAGTTCATTTGTATTGGAGAGGAGGAGGCCTCTGTGGATAATTCGGGCCCCGGTGAAACATCTTAAACGTCTGGATCTCAAGTTTTCAGAGGGAAAGCTGAGCACGTATTAGTTGGTGCCCAACAGCGTAGGAGAAACAGTTTTTAGTAACATGAAACTGCTTTATTCAGTGTTTTTACCCATTTAAATCACGGAGTCTGTTTGTTTTAGAGAGAAGGAGACCTCTGTTGATAACTTGGCTCGTGGTAAAAACCTCCTGAACAAAGAACACTAAACAAAGTCTAAGTGGGAAAGGTTTCAGCTGGTTGCAATCTGCAATCCTCACTGCTAGATGCCACTGAATCCCCTTAAATCACACCCACTGCTCCTTTAATGGGCCAATAGCATAACACCTCCTAAAATCACTTATTTCTCATCTCGTTTTTTTCATGCTAAGGTTTTTGCACAGATTAAACTAACAAGATAAGCTTATCACCATCTGGCTTCATTTGGCAAACAGACACAAAAGTGGTAAATGGACTGCATTTACATAACGCTTTTCTACCGATCACTCAAAGTACTTAACAACACAAGTTGGCACGCTACCATGGCTACCAGACATCCATGAAGGGTGCCACCTGCTTATCAGGAGTGATATATCACACACACACACACACACTCCAGTATCTTGCCCCCTTTAGCATGAAGACTGCAGGGGCCAGAGATCGAGCCACTGACCTTTTGATTAGAGGACGACCCCTCTACATCCACAGGCACAGCCACCCTGGTTGTGGAGTGGTAGCATATCAATCTTAAGCATCCCTGACCAAGGACCAAGTGTTTTTCAAAACACTGTTCTTTAATGAAACATGTCATCTTTCCTCTCATACTTCCTGCTTTTATTATTTCAGTGTTGGCCCTATTTTTTAATAACCTATTCTTTTAAGCAACCAAATGCTGAGTGCCTTCCCTCCTCTGGATGCAGAGAATTCATTTGGCAGCCTACAATGAAATTATTTGATTTTGGTGCCTGAAAACTTTGGATTTGGTCCAGTCTTCATTTGTCGGATTAAGCTTCTACACACAGCCCCCTCAGCCACTGAATTAACAAACAATTATTCCAAGCTTCTCAATTTGCTCTGTGAAGGGTGTCAAGGATGTCCCTAAAGCCCCTTGCTTTTGTTTTGTTTTTTTGCTTTGGCTTCAAAGCCTTTTATGGTCATCCATTTCCTGGAAAAATGTAGGCAGAACCCAGAATTGAAACTGAACATATTCCTATGACAGTTCAGGCAGCTTTCGAAACTTAGCTTTCACAGAACTAATTATTTACAGACAGTGAAGCCTTGTGCCATTTCCCAATATCCTGACATTCCTTTCAGCTTTGGGATAGGCTGGTATCTGTTTGTCTTTGTTACAAGAGACTTGAAACAGATCTTATTTTGGTGAATTGCTGCATCACGCAAGATAAACTAGATAGTCGCAACTTTCCTCCTGTCCCACAGAGCATGTAAACCTGATTAAAATATAAAGAAAAAAGGATCTTCTATCAGTCTCTCTGCCATCATTCTTTTTTGCAAGCTCTGACTCTGAAATGTCCTCATATTGTGTGTAAAGGTGAGAAACCTTGCATATGTATGGCTAAGGCAAAATGGTGTCACAATGCTTCCTAATGTTTGTCTTCATTACTGAGGTTCCAGTTAGTGGTTTGTGTCTAATACCAGTACTTTGCCCAATAGGCAATTGCTCTAAATGGAGACTAGTTAATGAGATGTTTTCCTTCCAGGGCAAGAGGGAGCAGTTTAGTTGAAAGACACTCAAAATAAAAGTCTACGGTATTAATTATACCCTTGAAATACTGTCTACATTGAGGAAGACATGGATTGGGATCTGATTCTGTTCTACACCAAGTACAGTAAACAGAAGTGGAAAGTGTATTTACCAAATTTAAGTACTTGTTCTCTGCTTTTATGGTACTCTTTTCTTCTATTTTACATTTAGCAGGAAAACAAGTACAAAGGCTAGTGGGAAAACTATGTCAATGTGGAAAGTTCACATATTGATATACAGTTAATATTAATAATCATCTGATATGCATAGACTAGTACTGGTACTGTTTAAATTTTGAGTTCTACAATAATCCTGTTTTAATGTGTTATGTACATGTATACATATTAGGTGATTCATTCTTCTTCCAATAGACTGGTTGTCCTTTTCCTTATGTAGTAGGGAGGGGTGGGCCAACCCTACTAAATAAGGAAATGGGATTAGGGTTGAATGGGCCCCAGGTGTAGCTCATTCATGCTACCTTATATAAACAACCCAGCAAATCATCAGGCTGAAAAGTCACTGCTCCTCATTCCTGTGGCCAGATATTCCCTTGATGGCCAGCACGCTCCCTGGGTTTGATGTCTCTGTTAAAGAGGTGAATGCCTGGTCCTGCCATTAGTGAGAGCTGATTTACCCTTTGTCATGACCGGTGAGTGCTGACTGCTGTTTTGCCTAGGGGTTATAATTTTAATAATGTATTTAACTTATGTGATATTTTGTAAAAAGTTACACGGTGTTTAACAGTGTTACTGCCCACCTGCCCATTTTAATGTTTTTTCTTTGTCTTTGTTTTTAGGCTGAACCTTGACTGAGGAAGGGAGGGTTGAGGCCTGTCTAAGCCAGGGCCTAGCTCTCCAAGCTTCCACTTCTTTTTCACGGTTGAGTGCTGCTTGCTGTGTGTGTGTGACCTCACTCCCCTTTTTTTTGAATTGGCTTGAGTGGGTCTTCCCATTAATTTTCTGAAATCTGAAATGGCCCCAGTCCTCACCATCTAGTCACACTTTAAGAGAAATTTCAGCTTTAAAGTTAATTGATTGTAAGGAACAAAACATTTACTGGAAACAAGACTTTTCAAGTTTAGGGGAGACTCATGAGTACCCACAGAACCAATATTCATTCAGATATCTTGAGGTGAGAGTTCAATGGACGCCTTTGTAAAGTGGCCAAACTTTTGCCTTAATTTGGGATGTTATTTAGCCCCCTTTCAGACAACCTATGCTGACATGGTTGATACCAATAGATGCCTTAGGTTGTCTAGTTTTAAAAGATACCATACCTTTGCACTAGCTAGCTCAAAAAAAGAGCCAATCCAGTCTCACTCCGAAGTTGTCGAAATCCGGCGCAGAAAGTCAACAACCAAAGCACCCAGGGTACCTTGCACTAGAGCTTAGATTCTCTGCCCGAGCCCGAAACCCGACACTTAATTTCCCGCCACTATCCTTGGGCTTGGACGGGTCGGGCTTCTCATAATAGACCTAGGCTATGGAACCAGCAACTCTTGACGGTGCCACTGGCCATGTACATGTGAGTTGTCGGTGGTGACAACATGTGTGTCGGCTTCGTCAAGTGTACCAAGGGCAGCACAATGCTGGTACATGACAACAAAAAGACGGGGACCTGGACACTTAAGAGGCACATGACGAAGGCTTGCCATGGAAAGAAAGACGGGAATCAGCCTTCAATGTCCACGTTCATATCCTTAAAAGAAATGTTGGGTTTAAACCGGGCTCGGGCTTGTAATTACAGTTAAAGGGACGGGCCTGGCCGGGCTTGGACAGAACATGCACAGGCTCAGGTGGGATCGGGCTGGATTTTCTAGCTTGCACGTTATATCTGGGCGTGGAAAGTCCATGGTCAAACGTTGATATATTTATGTTTAGAGTGAGAATGTGTTTGAATGAGCATGCTACAGCGTCTTAAAAACAGTAATTATATCTTCTTTTTAATTTTTTTTTTTCACCCAGAGGGGGCCAGCAGTTTTACTGGGGGGGGCATGGACCCCCTTGGCCCCACCTTAGGGGCACCACTGATACCAAATAGTACAGTATATAAAGTAGCTTGAATCTGATTGCAGCGATATAAAAATGTGTTTTACATGTAAATGCTCCAATAGCAATTCTACAAAAATATATGGAAATGATTTTTACTTGTGATCTCTACAGAATGGTATCGCTAGTTTCACTTTGGTGAAGGATCTAAATACATCTTGCAGCACTGACAATAAGTAGCTTCCAGTTACCATTACCTACGCTATATCTAGGACAAGACATTTAATAAGTGGCTTGATTAGGTTGAAAATTATTTCAGACCTCTCCATAGAAATGCATTATCCCCAGCTCCTTGTTAAGATTCGTCAGATTGCATGTCTAGTATCTAGTGTGTCAGTTCTCAGAATCACCACTCTCACTACTTTAAGCTAACCTAACCTCTTTTCAAAAGGACTGGTGCTAATGTATCCATTTCATAGGTAAAGGTCGGCAGATAGAGTACTCTGTCTCTGCTATTAAATCAACAGAGAAAGAGATTTAGATCTGACCTTTACATGAAGAACCTGAGGTGCCAACTTGATTCAGCCTGTTTTTCATTTCTGTATGCAAAGCATTTTCATATCCAGTTCAAACTGGCCTTCACACTGAAACGCCAAGACCAAACCAGCTCAAATTTACCCTCGGGTCATTCTTTGACAAATGTAAGTGGCTCTGCACAGTCACAAGTAACTGAGCTGGAATGTGTTTCCATCAGTTATTCCACAGCGAGTAATAGCAGCAAACCCTCTCATTGCTCTGGGGTGCAATGTTCTTGCTTCCCCCTCTTTTAGCATGATAGGCACTGTGCTGCACACGCTCACTCTCATTGGCACAAGCATATACTTTAGTCTCGGTTTTTCAGGCTTTTAAGAAAAAAAGCAAGAGATGCAATCTGTGGGGTTCAAAAAAAGTTCTACAAGGCATGGAGCCTTTTCCTGGCAATTCTCCCTGTTACAGTTTTTGTCCTGTCAGCCTTTAAACATATATTTCTTTTTCTGTAGCCAACTCAAAATGTAGCTTGCAGCTCCCCCAAACCCTGATGAAAAAAAGTGCTTCAGAGGTCACTCTGACAAAGTAGAGTTAGGTGGGTATTTATAATTTCATATTAAAAATAAATAACATTTTTAATGTTCAAATATGAAATATAGTGCATGGCCTTTATTGCTTAACTTATTTTCAGCCTGTTATGGACAAATGTATCTATTTCATTTTTTTTTTTTTTTAAACCAGAAATGACACCTGTTCACACTTACACTTTTTTGGAGAGTATCATGCATGTGTTTAAAAAACTAAAAACTAAAAAAACAGTTCAAGAACAGCTTCATTATTGTCAAGGTCACCATTTGAGTTGTTTTTATTTCTTCTCAGTGCAAAAGGGAATGCTTTACAAATATCAATATTAAAAAAAAGAATGCAAGAAATCAATCGTCTGTCAGAAAATTGTACCGCATCATATGAAAAGATGCAACTAATTCAGTGTTGATTGTGGGATGAACTCAGTGGCACAAAAGCAGATGTAGCTTCATGTCTTGGAAGGGAGTTCTGATAACATCTCTTTTTGTCATCTATGGAAAAAAAAGAAGAGGTCGTTGAGTAAGCGACACTGAGGTTATGGAAGGAGTTATTTAGAAGCAAATGAGAAACAAGAGAATGCAGTATGCGCTTTCGAAGTCTTAAAAAAATCAGTGACAATGTTTTCCTGCCGAGCAAAAGCAATATGTGGTATCATGTGGATCTCCCCAGAGAAGTTAAACTGGAGTCTGTATTATCACATGCACTATCTGGAGCTATTCCACTGAGAATGAAGTGATGAACTGGCAAGAATGGTTAATGTGACTGAGAGCACCCCAAGGACAAGGGTATATTTCTTGTTTTACAGCCATAAACCAACACAGTAAAGCATATATCTGCATAAAAGCCCACATAAACATCCTTGGAGTTCATTAAATCTCCCATTTACTGCCCATCGAGAGACACTATAAACACTAATGGATATCTCACACACATCACCTCCCAAAAACATTTTCTCATCCAATTACATTTTTTTCTCATTATTCAAAAGATACCAACAGTACGAAACACAATTTTTAAACTATTTGGCGCTCATGACCTTGAAACCACGTCAGTGCTGAAAAATGTTCAGGTCTAATTAATCAGTGTGCTCCAGAAAGTGTTAGCTGCAACTCAACAATGAGGTAGTTTTAAACAACAGCTGCAAAAATGTCATGCTCTGAGGAGTGTAAAATATACAGCTGGAAGGAAAAGCAACTACAGAATTTAATATGACGACTGCTGGATGTCAGCTGTGTTCAAACATCAATTAAAAATAAATGAAATTAAAGAATAACACATTCATTTCTTTATCGTGGCTAAAACTAGACTGTAACAATGGGATTATACAACACCTTCTGAGAGGGGGACAATGTGAATTAGATGGACGTCTGCTTCAACCAATGAAGTTCATCACAACCAGATGGAGGACGGTGTGAGCAAATAGGAAGTCAGCGAAGGCTCTCTCTGGAGAGATAGACAGGAAGTCTCCTTTGTTCTGTGGGTTGATCTGGATACGAAGACATACTAAGAAAAAAAGCACAAGATACAGAAGATTAGGTATTATTGACAACATTTTGACTGTTACTGACAAATAATTTTATTATTAATTAAGCTGTTTGTTATTATCATAAATTGATTAACTTATAAGTGTATCAACTTCAGCACTGAAACTCTGCTGTTGCTTCCATGGTTACATTTTTACAGACAGGTGTCTCTAAGAATTATAGTGCATCTGTAAGGTTTGTTTGAACCTGATACTGTCTGGAAACAAGAGGAATAACACGTGCAATGGTGTCTGATTCATTCTCCCTAGATCTACATTGGAGTTCAATACTAAAACATCTTCCTCAGTGGAGCCACAATCAGATTGTATGACAATAATGCAACAGACAATATTTTCAAAACTGATTACCAAGGTTTAAAAACTCACAAACAATTATTAACACTTCATGAAATATTACTTGAACTTTAAATGTGACATACGTTGATGTTACTGTGCAGTGGGGCTGAAACGATTAGTCGAATAATTGATTAGTCAGCAGAAAATGTATCAAATTGAATCACTGATATTCATAAGTTAAGTTGCTGTACTTCTATCACCGTAGACGGATTATCTTTGAGTTCTGGTCTGTTAGCTCATCATGAGCTCTGATGAATTATAATAAGCTATTTTTCATTGTTTCCTGACATTTTAGAGACAAAGATTAATCAGATAGATTGATTATGCCGTCCAATGCAGTCAGGATCATCATATCAATCAAGATGCTCGGTCTCTCTCAATTAGCCTAATTGTTTATGGAGAAGTTTGCAAGTCATCTACAGAAGATTCGTCAATATGAGCTCTGAGTAACGGGGTTTTGACTGTCCTTCTTTGTTACCAGGAAGTATTCAAAGGTACATCCTGTTGACAATTTCTAGGTAACAGTCCTGCAAAACATCCAACCTTTATTAGAGTTATAATGTTCAGTACTTACTGAAACTGTTGCAGAGAGGACAGGGTTGGAAATTAACTTTTTGTACACCTGCCACTGTGGCTGGTGGACTTCAAAATCTACCAGCCACTCGATACATTAGCACTATTTTTTTGGCTATTGCAATCAAGCAGCCACTTACATATTTTACCAGCATTTGGCTGGTGGCTGGTGTTAATGTCTAACCCTGGCAGAGGTGATGAATCAGCCTTAAAATTGTTATGGAGGCTGTATTTTTTTATGCTGTTTTATTGCTTTATATTTTATGTTTTGTTTGATACAAAGGAGTTTCTAATTAGTTAGTGTGATAAAACCTAGATGGATTAAACAACTCTTATTAAAACGTAACACAAATCAAGGAAATGAGGACTGTTGTGTTGACTAGTCTTAGCTAAGAGTGGCTAAAGTGGAGACTGGCCGTACTTTTTAATTCTAATGGTGAATGAACATATCCATGCTCAGTGTACATGCATTATTTATTTTCTGTTTTTTTTTTTTTTTTATCATTTCTTTATACAGTTGCAACTCGAGCCCTTAGACTTTAGCATGGTTAGCTAACTTGTGTCTGCACACACGTTCACTAATGGGCCCCGAGTCCAGACTGACTGAAACCCTCGCGACTATCGCACTGTATAATTCACCGGCAACACATAACATTTAACTGAATAACTATTTACCTGCAAGAATGAAAGCTCCCACACATGAGATGAAGCCCGACAGAAAGCTATTGAAGGGGAAGGTGCCAACGAGGAGACAGTAGAGGAACTGCAGCGCTCCTGTCAACAAGATGTACAGCAGATACGCATCCACCACTTTGAGCTTGTTGGGCGTCGTGGAGCTGTACTCCTCTAGGAACCGAGAAATAACAGATATGACTGAGTTCGACATGTTTTAGCCGTCTTATTTGTACAAAATGGGGTCAATGAGCGAGGTTTGCACGGCTCCTCTTCCTCAAACGAATGAGTGACGTGTCCTCATTAACCGGAAGCGGCCTTGGTGTTACAACGAATATATTCCGAGTCGCTCGGAGAGAATGGAAAAATGGCCCGTTGTGGAAAGAAATGATCCTTGGCGCCTCCCACTGTACATCAGAGATGGGTATAAATAAGTAAGAGCATTCACTCCGCTAGTATTCCGAGATACGGCTGCATCAACTGCATTCTCAACTCATCAAAGTTTTGCTGGTACTAGAGGAGCCCCAGTACCCTATGGACCAATTTAAATCCCGAAAGATTATTTTACAAAATCCGACGTGACTTTGGGACTGTTCTTTACTTATCAGAGGAGGGGGTGGGCGGGTGTTATTTTTGTTTGTTGTTGTTGTTTTAACCCTCCCTGAAGCAACAAATGTTTTTCGTTGTTTCGTTGTTGTAAATTATATTTGATTTTTAAAACACACCCTTTGATGTTTCATAGTTAAAAGTTTAATGTTGAAGATGTTATCCTAGAGTTACATGCTGGTAAATTAATGCAAACAGTTCATTTTTGGGCTGATAAATTAAATGAGATATAGAATAAAGTGATTTTGATGACATATTACTATTTTAAGCTTTTTTTCTTTTTTTCCAAGACAAAAGCCTTAGTGCATATGATGTGTCCGAAGACTGTCGGATATTTGGAAACTCAATGATACTTTTTTGTTTTCACAATTTCAAGCAATGATGGTATTTTCATTAAAAAAAACAACAACAAAAAAACTGCGATAAGATAAGATAAATACAAAATGCAACCTTTTACATTTGTATGCCCCTTCCCAAAGCCAAAACATGAAACATAAGTCCCTCCCCAGTGCTCAAAAATAAGCATAGATAAGTAACGAACAGATCCTTAGGCTGATTCACACAAAGGCAAACTAGCAGCAGCAATACAATAAAATAATACTTATAATATTATAATACTTACTTATAATACTGGCCCATTTGGATGTTTGTGGCTAATAAACATTGTAAATTGATCACTTTGATAAACCACACAGGGTGTACATTAGTTTTTTATTGACTGTGAACGAGTTAGAGGAGCAGTTACGAGTGACGCATCTTCGTGATAGACCATCTTTGTGGTTGGTCAGCTGATCCTTGGAATGAACGAGTTACAAAACGTAAGAAACTAACCTACAGAGGAGGTGTCATTTAAAAGCAGGTACAAACCGTGTTGTCGGCCTCACAGTTTGATTTAACTGAATGTAGTCACCGGAATATGTCAACCAATGGACCCTGCTACAACCACAGCTCCGATGCAAAACGATTGTGAGACAGAGTAAGTGACTCGGAAGGTAAACAACTGGATACAGTCTCCTCCAGCACACCGCTAGTCTGCTTACATGACACGCTAACTAAACTTTAAAACACTGAATGCGTTTATTGTGTCGCTTTCCTCTTTTAAGACGCTCATTAGGTTCTGTGCAATTACAGTACTTAACTGAAGTGCTGTGTCATTGTTCCTTAAATCAATTTGGACATTATGATCTTATATTTGGTGTGTTTAAGATACATGAGATAACACATAGATCATTTCTCAAGTGTAGCCACCTAACTATGTAACACAAATGCTGCCATCAGTAAGCTGTGTGCATCAGAAATAGGAGGGAAAAAAAGTTAAACCAGAATAAATTGATCACAAAGTTGCCGGTTACTGTCTTACTGTAATTTACTGTAAGGAATCAGTACTGTAGGAACACGAGGATTAATCATTAGGAACTTTCAGGAGTGGCCAGTGATTGAATCAATGGGACTGTCTGAATGTGCCATTCCTGTTAAACAAGTCTTTAACATTTCATTCACTGGAGATATGGCCACCTGTAATGACTCGGGAGATTTGAATTGCCCTTTGACTGCATAACAGGTGGAAACTTTGGTGGTGTACCAGGTGTATTGATGGTGGAGGGAGAAATCTAAGACAGAACTTTTTCTGTCTCCTATCAAAGAGGAAGTACAGGGTCAAGCCACCTCAGCTCAGTTTACCCACCTTGATAGTTCCTTAAAAATAAAAAGGTTGGCAATAATCTGGTTTGTAAATGTTTTGTTCATGTAGCAGCGTAAACTACCTGAAATGTAAATAAGAATTACTTTTAAGAGGTCACAGGTAATCATAATGAATATTGACAGTTACCTCACTGCTGTTGGTTCTGGCACTAACTTTGATTGACATCATGATGGCCGTGAAACCTGACACTCCTGCCTGTGTTTGCTCCACGCAAACAGATAACACTGACTCTAACCTTGCACTTGGCCCAGAAGCATTTGTATTGTACATTCAGCATGCGGTGACTAATTGCACTAACTAACTGTACTATCTACCATCTCTTCTTTCTGTGTTTTTGTTTCTCTCATTAGGCCAAGTTCAGTCTGGAACTGGTGGCCTTCCTGGCGTCCAACCTCCATGTCCCTTTTAAAGACTACAGAGTCCAAGATTCTTGCTTGTAAGATTGTTTTGATGTACTGACAGATACTGGGAACTAATACAAATGTAGCTAATCAGTTGTAATGACATATAAAAGCTGCTAACTCTTAAGAAATATCTACGAGCTTCTGCAAGTGTAATACAACACCATTATGTAACCAGCTGTAAACACAGAACTCCACTGAGGGTGCACTGATCATTACTCCGCTATGACTGGTCACGGCAGGTATTCAGAATGACCTATGGGCTCGGTTTGTGACCCTGCCCAACCAGGATCGAATATGGACTCTGACCCTCACCAACAAGGCGGTGCACAAACCTGCAGAACAAGGTATCACCCTCCTCTCACTGTTTGTTTGTTTACTGGGAGGCAACAGCTGTGATTCTGTATGCATTGTATAACCCATGACGTAACGCCTCTGTCTTTTTCCTTCAGCCCCAAAGACTCCCCTGGTGATGGTCCACGGCTTTGGAGGAGGGGTAGGCCTGTGGATCAGGAACATAGACGCGCTGAGTCGGTCACGGCCTGTTTACGCCTTCGACCTCTTGGGCTTTGGCAGGAGCTCTAGACCTCCCTTCCCCTCAGACGCTGCCAAGGCAGAGGAGCAGTTTGTCGACTCCATTGAGCAGTGGAGACAGTCTGTAGGCCTGGAGAACATGATTCTGCTGGGACACAGTCTGGGGGGGTACCTGGCTACCTCCTACGCCATCCAGTACCCTTCTAGGTAATAATACTACTGGGACACCACGTAAAACATGAGATAATGAGGGGCAGCTGTAGAACAGAATACTCACAGCTGGAAGTGATTTAGTGTTTTGTTTTAGAATGAAGGACTTCGGTGAGTCATGTTGGTGTTTCCACAGAACATGACATGAGGCAGATATTCAGATACTGTACATTGAGTGTGTCTTATTAAATATTAACCTAGCTCATATCTAAAATTAAGAAAACTGAATTTCAGTCGAATAATAAATATATATACTATTGATTTAAATATACATATGTCAAAATCAAAATTCATGCCAGTCAGATATGATCTCTATTGACAGTAATAATTTTTCCCAGCCTCCATTAGAGGTGGGGGGAAAAAATTGACACAGCATACTATTACAATATTTTTGTATGGCAATATTGTATCGTCACACAGTGCCAATTAATTATAATAATAATAATAATCATAAATGTAATAATAAATTCATTTTAATTATATAAATTATTAATATTACAAACACAAATAAAACTTTAAATAGCCTACAAGAGTAATATAATCAATTGTGTTTTCAGTCCACTTGATACATTTTGCTTTGTTTTTGTCCCTTGGGGACACAATTTACAGTTGAAAAAAGGTAATAAATTAATATATTTTATCGCAGAACTAAGCTTATTGCAACATATTAACATCCTCTGGTGATTCACACCCCCAGCCTCCATGCCAATCCACAGTCGTTTATGCGGTGGACGTTTTGCCAATTGTCGAATTCTAACGATTTAGTTTTGATGAAGTTGGTTATTTGATACAAGTGCTAGCAACATGATAACAACAATAATAATAATAATAATACAAGCAGTGATCATAACCCGCCCTAAAATCACAACTTGTCACTCTTACACTTGGGCTATTGTACAGATCAAACAAATGATATATAAAGTGTCAATTAGTGATCCTAAGAGATGCTGGTAGACGGCTTTTGTTACCTTTGGGATGAACCAGGCTAGTTTTTCCCCTGTATCTATTCTTTATGCTAAGCTAATTGACTGCTTACTGTAATTTCATTTTACCATACAGATACAATAGTGACATACTGTCATTTAATTCTCAGCGAGGAAGCAAATAAGCACATTTTCCAAAACTTAAAGCTGCAATAATCAATATTCTTATATTAAGTGTGGATAAAGTTATTATGTGTAATATGAAGGGAGCACTCGTATTGACACAGACATAGAATTACCACCAGATAACTAGAATAACCATCGAACTCTGTAGCTCCCCTCAGCTCTTCAGCCATTTGTTTTGGTTCCAAGTAGAATGAATACTCTCACATTTATCATTTGTCTAGAAACATGACTCCAAAAGATTGCTTATGTTTCTCTGTTGTGTCAGCTATATGTATAAATAGGCAACCGTTTGCCAACATGTTCACCATAACCACTTCATAAGGTGGTAATGTGTCAGTGCTGTGTTTACAGTTTTTTTTTCTGCTGCCCCCAAGTGGCCAAAAAATCTTCTTATGCTGCTTTAAACCTGTACTAAAACATGGGAAAATAATGTACAAATGAAGATATGGGTGAGAAAATGTCAGATTTTAATAATCCATATTGTAAGGTTCCTTTTTTAATCGTACCTCCATATTGTGGTGTTAATAGCCCAGACAAGCAAAAAATAAGAAATTGCAGCTGCTGTGCGTAGAATTTGAAAATTCCTGACTTTGGCACCCCCTAGTGGTAGTATTCGCAAAGACAGCAATGCACATCACCTTATGCTGTGTATTTGTTTTTAAAGACAAATTAATGCCAGTTGATGGGCTTTCGTAATGTATTGTGCCCTCCTTGCAGAGTGTCACATCTTATCCTGGTGGACCCCTGGGGTTTCCCAGAGCGACCCCAGACACAGACCCAAGATGGTCAAGATCAGAGGACAGAGGTGGTAAGGAGGCCACCTATTCCACGCTGGGTAAAAGCTATCGCAACAGTGGTTTCCCTCTTCAACCCCCTGGCTGTCATCAGAGCAGCAGGTCCATGGGGTGAGATGTCTTACTGTTTATCCAAAACTGTGCTGTGCCACATTGTAATTATTTCCACCCATCTTACAGTATGTCATTGATTCAGGTCCAGGTTTGGTGAACAGATTCCGTCCTGATTTCAAAAGGAAATTTGAAGATCTGTTTGATGATGACACAATGACGCAATACATCTACCACTGTAATGCACAAACCCCGAGGTAAGCCAATATATGCATCACTTAAGCCTCAGTTATGCTTTCTGCATGGACGGTTCCACAGACATGAGCTGACACAGAATCGTAACAGGGAGAATTTTGGATCTTTTATACTCCATGTGGGTTCCTCCATGCAGCTGACTGATATTTTCCCAAAGCAGTGTATCGAAAACTCACATCTTCTGCATGGTTTTCTGTGTTCTCTGCCCATATGTGTCAGTGTAGTTAGAAAATGTTGGATGTGCACGGACAGGGATGTGCATGGACGGGACCCCTAGCAAATGGGCATGTCTGATGGTGTGATGTCAGTTTGACCATGTGGACACTTGCACACACTCTGGGATGTATTAAGCATAAATCAAGCATGAAAGCTAGAAATAACTCTCTGTCATTTTAACTGAAACTGTTACTGTATCCTGACAGTAGTACATAAGACAGATAGTCAGCTTCCTTGTAGTGCTCATAATGGTGCGTGATTGAAAACAACCAATCAGAGCTGAGGAGTCTTTAACACAGCTGTCAATCATGTAAATCGTGGCTCGTAAACTGCAGTCGAACTGTCAAGCTAGTCAGCGCTGATCAAATCTGAAACAAGGTTCTTTTACTGCATTGCCCTTTTCTTGCCTCGAATGTTTCATAAACATGTTTCAGTATACTGTTTAGCTTTTACAGGTAAAAGAAAGTTTGTGACCCAGCTGCCATGTTGAAAACACTGCACTGCTCACTGGACAAAGCAAACTGTCTCACTTTACAGCTAAACAGTACACTAAAATATGTTTTTGAAGACATCTGAGGTGAGAAGTAGGCACTGAAGTAACTGGATCTTGATTCATACTTGATCAGCGCTGCCTAGATTGACAGTTTGACTGCAGTTCATGAGCACTGATTACCTTGATTGACAGCTGTGTTAGAGACTCCTCAGCTCTGATTGGTTGTTTTCATTCATGGGCGGTGGGTTCTTACAAATGCCATCATGAGCACTAAAGGAGACAGAGCAACATGAATTGTTTTTACAGTTGATTTGTCTCCTGTTCTTGTATTAAAGTTATAAACTGTAGCTTTTATGCTTGACGCATCCACGAGTGTGTTTTAAGCTGTGTTTGGTCACTCTAATAAAGATAAGTTATATTTGCTGCAACTGTCACTATATGATGACAGTAGTACATAATCTGTGAAGAAAATTATGTTCCTCTGCCTCCTGATAGTGCTTGTAATGGCATTTGCAAGAATCCAACACCTGAACAAAAACAACCAATCAGAGTCTCTAGCGCCGCTGTCAATCACGTCAATTACTGCCAGTGAACTGCGGTCAAACTTTCAAAGTAGGCAACACTGATTAAATATGAATTAACAGTCTGTTACTGCATTACCTATTTCTTGTTTTAAATGTTTTCAGAAACATATTTCAGTGAAAATGAGAAAATTTGCATCCTGTGGGCAGTGCTTGGTTTTTGCTGGACTTTTGTCAACATTGTGACTGGGTCACAAACTTTATCTTTGTTCATGCGCAATGTCTTTCAGCAAATGCCATTAGGAGCACAAGGAGGAGGTAGAGGAACATGATTTTTTTCTTTTGCAGATTAGCTGTCTCATGTACTACTGTCAGCATATAGTGACAATTTCAGCAAATACGACAAACATTATATATATATATGGAAATGACCAAATACAGCTTTAATCACACTTTTAGTTACAGAACATAATGCCTGATAAAAGCTGACCCATCTCGTATCACATTTTCTCTTTCCTCTCCTACTGTTCCCAGTGGTGAGGTGGGTTTCCGGGCCATGTCAGAGTCTCTGGGCTGGGCCAAGAGGCCCATGCTGCAGCGGATTCACCTGCTGCCCCCCTCCATGCCCCTCACCATGCTGTATGGAGCACGATCCTGGGTGGACAGCTCATCTGGGGACAGTGTGGTACAGATTAGGAACAAGGCCCACACCAGAGTGCTGGTGAGTCATGAGGGACATATTATCCAATTAGGGGTCTAAAATGTGTACTTCAGCTTGTAATTAGTGTAATTTTAACTCAATTCATTTTTTTTCTTCTCCATGTGGTAGTGTATGAGTGCTGACAGTTTTTGTTATCTTCTTTTTCTCCACTGTGCAGCTGATCGATGATGCCTCTCACCACGTATATGCTGATCAACCAGGGGAGTTCAACAGAGTGGTTGAAAATATATGTAACTCTGTTAACTGATGACTTCTGAGTGTGTGTGTGTGTGTGTGTGTGTGTGTGTGTGTGTGTGTGTACGTATGTGTCTGTGTTTAAAAGGACTGAAAGTATAGAGGCAATTCCGGATGGTAATAGGACTGCGAGCTCTGCATGTGCAGCACGCTGGATGGTTTTGCGTCGGGGCATATCAGGACATCAACATGAGTCTGAATGTAATTTTGTTTTGAATCCTGTTCTCATAGTAACAGATTATTGGTATTAATGTAATTAACTTATCTTGTCATTTGTAAGCTGAGACATGCTTTTTTCAATTTAGTATTGTTAGTAAATGATTTATTTATAACATGATTGAACTTGTCTGTTAATGTGGTCACACAGAGGAATAATTGAACCACTTAATTCAGTGCTAAATTATGTTGCCTGTTATATTTTTAACATTAAGTGAAACACGCACACCAATCTGTATGCACTGGTTTTATGTGATACAGAGGTGCCACATGGCTACTGATAAACACTTTTTATGTGCCCGGCATGAACCATTAAGTACTGTATAACATTTTTCTTATTTAACCTCTGTTTTTCTCCTCTATGTATTTCACTGTATCAAGCAGCTGTTTGTATTTTATACTTTGGAAAGAATAAAAACCTATTTGACAAGCTGCGACTGTAGAAATCCATGTGATGCACTTTGTTGCCCAACCAGTAGAGGTCAGTAAGTGTCATTCCTATTATATTTACAGTGCACTTTATGCTTATGTCTGTCAGCAGTGGAAAATGGACAGTGGAATTCCTGCATTCATAATGTTGTGTTAGTAAAAGCACAAATATTATTAGCAAATTAAGGTAGAATAGCTCCTATCAATGTTATAATTATCATATGATTGACTTATTAGCATCAATTTAATGTTGCAGCGGATTGAAGTGTAACTATTTTTCAATATGTTAGTTTAATCTAAAACAGTGTTTCATATTTTATGAGGGTCAAATGTGTTGTATATAAACTATCACTATCAGATAAACAAAGGGGAGTTAAAGATACAGTATTTCCCTCTGAGAATCATAATTTAAAAGGATATACTCAAGCACATTTAACTGCATTCCAGCACTACTGCCTGTGCTTTTAACTATAGGACATTATGTAGTATGTTCCAGTTCCCTTTATCACCCTATCAGTGGTTGAAGAAATATTCAAAGGGGGATTTAGTGGCAACTAGTGGTGAGGATTGCAAATTGTAACCAGCTGAAACATCTGTTTAGAATTTTTTCAGTGTTCAGGAGATTTTAAGTGGGAGCTGAATTATCGTCAGAGTTCTCCTCCTCTCCAAACAATTTAAACCAGTAAAACACTGAATAAAGCAGTAATGCATTATAAATCAGTGTTTTCTGACGCTGTTTGGCTTGATGGAGATGGACTGCTAGCCGAGCACCTGCTAATGTGCTCTCATCTTTTTTCTCTGATAACTTTAGATCCAGACATTCCGGAGGTTCTTACTGGGGGCCAAATTATCCATAGAGGTCTCCTCCTCTCCAAAACAAACAGACCTGGCAGTTTAAAATAGTAAAGACACTGACTGAATAAAGCAGTTTTGTCACAAATTTCTGTTTTTCCTACGCTGTTTTGCACGTCACAGACACTAGCCCAGCACCTGCTAATGTGTGCTTACCTATTTACTGGTAATGTGTGCTCACTCTATTTTTGATCCAGAAATAAAGGACGCTGCAGGAGCTTAATTATCTGCAGAGGTCTTTTTCTCCTGCAGAGGTCTCCTTAAATCATGATTTAAATCGGTTAAAAACACTGAATACAGCAGTTTGACGTTAAAAAAATCAGGCTTTTACCTATCTAGAGGCCGTGTTTGGTTTTTCCCTTCTTGGCTACTGTAGAAACATGGCAGTGCAACATCATGGACAACCACTCCTTAAGTGGATATAAACAACTCATTCTAAGGTAACAAAAACACAGTGGTTCTTATTTTCAGGTGATTATGCGCTAAATAAAACATACTTATTATATTCCATTTATGTTCTAAATCGTACACACTGGTCCTTTAAGTAAAAGTAGCAATACTAGGATGTAAAAATGTACACACAAAAAAGAAAATAGAAATGCAATAGTACGTGGTATTGTTGACAAAATTAACGGTATAATAAAAATTCAAATGAAAGTAAATGTACTTCTAAGGCAGCAGAATGACCCCTGGCACTGTTTTATTATGATGTATTCTCTGATTATGATTATTACTGATGTATTAATTGTTTCACTGTTTTGTATGTAAAGTTTTGAAGTGGAAAAATAGCTGGTAAATACAGCCAGTAAATAAATACAGTGGAGTAAAAAATTAATATTTCCCTCCAAAAAATGTTGCGGAGTCAAAATATAAAGAAGCATTAAGTCCATGCACCACAAAACAGTACTATTTCAATAAATAAAGGCTATTCTGTTTCATTCCAACACTGATCCTCTTCCCATGCTTTTTTTTAAAAGACTGCAGTTAATATATACTAAGTTAAAGAAAAAAATAAACACTGCATTTTGCAACCAATAAAACACAAAGCAGAAGGGAAGAATAAGAACATAAATATATATAACATTAACTCATCAGTCCCAAAGCATGTCAGAGGAAAAAAATAGAAAATAAAGCATTAAGTCATCGAGATCTTGAATCATGAAAGGCAACAAAGGTGTGTTACCTGCCTCAAGTTACGCAATTTAAATGAGTCACTATACAATCATACCTCACGCAGCACACTTTTTTTTTCCAGGCGAAAAAGGGTTGATTGCAAAAATGGAAAAGTACAGGTCGCCACTTGTGTCCCCTTAAAACTCTGGATTAAAAAAAATAAATAAAAAAATAATAAATTCTTTCATTGCCATCCAGTCAAGACTTGTCTCATGTTGTTTAGAAGTAGAAAGTCACTCAGGAGTCAGCCATCATTTCAGTGTAAGGTTTATTACCATCACAACACATATAATACTGAAAAACAGTCCAGGTAGATAAATAATGTAATGTTATTAAAATACTTCAATTCACATTGTAGTTTGTAGTGCTGAAGTTAAACATGAGAACCAGGTGAAACTGAAGTGAGTTAAGGCCACTGTGGTCTGATGTGGTTTGCTTGAATTCACAGCAGTAACCAAGTTCGATTTTTCAGGTAAGATGCAATATATTGTAAGGATGGCTTCAGTGTTATTATACACACACATATGGAGAGGCACACACAAGACACACAGAAAAGCATCTGGTAAAATTCCTCCCAAGGGAACAGTTTGGTTTGCATTCTGCAAATGGAGAGCTTCACTTGTTGGTTTTCAAAATAAAGGAGGCGTGAGGAATTTGCATTCATCTGGTGATTAAAATAACCTTTTGGCCATGTCCTTGTAGGTTTCAATTTTTGGAAATTACCATCGTTAATTGGTACGGGGAAAAAAATACTTTATCTTTTCAACAATAATTACAAGTGTTTCAGTCAAATGTGACAGAAAAGACTTGGGAAATTATAATAATGTGCCCTTTGCAAAATGTCAATGCCAATTTCAACATCATTCCCTTTAAAAACACCTCACAGTACTCTTCCTTCATGTGAGCCACATGAGGCTCTTTTTGTCTAACAGCACTTTTCACATATGTTTTCTTTAATGACAAGCTATAGGAATAACACACATACAGTATTTACATTATTACAAAATGATCATGACCTGACTTTCTGCACCTTCACATGCTTTGGTCAGTGTCTTGAAATGCACTAGTGTTTGGACAGTCTGTGTAATTTGACAGTTTTATAACTTCAAAGTAAGAACGCTTGTTAATTAAAGCACTTCATTTGCATGCATTTAATCCCTGCTGCATTACTTCACTACAGTTTAGAGCTTTCAGAGCAAGGCAGACGTGTGAATTTATATTATTTTAAGTTAAAAAATATAATACTGATAGTGCTACAGTTGCTAATTGTCTATTCATAGTTTTAAAAATAACAAAAATGTTGGTTCAGTACAAAATAAGCAAGATAGTTTAAGATACAGGAACTCAGGACCCTGTACATATAGTCAGAGGCACTCAGCTCATGTTTTATAAGGAAATGAAGTGACATGACGGGGATGTGATATTGCCTCTTATTGCTCAAGAACGACAATATCGGCCACTCCATGCACTTGCGTGAGCTGTTTACAGTCAAGAGATGCCACCAGCTTCCTAGGTCCGGGCTGGGTGGGGATGAAGTGCTCTGTCAGTGTCACTGTGGAGTGACCACCTACATCACTGTGAGAGGAAATGGAAAAAAGAGGAGTGGGATATTAGTCTAGAGAAGGAAATGTTGAGGGAAATGTGTGGTGACAGAGATAACCAGGCAAAATAAGAAGGAGGCATCTCATGTTCTTACCCAACAACCACTTCATGGCCCTTCTGCAGACCCAGGCCCTCCACTCTGAACACCACTCCCTTTAGCATACGTGGCAGGGGGTTGGTGAAAGTAATCTTGGCTGCCATCTCCTTACCAACAACTGCTTCTCCAAAAGGCTGCCAGAGGATAATTCAAAATGTGTCAAGAGGGATAAAGAAGACATTTTCCTATGCTCTTCCTTTGTTCCAGAGTGAATACTGCTCTGCACTACTAGTAATCCTGGAAATGTACAGAAAAATAGAAAACCTACCTTGATGATGAGGTCAGGTGTACGGAGCCTGAATGTTGTCTGGTTGGCTAGCACTTGCTGGGTCTCACTGACTCTTCCAGACAGGGTCAGCATCAGAGCTGCCTGATCCACCAGCTGGTTTTGGTACTGTTGGTAGGGCAGCACCCACTCAATGGTCTTTTCTGTGTGGGGAGGTACAAAAAAGGGTCTGAGCTCAGTATTCAGCTTTTTCACTACGTAAGTTATACTCTATCAGCCCCTTCCAGATTTGGCAGCCTTTATTTAGGGACTGTTTCAGCCTAAATGCCTGTTTTTTAGGGTAGTTTTTCTTAATAAAAATTGTGATGTATGTTGCAATATTTTTTAGATGTTGTGTATTGATGGAGCAAGTGAAAATCAGAAAATAGTTGCAATTTTGAGGGGGGGGGGGGGGGGGGGGGGGGGATTTGGAGGTAAATCATTAAAAAGCAAAGGCAACTTGTTCCAATGAGAATAAAACCACACTGTTCTGAGTGTGTTATGTAACCCTGTCCTCACGCTTTAGTCATTCTGTGGGTGTGTTTTGCATTAGAAAAGTGTTTGTTGAATCGATGTTTGTTCCACCACAATGTTGCACATGGTGCAAAACAGTTTACCCCTGCTTTTATGCAGAACATGAGGGAATCGCCTTGTCTGGTCTTCACCTGTAATTTTTGTTGGTAAATGTGAGACATTCCTTTCACACATGTATGCATTTTAACAACCAGAAATAAGGAAGTGAGTTTGTTGACACTGCACAGGGGGCTACTATGATTGGTGAAACTCATAAGAAACTTCGATTGGTCAAATCTGCAGAACAGTTGCTGTGATCCGACGAAAATGCAAGGTCGTGCAGAATTTATGGGGACTGGTTGAATTAGCATGTTGCAATCGCAACATCCTAACATTGTGGAGAGACTGACTTCCTTTTGTATTATTAGCTTATTAGCTTAGCATAAAGATCATAAACAGGGGGAAACAGTGAGCCTGTCTCTGTTTAAAGATAACAAAATTACCCCACAGGCACCTTCAAAACTCACTAATAATAATAATAATAATGTTGTGAAATCCAAGCAAAAACCAAAGTGTAAAAAAGTCAGCTAAGTAGTAGTGTCGGGTGTATGACTTTACTGACATGGAGTAAAGCATCAAGAAGCAAAGGAAGTGCATCAACCATTGCACAACAAAACAGTTTGCTAGACGATCTGGTCTTTGCGCCAACGGTGCTAACAATTACACACTTCCAAATGCTATGGGGGGAAACGTTTTATGAATATAGATTCTTGCAGGATTAAAACTTAGTGGAAAGCCAACCTTCATTGGGCAAAAGCTCCACAGCCATCTGCTCCTTCTTAATCGTGCCCTTCAGCACACCAGTGTAGTACATGACAGCCACCTGGCTGTGCAGAGTGGTCCGACGAGGCTGCGAGCTCAGGTTCTTCACCAGGATGGTCAGCTGGGCATCAGCACCCATCCTAGGCCCCTCACCCTCCATCTTCACCTCGACGCTTACATCCTCCGCCATGGGTGGGGAGTAGACATCTGGCTTGCTGCCATAGCGACTGGCAGTCTCCACGGCGATGCGTTCCTCTTCTGAACCTGATACAGAGGGAGGGAGAGAATGTGAGTGCACTTCACTGTGTCTGGTGTTTCAGGATTTATTGACAGATATGAGAGGTATGGCATGGATCCTTCAAACTAAGCAAACATAATATTTTAATATTGCGAAGAGCAGGTGAACAGTTGAGGGGTCAGACAAGGGGAATCTATGCACAGTGAAATGATCTATGCAGCCAGAGAGTATTAAATCATAACATTTAAGATTGTTCCAGGTAGCATAGAAATAATTCTGTCTGGTTCTGGAACATCAATCTGGGGAAGAAATGCAATTAGCAAAGTACGATATGCATGCCAGTACCTTCTTGGTGTTTGTACAGGTGTGTGATGTCTGCCCGCTCGTCAGAGCCTACTGCTTTAGTGCTGATGCAGTGGCCGACAGCTTTCTTCTCACTGTGGAACTGGCTGAAGGTACCATCCAGGTTCCTCTGCCAGTAGATCTTGTCACTGTTGACCTGGAAAGTACCAACAAACATGATCAGCTCAAACATCATAGTACATGAGAAGTTTGCCTTGCATACCAATGATGAAGTTGAACCAAAGTATGCAACAGTCTTATTCATTATTTATCTTTGCACAGGTGGATAATGAAGAAATTCCTCTTTGTTATTTCTCTGTGAATAACACGGCTGAGTTCTGTTCTCATTCTAACAAGAGTCAGGTACCTATTCACAGTCCCTATTCAATGAAAATGTCTGTTGAGAAGCACTTAATGATATCTATTAAACTTAAATGTTTCCCAGGTCATAGTATGTATAGTTATTCACCACCTTTTTAAAACCTTTAACCTGCAATATAATTTGACTAGCTTTTCCTAACTATGGTAATGCATCAAAACGAACCTTGAGAGAACTAAAAGGAAACACACACATGCCAATTTCTAGCACTTACCTCAGCAAAGACAAAAGGCGTGTCGTGTTTGAGGTAGACCTGGCCAGAGCGGATGGCGTTGATGGAGGCAGGGCCACAGCGGAAGGTACCCTGACTTGTTTCCTGGGGAGTAGAGTCAACAGCCTGCCAGCCTCCATTACCAGGGGGCAGGTCAGGTCTCGCCATCCAGCAGTCATTCCATACGTGGAAGTTCCTAGATGGATAGATATAGTGTTAATTAGTGAGTTATAGAGGTGCTGGTTTCTGGATTTTTTTGACAAAGCCAAAGTAGCTAAAATAAACTAAGCTAACCATCTCCTTGCTTATTGCATATTTACTGGATAAATACAAGAATTGTATAAACTTTCTCTTTTAACTCTTTTAAAACAAATGAGCAAATTTAACAAAAATGTTAAATCATTTCCTTAAGATTACATCGTATATTCTTCATTTAAACTTTGTAGAAGCCTTCAAATTTCATATTTGTGTTACTATGGTTTCATGAACGTGTGCAGGTTAGGCAAAAGTGGTAGCAAACATTTATGGAGCGTGAATGGATAGAACGTTGTAAAAGGATAAACAGAAATTGGATCCAAAATTATATAGGGAGAATCAATACAAATGAAGTTTACTAACATCACTACATTTAGCTACATTTAGCTACATTGCAACAAGTGCCTGGTGTACTTTAGCTTTGTAACATTAGTGAGGGGTACACAAGAAATGGCAGACATCATTCTAAGGGCATTTTAAGGACGCAAGTCAACCAAATAGCAGATGGATACCAGATTAGCCTCTGCAGTCCGAGAGGAATTGTAATTGAACAAGCATGAGGTCTCTGAGGTTTCAGGTTAGAGGGAACTGCTTTCAGAGCAAATCTAAATATACGGCACATTCCTAAAGTATGGATTTAGCAGCAATCAATTTTCCTAGAATGTTGTCCCGGTCATGTAAAGTTACACATCTTACCACACAGAGTCACTATTGAGGTAGTCGATCGGCTCCAAATTCTCATCAAAATAGACATCATTGGTGAGGGATACATCAGTATCGTGAGCAGACTGGAAGTTGGTCACACTGCGGGCGGGTATGCCAAGACAGCGCAACACTGGCAACAGACAGAATAGAATAATTAAAACCCAATTTACAAGGTCATTTGATAATCGCATTATGTTCCCAGATGCTAACACTTGAGCACAATGACTTCAGACATTTCTGCTATGATGGCATTTGCATGGTTGCATGTGATTTTATTATCCTGGCTGACTGAAAGCAACACATGTGGCTCTATAGGTGGCAAAACTAGGAGGTATGACAGGAATGCCAATGCGAGGTATTTAGGGTGTGTATGAGCTACGACTTGCTATCAGGTGCAAAGGTCAGCTGGCCACCATGTGAGGGACCCCACATACATGCACAATTCTGTTACAGAGCAGTGAGAGCTAATAGAAAGGGCCTGATAGACAGGAAGCCATGATCAGAATCATTTGACTGTTAATTAAAGTCACATGAATACTGGGAAAGTCAAACACTATTCTGTATCCTTTGCGTTGTTTGCACATGCACACACACAACACCCACATACAGTGTAGTGTCTTCCTACTCCTCTGTCATACAATCTATAGCTTTTCACCCTCTAAGCTCCAATCTTTCTCTCTAATAACACATTTTTCTCTCACACGGCATCACATGCTCTCTCTGTTTTATTCTTCATCAGCCTCACCCGTTGTAGTGACTCCGGAGAACACCCAACACTGTCCATATGACACAGGCGTTCCATTGGAGGAGTGGTACTTCCTCAGGATCTCCACGCTGCTGCTCCATGCCGCAGGAGAGACTCCGTCAGAGTAATCCCCAGACCAATTTCCAACCAGAACCCCAAAGTCATCCTGAGCGTTAATCTGAAAAGAGGATGGTGACACAGTCAATTACAAGTGACTGCTCTCATTTACAAATTAAAATTAGAATTTTTTTCTGAGCAGAACATGATTAGGGCCATATAATGAAGACACTGAGTTCTTGTCCTCTGCAATGTTCTTGGAAATCTGGGGTTTTGGTAACGTGAGGTACAGCTTTAATTTATGATTTAAAACACGTGGAGGGTATTTCATAGGCTTTTGCCAGTATTTTTTAGGATAATTATATTAATATCTGACTACTTTTAGACCAAAAAAAATATTCAGTATTTTCTAATCAGAATTTTATTATTGGCACTGCTTAGAAACAGCATATCTCATTATAAAAACTAAATACACTGTAAAAAAAAAAAAAAAAGGTTAACTCATGACCTCGGTACTTGGACTCGGACTTGGACTCATGACCTCGGTATTTCTAATATCCTGAGATAGTGGGATGTTAATATAAAACTAAACTCACCATGGCAGATAGGACTCTGACCACGTTGACAGGATCGCCTCGACCAGATGGAGGCATGTCACTCTTCTCCAGGATAAACAGGCACGCTTCCAAGATTCCCTCATGAAACTACAGCCCAAAGGAAAAACACAAATCATCAGCAAAGGAAATTAATTCATTCATATGGGGATTCTGATCACATTACTGGGTTGACGAAATACTGCACTATTTAAAGACAAGTCTTACTATTAAAACATCAATAAACGACACCTACAACAAATGAGAAATAATCTATCAGCCTCCATGCTGTACATTTTTTTTTACATTTTTGGATGGCCTTATGGCACAAAACAAGAAGATGCTGCTGTTCTTTAGGCACAAATGGAAGTTGAGGGATGGTGGAAGATTGATAAGGCTACAGAAGCATAACTTAAATCATTTGCCACTGATGATTATTAACAGACTGCATTAAGAATAGATACCAATAGGCATATCACCGTAGGAACATGATGTAGCAAAATAGACTTTCATTTTGAAACAACTAAGCAACTAAGAAAGTAAAATAAAGGTTTGTGGTCACCTATGGTTGGCCATTCATTCATCTGATAATTGTGAATCATAAGATTATTTCTGATGATATTCTATATCTTACTTATTGTTAGAAATCCCATTGTAAGAAATCCCAGGAGAAGCCCAAAGCCAACAATTGATTTATCCCGCTGACAAGTATTCCTTGTTCCTTGCTAAAGCCTGATATATCTTATTTTTCTGTGCCCTACAATACAGCTCCAGTGTTGTCCAAAAAAGTATTCATAACACATCAGTATTGCACTGCTACTGTGCTTTGTTTGTGTCAATACCACATACACCATCCTGCTGCTGCAAATACTCTAGTGCAATGGATGTGTATTAATCCACAGATTTAAAAAAATACTTCCAAACAAATGTATAGTTGACTTTTGTTTGAGTATATGTAATAAAAACTACAGTGCCCAGCTGTTTTAGAGAGGTACTTAGCATTCTTTTTTCAATAAAACTATATATGTGTGACCCTGTTTTAAAGATTTTCCTTTCCAGTAGGAACAGATTGGTGCCAAAGACAATGATGTAATGATTATTCAAAACCACAAGTGTATTTTCC
Source organism: Epinephelus lanceolatus (assembly GCF_041903045.1). NCBI lineage: Eukaryota > Metazoa > Chordata > Actinopteri > Perciformes > Serranidae > Epinephelus > Epinephelus lanceolatus. Next base: position 10,866,769 of record NC_135745.1, read on the forward strand.
AGTTACATTTTGTCTTTCTTCGTCTGTACCTGTCCAAAGTTCCACGTGCGAGCACCTATTTGTTTCTCTGTGCCGTAGTAAATCCTCCCAGTGTCATTCAAAACGTACTCCTTACTCTCCTCTTCGTCATCCAGGAACACTGTGTCCTCTGAAAAGACATGACAACGTTAAGCTACATCATTGATATCAGGTGTTACAAAACTAAAGTTGATCCTATTAAACAAGCCTTGACAGGAAATACAAAGAAACACTTTTTTTTTGTAGAACAAGGATTTGTTTTAATGATGTTGCCTCAAGGCCAAAATTTTGGCTTTCCCTTTCCCTCTGTCTGTAAGAATCCATGCTTTAATCACCTCTTCAGTGACTAAACCGCTCAAGAATGTGATTTCTTTTCACAAATTATGTGACAGAATCCCCAAGGCCAGGAAATAGTTAGGAAACACAATGACTCCATGGACCTTGCAGTGGGGCCCACACTCATTTATGGGAAACAGTCTGTTTTGAGACACATCAGGCCCACAGACTTGGGCGTGCACCCATGACATGAACTTCACAAATCTGTGTCTTTGTTTTTACACCACTTTTATCTCTTGCTGTTGCCACAGTGATTACCAGTGGGTGGGGAAAAGGAACATGACAAAAAAAAAGAAAAAGGGTATTCAGTCAGAGTATTCAAGATGGACATGAGAAAAATCAAGTGGAAGGAAGAGGTTTAACAAAGTCATGAGGGACGAGTGAGAGAAAGAGGGGAAGTTATGCTTGGGAGGGAAAGAGGGGAGGGAGTGAGGGGGAGTGGAGCATAACAGAGTGTCTTGAGATTTTACAGGGGAAAGTAGAGGCTGAGGCTGACAGAATCTGGCAGCTGTGATAATTTTGGTTTTTGCTTCTTCTTACTGAATATTTCTGCAATGTAGGGAGAAACACACACACAAAGACACAGGAGCATATGAAGGAGGAGGAGGCCAGAAAACAGAGCAACAGAGCTGGGATCGGGTCAACAGATAGCAACAAGGGAGGAGGACTGGGTGGGAAAGCATATTAAAGCAGGAAATACACATGGAGGCAGTAAAAGCTAGGGAGAGGACAGGTTGTCACCAGCTGCAGGATTACTGTGAGCTCGCCCCATGGCGTTTTTATACAGTAATTGTAGGATTTTGAATTTTATGAGCGTGAGGGAGAGATTGGTCTCGGGAAGAAGAGATTGAAAGAGGGAAGAAGAGATTGGGCTTGCTGCCAAAAGCAGCCACCATAATGAAAGACAGACCGTCTTTTTTATCAAATCCAGGTTCACTGTTTTTTATTTTGCTGTGTTGCAAATAGACTTATTTTTGTCAAATATCCTGTGCAGATAGTTTGCAGAGCTCAGCACACTGAGAGAAACTCAGCAGAATAGACAATGGAGCTCATTTCCTAAGGCTTTTCTGTATACGGCAGCATTAATACAGCATCCAACAACTACTTGTTATGTATACAGCAGAGTAATGACATCCTGAACAGAGAATGAAGTCACGCTAACTCTGTGTGTGTTGTGATCTGAACGTCTCTGTTTGTTGTGGTAGTGGTTAGTGCACAAGTCCCTGTGTGTGTATTCCATTGGTTAGCTAATTGTTAAAGCTCTGCACTGTGCTCATACGGTGGTTAACCTACTGCTGATGACGTCATCCTGACCCACGCTGTCATCAAGGAAGCCTACCAATTTTCTTCAGGTTGACACCGTTAGCTATGTCAGCACTGTTGCCATTGTTAGTGCTGTTCGTGCTGTTAGCACCATTAACTGCTAGCCAGCAGCTAAGCCTCCTCCATGTTTAGAACCATGTGCAGTGCAGTGCATGGTGCAGTACCATGTAATGCTATATAATGCTCATATACAGGTGTTTTAATAAGTACACATAATTTAAACTATCCAGACTCATATGTAGCTGTGACTGTTTATAATGCTTATAAAATGGGTGCATTAAGGCTATAAATTCTAAAATGTGTATGATTCACATACATCTTCAACTCAGCAGCACAGATGATCTACACAGTCAGCACAGTTTCAAGGTGGGTACCTGAAATTAGTGCCAGTCGTCCCTCACGACTTTGTGATATCACAGTGAGGCTGACCTTTGACCTTTTGGATATGAAGTGTCATCACTTCATCATTTTATCATGTTAGACATTTGTGTGACCTCAACCTTTGACCTTTGTTCACCAAATTCTAATCAGATTATCCTTGAGTTCAAGAGCACGTTTGTGCCAAATTTGAAAAAAATCCCTAAAGGTGTTCTTGAGATATTGCATTCACGAGAATGAGACAAATGGACAATCCAAACACATAATGCCTCCGGACACAACTATCACCAGTGCAAAGGCATAAAAAATTAAAATGATCTCTACTTTTTTCAAATACAAACATTAAGGAGAACCTACACGGCAAGTTGGACCATCTTAAGACAGCGCAAGAATGAAGAATGGGACAGTTCATGCAACAGATGAATTTATATAGATAGATATCAGTTCTATCTAAGCCAAAGTCTGTGTTTGTTAATCATTCACCAGACCTTAAAAGAAAGTGTCTATGACATTCAACTAATGACAGAAACACTCCTGAATGACTGCTAATGTTGCTCTGCTGGGTCTGCAAATAAGCAACACTCTGCTAACATGTTAGGCATACGAGCTTAAAAGGTGATTATATGTCATTTGTGTTTACAGTTTGTTTTTGCTGCCCCCCCACTGGCTGAAAAAAAATATGTTAGGCTTAACTACATGATGGGAAAATAGGTATATTTGATTAAATTACCTTTTTTTTTAATCTGTGATCATTTTGAAAATCACAAAATACTGATGAACCCCACAAAAGTGTTGAATTTTTGCACAAGCTAAAGTTAAAACTGCAATCTGTATGTACAAATGTCCGAAGTTGAAGGTCTGTTTCATCTTGCAAACTGTTTTGTTCCCAAACATAGTTCAACATGGTGCTTAAGTGACATAACCAAGTGTGCCAGCAGTCTTGAATCAAAGCCAGTGGAGTTACATAGTTACACACAAGGTCACACTGGAGTTATTTGATGGACAGTAACATGCTCATGGATTGAGTTGGCCCTTCTCACCCATGTGTGACTCCTCTCAGAGATTAAAACAGACACCTACTTTGTGCCAGTGCCTGCTATCAGAATGCTGATGCTATTCATAATACAGCAGCAATGTTCTGGGAACACTTTCCCTGGTAATTGGGCTGTATCAGACAGTTCTACTGCAAGAAAAATATTGACTCTTTGAAGATAATCCGCCTCAAACCTAATAGTAAGGCTGATAATAATTCCAGACATGTTATGTAATGCTGTCTGTCTTTTTTCCTTCATTTTCTGCTCTTATCACCTATTACCCTTCTTCTTTCCTCTCCACATTCTTGCCCTCGAGCTGTGTAAACCCTCTGGTCCCTTCACATCCCCTGCCAATCTTACCTTCACACCAAGGGTTGAAGAGCATAACGATGTTCTTGCTGGAGTTGTAAGTAGATGCCGCCTCGCCCATCGAAGAGCTTGTTGTCACCGTGAGCCCGTACAGACCAATCACAGCACTGGCTGGCGAGTTGACGGACAGCTTGACCTTGTTGCCATTCTGCTCTACAATCTTTGCCTCCCAGCGTTCATCCTCCAGCTGATCCACCAGTGGGATGATGACATGGGTGCCTTTGGCCACCAAGGGCAGGGGACCTACACCACAAGGGTTATATTTAAGTCAGGTTGCACCAGGAATATAAAAGAAACACTGTAATATAATTTTCATGGACAAAAGCCTTATGTATTATAAAACAATTCATGCTATGCTTTTAGGTGGTACAATGTGGGCTTTGAATTAATGTGCAAATTTCTACACAATTAAAGGAACAGCTTTGACATTTTAGGAGATAATGGTTATTGCAACCCAACTCTGTCTCTCTAAATATGAAATGAGAGCCTTGATAATGTTATTTAGCATTCAGACTGTAAACAGGGGAAAACTCCTTGCCTGGCTCTGTCCAAAGTAAAAAAAACGCCTACCAGCACCTCCAAAGCTCATTATTATTAAGTTATTTCATGTTTCATTAGTTCATTAGTAAAAACGGAAGTGCCATAGTGACTTTTCTAGGCAGAGCTAGGCTCGCTGTTTCCCCTGTTTCTTGAGGGACTACCCATTATTTTGCTCCCATTGGACCGAAAGCCCATTTCTCCAACAACCCGGCTATCCCCAAAACAAATGCCCATTGCCAAAGTCCCATTTCTCTGACAATATACATTCCCTACAGTTAGACAACCCAATGGCCAGAAAAAATGTGCACTTGGACATTTCTGCAAACCACAGATACATAACATTTGTCAACAACACAGTGATGAATGTGTTTTTAAGGTTTAGGCAAGAAAGAAAAAGATCATGTTTTGGCTTAAAACTCCCATATTTGGTAGCACAATAGTTACTGGACAAGCAGAGATGGGTCACTAATAACACCCAGGATTTGTGGCTCATCACTTGTAAAAAGGTCTTTAGAGCAACAGGCATTTGTTTTTGGGCTTTCAGTCCAATTAGACATTTTTCAGACTAATAGGGCTTTGGAATATTGGGCCGTCTAGTCTTTGTGCTAAGTTAAGCTTGCAGTCTTGTCATAGCTTTACATGTAACGGACAGAACTCTTGGCAAGAAAAATTCCAAAATGTTGAGATTGAGGTTAACTGTCTGAAGGCAACTGATTCGCTGTGAACCAATGGGGCTATTAAAATATCTCGCCATCAAAATACCTAGCAAAACATTTCATATGAAAAATGTATAACGAAAAAAAGCTCAAGAAGAAAAAAGCCAGAATGTCTGCAATTCAGCAATACATTCCCATATTTGAAATGAATTATTGAATAACATTTTGCTTTCTATATGTGTGAGAAAAGTCAAACTGTGCAGCTTGACAAAGTGCTTTTCAATCCGTCTGATTCTCAGCTGTCCTTGAAAAGTTGAATTAAATAAAGTTGGAAGTGGCAGTGGGAGGACACCATTTCAATATGCAGCTGGGAATGGAGTAAACTTGATTATTACCGTCACAGTAATTGTTAGTCTGTTCCCACAGTGGATAACACAAGCATAACAAACTGTAAACCACATACTGTATGTGTATCACAGCTCCTTGCCCGGCTGTGCATAGTTTGTCTGAGTAAACAAAAACTCTGCTCTGGAAAACCTCCCACACTGCACTTACGCACGCATCTCTGCAGCAAGCCAAGCACAGTTGGGAGTGTTTCATCTTATGACAGTCAGCTTAGATGTTCTCTTTTAAGTAGCCTGATATTTTACTGAAGGCTGACAAACTACTAAAAAAACCCACTTTGTATAAACTTTCTCTTTAAGAAAAATTAATACATCAAAGTTCATTCTAAGCCATTAGCATGATTAAAACAAATTAGATGCTTTCCTCTGAGCTATTTGCTTTGTGGCACCCTGCTGGGCTTTAGCTGCCATTTGCTGAAGCAAAAATGGAGTTTATCAAGAGACCATTGTTCTCCATCCGACTGAGCCAGGACTTCCTTTCTCACCTCTTAGGACATGTTCAAAAGGAAATCAATGAAAAACACCTTCTTTTCTGCTGGTTCGGCTATACCTTCATTGAAAATTGAAAATCTTTATTCATGCTAGTTGAACAAAATAACAGCTAGGACACTGCAGCCATACACAGACCTGCTTTTAGTGTAACACTTAGAATCCTTCCACAGCAAATGTGACTATGAAAGCAAAGGTAATGGGAGCCTGTCGAATGTGGATGGCTCAGATCGTTCTGTGCGTCAATTCTGTCTCTCCTTCGCCCTTCCCATGTAACTATCCAAGAAGCAGGTGACAGCAAATCACCTCTCTGTAGTGATGTAATGACTGTTTATTCCTAAGTGTCTAGTAGATCGCTGTAGTATGAGGCCTGTGAATACCAGAGCGGGGTGTCCGGTGTCCTGCGGTCTGGAAGCTGTAAACACTGTGGGGTGGTAGGTGGAATCCAAAACTTGTGGTGCAGATATGGCTGAACTGCTGCTGGATTTAAATGTGCTAGCTATGCTTGGCATTTTGACCATATTTCCCATGCTTTGTTTTGAGTCAGTCGTTCATTCCTCCCACTTTCACGTGGCCTTGTAGCAACTTCTGGTTAAAGGGGCACGCCACCATTTCTACACAAGATCAGTTTATTCATGATGGATATTCTAGTTGATAATGTTTTCCGTTGCTCTGTAACAGTAGTTCCTAACCCTTTATTGTATGATCAACCCTCATAGACCTGTCAGATAAACTGCCCCATCATCAGCCATCATGTTTTCAGTGTTTTCAACCATTTATCTTTACTACTACTTCAACTGTTCAACAGTCTAGACCTCTACGCTCACTTGCTAACTCACTATGTTAATATATTTTATAATGAAAGCATAATTTCAGGTTTTTTCAAATTAGTTGAGGTACTCTACAATCTTTCTACCGGCAACAGCTGAAGTACCCCCTTTGGTACATGTGCCACTGGTTGGGAAAAGACTTTGAATTTCCTAGGATAGCAAAGACATGACCTATTCCACTCTCCTTCTGACTGGCTGGTACTTGTTGCCTTCACTGGTTGGATAGATTAACTTTAGGAAAGAGAAGTGAGATTGGTTAGGCTTAGGGTAAGAATGTCAGGGTAAGCCAATCAGAGACAGAGTAAGGCAGGTCATGCCTTCAGTATCCAACGCAAATTCGCCGTTGGGAATCTCTGGTCTAGAGGAGCCTCCTTAATTCTCAGAAATAATTATATCCTGGATTGGGCTTGGGCCCTCATATTTCAAACACAAATGTAGAGTCTGAGTGGGCATTTACCAGTAGCTTGGGGAGCAGTGGTATCTGCTGGAGCAAATGAAACCCAAACTTGCAAATTTACCAAGTTGGCATGTTTGCCATGACTAGGAGTGACTGACAACTTGTGAAGCTTTCGAAGAGCTTGCATGCTGAAGTCTGTTTACATTTTCCCAGAGCTCAGCACTATATCACATATATCGTTGCTTAAATGGTTGTAGGTCTATCCAGTTGCGTCCAGAGGTATTCTGATCTATGGCCATTATAACAACCCTTGAAAATCAAAAATGAACTGAGGGTTTCCAGGCTGAAATTATGTTTGCAATTTGGTCTGGCCAAGCTAATTTACCAGGTTCAAAGGGTTTACCTAAGCACTCATGAGTTAAATTATGGGAATTGTAGGACCCAGTGCTTTTGAAGCGTGACCGATACTGGGAGCTAAAAGTCAGAATATCTTGGCCTCTGCTGCTTGGATTTTGTTCATTCTTTTTCAGTCTGTGTCTTCTTACTCCCCCAAATGTATGAAAATGCAATGCTAAATATCTGCAGTACCCCTTTAAGTTCTATCTATATAGTTTGCTTTGCATCTTTTTGTTGTTACAGTTTTGAATCCCTTTTTACCTGCCTTCCACTTTGGGCATTGTCTTGCATCAGGGAATTTAATGCAATCCAAGACGACACAATATATGTTTTTAACCCTAAACCATGCACACAAATAGCACACCCAACTCTAAAACATTTCTACCTCTTCTGACGATCATACTAATGATATTTCTTTGTCATATTGTTCATAGGTTCTGTTAGAAGGTTTAAAAGATGTGCGCAGAGACACTGCCAATCCATTCCATACCTGTTTTCAGGTCCAGATGCAGCTTGTCATTGTCAGCACTGAAGGGCCTGTTAAGCTCCAGCTCCATCTGGAAGGTCTGTCCTCTGCGGATTATCATTTCATCCCCATGATACAAGTCGGTGTGATGCTCCTGTCTGTTCTGACCCGTCTTGGAGCTCAGCAGATCCACAGAACACACTGACAACTTGACAATGTCTGAGAGAGGAAGATTTACCATGAAATTGTGTGCCTGCATCACTGCTGCTACGGATTTGTAGAGGTGATATGTACAACATGCAAAAATAGTCTGGAGAGTTGAACTAAACCTAGTCAAAATTTCATACCACAGTTACCCCAAAAGTCAGTAACATTACCTTCCATTTCCTTTGCCTCTCCATTCTCAGGCTTTGGCTTGACAGGCTCCGGGGTCGGGGCTGGGGGTTTCACATATTCCACCTTATCTGTAACATCATAGGAGGTACTGCTCTGGCGCTTACAGCAGCATGGACACATCTTCCTGAACCAGCGGCGGCAGGCTCCCTCTTCCTGTTTCTTCTCCCCCTCTTTGTGAATGGTCAGCTCCACCCTGGTGGGTGGGGCTGCTCCAGGAAAACGCCCCACCTCTGACGTCCCTCTTACTGCTAACCTCTCGCCTGGCATTCTAGGAGACATTTTGGAAAAATGCTATTACAATAGGGGATTAAATTGCAGATACCAATCATCACATTGATTTATGATTATGTTTGTTTAGTACACAGATAAGATGATGGAATCCTGCTCCTCCTGAAGTTAAGTGTGTAAAGAAAGAATTACTGAAAAATAGCTATCAGCTATCAGCTAGCTATCAGATTTATTTTCTTATCATCCCTTTAATCATCTGACCACAGGCCATGGGCACAGATATGCAAAAGGCCCCACCACCTCTGCTACATAGCAGCAAGACACACAGACATCAAGGGCAAAACGTCTCTTTGTAGGCGTTTTGGGACTTTTTGTAGTCACTTTGTGTGATTTTGTAGTTATTTTGTGTCTCTTTGCAATTCATTTGCATCTCTTTGTGGTCTTTTTTTTAACTTTGTGTTCATTTTGAGTCTCTTCCAAGTTGGAATGTTTTGACTGGCCCTGTGCCTGATAGGCCCATTCAGTAATCCATCTGGTTTTGGGACCCACTTGGAGGTCTCATCCTTAGGTTGTGAACCATTGCACAAGTGGTATCTATCAGTGCAAATAGTTTGGGTTTTATTTGACTAAGTTTTGAAATATTTGCCTCTGAGTAATCTCCAGACTTAGCTGTAAACAGTTTTACTGGAATCCCTCCCTACAAGAGAAAAAGACATCATAAGAAAACTGCTGACTGCTTTGTGGTTTATCCACAGTAATGGGTGCATTGTTTCTGCAAAGAGATATTGCTGCTGAATCTCTAAATGATTTTCATAGTGACGTGAGTGCCACAAGCAAAACTCCATTCATCTTGATTGTATTGGGGTGAGAGCAGAAAGTTAAAGCCCAACAGCTTACCAACATTGTACAGCAGACGTAGTTTCCTGACTGTAAAGGTCATTGGCAGTGTGATACAGTACATTTCACTCCACCAAGACTTTGTTTTCATAACAATCTGATTAAAAAACAGTCCCCCACTTCTTCTTCTCTTCTCTTTTATCTCCCCATCATGAAACAGCAAATGCACTTTTCCTTTTACTTATTCCCACAATTACCACATTCCAGACTTGCACTCTCCTCAGCAGTCGGGCTTTCTTAAAGCATTCTGAGGTATTCAGCCTTTCATCCTTGGCGGCTACACACTCTGAGCAATCTAACATACCTCCTACAAGCAGCTGGATTTCATCCGCTTCACTGCAGCTATTGTGGAATAATGTAGTTTGCGTGTATATCTCTGCAGATGTAAGTGTCCAGGACTGTAGATCATGTGAACATTTATCACACTGTCACATCCCCACCCTCATATAGTGTAATAATAATCACAACGGAATTAGCTCATTTGTCACGTTGAAGATAAGCCTGTCCTTCCTGCCCATCCGCCGATTTTAAAATTGGGCTCACACACACCAAATGTCAACATTAGGGACAGTGAAAGCAAAAGCTGTTTACTAGAACTAGAGCGAGAAGGACTTTCCCTCTCCTTTCCTTCCTTTTTCTCACCATCTGCAAAGTGTACCATAAAAGCCACACAGGGCTGTGGTGTTGCATGCAAAAAAGAAATCTATATTACCCTATACATTAAAGCACAACTGAAGTTTTGTTAGTTCTTGTAAAACGCCCATAAACTGTAATGAGATGCAGTAATGCACATAGACAGGAGAAATGCATCGTTAAGAAAACGTGTAGGCTGTTGCAGATGTTTGGTTTCTACGGCTATTCTCATTTTTACAAACACACTTCGCTGAACCCCATCCCCTTAGTTGCTGTTGCTACTCCTGTCAAACTTAAGCACAGCATGTCTGGTGGCAGATTTACACTCAAACCTCTTAGTAATACTTTAAAAGCGAGGCGCTGATATTTCATACAGATACACAGACGCAGGATTCTGTCTTCTTACCACTGACTGTCAGTTCTTTCCACTGAAACGACCACTATCACCAGCTTATTTTATCATCTATAGCTTGCTGGCTAATTAATGGTAACTGTGAGTTAGTTATAAACTGTATCTCCAACTGACTTCTTTAGTATTTCCAGCTGACTAATTTCGATATGAGTTTTATGTAATCTTAAATATGTGGGCTACTTGATGGCTAGTTGCAGGGCATAGGGGAGACCGGAGGCATTTATAATATCTCCAGTTGCACCAATTAGAAATGAGACAGAACCGTGAAACTCATTATGCACATGGTTCTTCTTTGCTTGCAAAAGGACAAACTCATGACTCATACTTTTTAAAAGTTTTTCTGCCAAGACTCAACTTAGACTTTTCATCCACAGTATTTTCTTTATGCTGTCAGAACTTTTGAATTATGTCAAGGAATTAAAATCTATAGCTCTGATGACCGTTGTTTTCTAACATTTGATATCTTTGTCAAATATTAATGTTAAATATTAGGCCAGTGGTTAAGTCTTTTGCATCTCAATCTGGGGACCTGGGTTCAGTTCGCTGTCTGTGATTCAGAAGCTGTCTTACCTTACAGTCTTGACATTGCCATAGTGGTTAAAAATCAATATATTTTTCAATTATTATTTTTGGTTTGTAGTAGTAGCCTTGTATTGAAACTCATTAGGGCCTATTGAAATTCAGATTCAAAACCTGATTGGAGCCATTTAATTTTACACATTTTAAACAAGCTGCCAGTAGACAAAGTGAATTCTCATACTTGTCAAAGTTTTTGTTTTCAATTTGTACATTTATATGTTTAATTATACTGTTTTAATTAAACTGGAATTTTAACTGCGCCTGCATGTGCCAAATGCAACATTTGACTTCCAGTGTTTCAGTCAGGCTATGCTTGGAAAAAAACATTTGATGACTGTCAACATGTCGAGCACAAATTCACTTTACCGCTAAAAATTGTTAAAAATTCCCCCAGTCTCCCCTTGTCCTCAAAGGCTTAGCTTAAAGCTATATGTTCCACACATAACAATGTTTCTTTGGCAAAATTGTGGGTGACAAGTTATGGCTGAGGTTACTGGAGTGTAGACAGAGCCACTGACATTAGCTAAAGTCTTGATATAGGAGCATCTTGACTCCCCCCTAAGTTAACTTTCTGTTCAGTTCTTGTAAAAGGATTTCCCGGATGTAAACTGCAACCCTAAAATATAATGTAGTTAGCTAATAGATGCTACTTGGCTTGGAGGAAACACAAGGTTACTGCTGTAGGCCTGCGTTGTAAGAACTGGGCAAGATGTTTGTGGTCTATGGAGCAGATAAACACAAAGCCATAGCCATAGTAATAGTGGTGGAGCTATGATAATCGCTGTTCGGGTGGAGGGTTAAGCAAATGGTCAGTTAGTATCTCTGCACGTCTGCTTCGTCATTGTGTCCCATTATGTTGTCTTTGTCAAACTTCAGCAATCTGCTTTGCAAAGAAAAGCTAAAAGCTGAGGCTGGACAGGTTATGCAAGGTGTCATCAAAGGAAAGTCAGAGCATATTTCATACAGATAAGCAGCAGTGAGAGTCTTTGATAAAGTGCCGCTGCTTTTCTAAAGATTTCATGGTTAAATATTTGCATGGGACAGTCGTATCAAACAGGCTGAGCACGTCAGTTTTGGGAAAAAGACAGCGATAGTGAAGTTATGTGTTGCAGTTCAAAGGACAAGCAACAGCTGAGGAAGAGGTGGTCGGGAGGGGCACCGCATTTCACAGTATCAGACCACCAAAATTCCATGTGGGTGGAATTTGTGTGTGCAACTGGGCGTGTGTGATATACGGCCACTTCTGATTTTTCAACTCCTTGACTTCCTGAGTTCATCTGCTAGTCAGATGATCACTCCCTCCCTCAACTGTTTCCAAATCCTCTAAATATTTGGCAAAAACATTCATAATCATTGTGACGGACACAATGGCTCGAGTCAGCTGTGTGTATTGCAGCATGATCTCCACCCAAAACCAAAGTCACGCTCACTGACCCTTTCTGTGCTGCCTTCGCTCCATCTCTAATTTTAGCAAAGAGGAACTGACATGTACGTTGAGCTTAAGTGAAAAGCGTGACAGGATTTAACACATCTTGGTTCGAGTGCAGTGAAGTTCAATATGTAAAATGGAGCTTCTGTGTCTTTTTCTATGCACTCACAGACAACTGGTGGCTTTGTATTTGTTGTGATAAAATGCAAGACACAATTCTAATTGGCTAAATAATACTGCAAATATGGACTCTTTTCAAATGTAACAACTGAACAAAAGCTTTTCGGGCTGTTTTGTTGGTAATTTGTGTCTTCACGGGCTTTAATAATGCCAAGTTATCTCACTACTGCACCTTAGGTGGCCTAAAATTGCCCAATTAGAGTCATCCACTCAACCCCCTAAAACCATGAAAAAGGCATTCCAACGGCCAATTTTTTGGCAGTCTTGCTCTTCCCTCACACTTTAATGCACAAACTTAAATGAATTTATAATACAGCCACCAGCCAAGCTTGAATACAAGTGTTACTTCTTCATCTTTTTTCCCCGCCCTGCCTATCACTACCACATGTATCACTTCTTCCATTATGCTGTGCCCGCTCTCTCTTTCTGCAGCTCTGCATTTCTCTTCAGTCGGTTTGTGTTGGCATGCCGGCACCTCTGGTATGCCCACTGGCCCCTGAGATAAGCACTTCAAATTCAAGTCACTGTTTCCAAACAACAACACCAGCTTTAAACGACTAGGCTTGTTTGTCTGATATTGGGCCCATGATGTAAAATGAATTAATTGATTAAATAGATTTTAAAAAGTCTCACAGTTAAAGCCTGGAATGCCATCACATGGAGAATAAAAGGTTTAAATCTTTTGTACTGCACATCCTTTAAGGTGTTTGAGAGAAGAAAAGGGAATCAGCTGCAGCTGACTGGCCATCAACCAACAAGACTGAGCGGAGGTGAAAATATTTGAACCGACTGACTGTGTTCTTTACTAAACATGGACAATGCTTTAAAAAAATTGGACAGACTTCTGAAAGATTGGAAGGATGGGAGAGCCTCCCTCTTATCAACTGCTGGAGACCCACCAGCTGATTATTGGATTTTCCTATTTGTTGCAATAAAAGTTCATCAAGTTCAAGGCTTAACTTTACCCAGAGCTGCAAAAGACTGAGAAAAAAAAGGATGATGAAGTTCAATAAAAGCAAGAAAAAACCTTATGAATGGTGTAAGACCAGTTTTTATACTATTGCTATATTTTGATATGGTCTGTCCTTTTGTAAATGTGCTTAAATATCTCTTCCTGACTTTATAGGATGTGAGCCTCCCTCTCTGTGGTGGATCACCTTATAAGCCTCAATTGTAAGTGAGTTTCTCTGGTCTGAAAGAAGAAACCGTTAGGTCATGTGCGCACCGCTTCAAGTTTACACTTCTCTTAACATCTCTCTTATTAGAAAAAAAAAAAGACTTGGAGTAGGAGTGACTGAAAATCTTACTTTATCTGTGGGGATTCTTCTCTGGATCAGCGATGAATCCTCTGCTTCGTCTTGAGTAATTATCTCTCAGCGTCAAACTTTTGGAACTTTTTTTCTTCCTCACTCGCTCCGTTCTTGGATCAGAATACTTATATGTCTGTCCTGGAATGTACCGCACGGTACTTTAAGCTGACACACACCCCTCATCTGCGCAGCTCAGCCCACTCCGCCCCACCCTCTGCGAACTGAAGTTTCCCACTCCCACCAGGAGGTCCCATTGCAATTTGGGCGCGCTGCGTAAAAGTGCGCATGTAGTGTGTGTGCATGATGAATAGCACACACACACACGGGGCGAGGGAGACTAAGAGGAGAAAGTTTGTTACGCAATACTTTCCAATACAGGAAGGGAGTGGGGGCAGACAGTCAGAGGAGGGCAGAGAGATAAGTATTTAATGTTTGAATGTGTATGGTGAGTCCTAGTGTGATCACCCAATAAAACCAGTAAATCAGAGGCAGTTGCGCCCTGGGCAAGCTCCTCCTGTGCCCTGTGAGCAGACGGGAAATAAAAGAAAGATTATAGAATCAGTGTATCTGTTAGTTTTACCATCTACAGATGTTTAAAATGTGCTATCTTTACCATATCATATAAAATGTTGTATACTTAGGCTACAGACATATGTAGTGGTTGTAACCACCAAAATAAACCCAAGCCACAGTTTGAGTGACATGTGGGTGATTCAAGGTTAACCTCCTCTACAGAAAATCCCCTGTGTCAATGTTGTCGGAGTCACTCAAACATTACACGATATTTAACTTCCCCAGCACACATTCAGTTCTCCTCTGTTGGTCAGTTTACAGAGAAACCTCGGAGGAAAAACCCTCTGTGACCTCTCATCCAAAAAGACCCATCCTAGATTTAAAACAACTGATCTCATGCCCAAAAATGCGACCTTAGAATTACCGGAAGAGATTTGATAAATAGAAGATGGCCAGAGCATTTATTTGCTACTGCATACTGTTGATTTCAGTCCAAACCATCAACTCAGCAAAAGCACAATGTGATGAAATGTTTACCAGGTCATTTGTGTCATAGATTCCAGGTCTTTCACAGTACCAGCAACCAATGAGAGCAAAGAGTGTTGATGACTAAAGTACACCAGTAAGTTTGTGGTTTGGCAGGAGATCCTAATGAAGTCATATCTGATACGTGATGTAGATGAGAAGGGAATACGAGATTTACAGCAACAGCCATGATTGCTGCTCTGTAAGGCAGGTACTAAGACAGCATTTTTAACTACAGGCTAATATCAGTATGCTAACATGTTGATGTTTGGCAGGTACTGATATGTGTTTACCGTGTTCACCATTTTAGTTTAACCTCCCCCTAATGTCTGATCACACCAAAACATTAGGGGGCATGATCAGAATATACCTTAGGAGTACAAGAATCCCCTAATATTCAGAAAGTAATAAATTGTTTGACCAAAATATGTATTAATTTTGACTTTTGCTCTTATAGTGTGCATAAAATTTGCCACCAATTGACATTGATTTTCCATAACGCAATGAATCGTGAATGTATTTAACAAGAAGGCATGATGTGGTTCAGAGGAGAGAAACACTGCTTTTTTGGGTTGTGGCTAAAGCGGTTGCTAATTTTTTTCGAGACTGCAAAGCATAGGTTACATAATTAGTGACCTTATTTTTGTAATTTTCATAAGCTAAACAGTGAAGGGATGCTCATGTGAAAGGGATCTATGCTCTACTTATAAAAGCTGATGTGAACTTCCAACTAGTGTCCAGTGTAGCCACGACCCCCAATATTTGTGCTTTGGCTGTGTTTGACATCATATGAATAACTGTGAAACAAACTGTGACATCATGCTTTTCTTTGGAAAACTACAAAAGAGATTGCATATTGTTGATTTCACTCCAGAGCTTTGACTCAGTAAGATTCCAGGTCTTCCAAAGTACCAGCAACCAATGGTAGCAGACAGTGTGGATGACTAATGTGCACAGGTAACTTTGTGGTTTGGCAGGAGATCATAATGATGTCATGTGTGATATATGATGATGATTAGGGAAGACTCAAGATACATATCTAAACCTGCCTTGTTCTGCCATTTAAATGGTTGCGTCATCCCAGCTGAGATTTACTGCATCGGCAATGCTAGGTGCTCTGTGAGGCTGTGCTAAGGTACAACAGAACTTTAAATGAAATGCTAATGTCAACATGCTGACATGCTCACAATGACAATGCTAACATGCTGATGTTTAACAGGTAAATGTTGACCATGTTTATCACCGTAGTTTATTCTGTGAGCATGCTACACTTGATAATTGATGCTGAACAAAAGAAATTTTTTATTTGTTCATAAACATAGGCCTAAATATTGGACAAACTGAAATTTCGACCTGTTGATGGAGCTGGATAAAATGTCAGAAGATTACCACAATCATTTGAATATTATTGTCATTATCTGAGAGTAGATGTAAATAGTTGACTACGAGCAAACCAGAATTTAATCATTTATTATTACTTTCCAAATATTTCTTACCCCACAAGCTTTTGACTCTCTTTATATACTGCAGGCTATACTGTCTGTGCAAAGCATTATGATTTTTTATTGGCTCCATTAGAGCAATCCTCATTTCAACTGCCAACAGTCTACAGCCTCATTATCAGCTCTGCATTTTGGCACAGTGTTGCTTTGAGTGAAATGCCAACGTCAGCATGCTAACATGCTCAGGATGACAATAGTAACATACTGATCTTAAGTAGGTATAGCTATTACTATGTTCACCATCTTAGTTTATGATTTTAACATCAGCAAATTAGGACTAAAAAGAAAGTAGGCTATAGCTTGACTGGACTGGACAAATATGAGTTTGGATGTAATGGCAGTGGATGGATTATCAAAGTTTTTCCAAGTCATCCTTGGGGGGCATGACTATCTCTACCAAATTCAGTGTATATTGATTTAATAATTTTTGGGATGTTTAAGTCTGGACAAAAGTGGTAGACCAAACTCTCAAAAGATTCATGGATGGATTATTGAATGGGCCTATCGGGTACAGGCCTAGGGGTTTCAGAGGGCCCCCTGTCCTTCATTTGCAAAATGTCTCTCAAATTAACGTTCACCTACCAGGAAGACACTCGAAATGACCACACAGAGACCCAAAATCACAAACAGATGCATAATGACTACAAAGACAGGCAAAACCTCCACAAAGTATTTGTGTCTTGCTCCTATGTAGGAGAGGTGGTGGGGCCCTTTGCATGTCTGTGCCCAGGGGCCCACTGTCTCATAATCTGCTCATGAACACATTGCCATCCCTTAATCCATGAGGTAATACATGGCTTAAAACCATCTACTTCCTTTATCTCCATCACCTTCTTTATAATGAGTGCAGATCTTATAAATAACCTTTACCTGGATACACCTCATTAGTGGATATTGTAAAGAGAGCATTTTAAAACCATTTAGTACATTCATCATATGAAATACTCCACTTTCTTCTGCTCTTGCAGTTTACCTGTGGAAAGTATTACATGTCCTGTGTTTCCCTTCTGATCAGAAATGACAACTTCTCAGCTTTCCTCACCTCTGAATCATGTAACTACACACCCAAACATTAACTGCCTCCAAGGGAATGTCTTTCCAGAGAAAATCTAATGCTGTCATTATTGTCACAGAAGAGAGGGAGACAGAGGTGCCGTTATTTCACAAGCCAAAAGACAGTCATATGTCAGATGTTCTGAACTAATGATTTTGAGTCTTAAACATGTGCATCCTCTTTTGAAAATATTGTACTGTACTATTATATAATGGTACTGGAAAAAAGAACAACAACATTGTGACATGGAGAAAGACAGACAGAAAGTGTGCATGTAACATTTTAAATGAAAGAATAGATGCAAAAGAACACTGACTGACTGAGCCAAACTCCTCTCGTCGTTGCTTTATGGAATTCCACAGCATTTCCAATAGATGTAAATATATTTCACTCAAAACAAAAGTTGTCAACTTCATTGTGGCGCTGGAGGAAAAGTCTGGGGATCACAGCGTCATTAGGAAACATCCTCTGGGGACCATGAGCATTTGGCAAAGTAGGAAAAGTTCTCATGTACCTTTATTTCTGCATGAGGCCTGATTTTCTATGTATGCTTATACTGTAATGCATCATGCTGCTGGTGACCCACAATTTGCAGCAACTGTAGCATATCAGGTGTGTTTATTGGATGTATACATTGTGACTCTTTAACCAGAGACCTTAATGAAATACTTAATGTGTGGGATACATAACTCATATATGCTGGTATTTTCCCCTTTTGTATTTGTCAAGAGTAGCCCTGGTATGATGTTGGGGTACAATGTATATATTTTTACTGTTATCTAATTATAAATTTATTGACAACAGGTATGGTATGTCACGTGAGTGGTACATACACTATTGGTTTTTAAGATGGCGGTTTTTTTGTTGTTAGAAGTCTGAAGAAGAGCCATATAGGGAGCTGCTTGGTGTGCGTACTTATTTGTTTTCTACTGTTTCTTTGGTCCAGCACCCACTCCACTGGACATTGGGGTGTGCATGTTTTTTTAAATAGTTTTTACACCAGATTTCATGGCAATCCATCCAATAGTTTGATCAAGATATTTAGCTGAATACATGAAAACTGAATACATGAAAAAACATCTCCAAAGTCACCGGGTTTCATCCTCTGGGGACCATGAATGTCTGTACGAAATTCAATCACAATCCATCCAATAGATTTTGAGATATTTCATTCAGGACCAAAGTGGTGTACCAACTGACATTACCATGTATGTATCCATACCATATGTGGCTAAACCCAATACATTATTAGAGTTGACTGTATTTGCACTACATGTGCTAAGTCATGTTTTCAGTACTGGGTGGTGGTTTATTCAGTCTGTCAGCCCGAGAAGAAACTACTATTCATTCTGGTGGTGTTGGATTAGATACTACATTATGTCCTGCCACACAGCAGGGGTCAGACAGTCTGGGTCAGAGTTGGGGAGAATCCTTTAGATGAGATACGCAGGATGGCAAAACACACGGTAAACAGTATCGTAGTGATACTCAACTGGCCAATGGGCCGGATTTGGTCTGCAGTAGGGTGCCAAGTGGCCCACCTGTTTTTGTAATTTGAATGTAAATAAGGTGCAACAGTGCAAAAAATGCATTAAAATAGTGCTTGTTATCAAAAACTAGTGTCATGGGAGGATCCTGGAAACCTCCTGATGGGGGTTCAGGCTAAGCCCCAAATGTCTTTGAATCCTAGACACCCCTGGCCTGCATACACCTGACCTGTGCAGGGCTGCTGCAACTGGATTTGCCTCTTGGTGAAGAGACAGCAAACAAAGACAAATTGAAAACAGACAATTCATTTATTATATATACTGACAAATATTATTAATGTTTGTTTATGAAGTGACCTCTGTCATTTTGCAAAAGTGGCCCCTGGGCAAAACAAGTTGGGTATCCCCTCAGTATAACAACAACAAGGACACCACTGAAAGTCATTAAAAGGCACAGGCTAAATTTCATTAAACATGCAGAATACTGTAAAGTATAAAATTTAGAATTTAGTAAAACTGTTACTACTCTTCAGGAAGTATAATGAATGCTAAATTCCTTTCACGTGTGCCAGTTCCAGTATATCGTGCATGGTGGCTTACTAAAGTGGCAAACCAGGGCTCGTAAATGGAACACAGCCACTGTTAATATTATTACTTACACCTGAGCTTTTCCTGATATGGCAAGTTAAAATGTCTGCAATAACATTTTGAGCAAACCCCTTTGTAAGAAAAAAGTAAGGAACTGATTTATACATTTGCTGCAGTATTATTCGTAAAAATCATTTTCTATAAGAACTGTAGCTTAGAGCCATACATTACATTTTGTCATGACTATTTGTATTTTGAGAAATGCAGACCACCAGTCTTATTGTTCATCTTGCTGGCCTGACACCGGTGTGATAAACGACACAGACAACATTTGCGGCTTCTGCAGAGCGGTGGGCGTGAGAGGAAACATAAAGGTGACTCGGGTTCGCTGAGTATCTGAGCATAACAGATGGGACTGGGTCTGGGCTCTCACACTGTACGTGGGAAACCAAACAGCCAGCAGCGGGCCAAAGGAAACTTCCTGACTCTGGGAGACAAATTACGATTGGGGAGAAAAGTTATATAAATTTTTACTGAGAACCGTTGAAAAAAACCAATAAAGGAATCAATTGCTGTTGTTCATCATAAGTGGACAAAATATGAGCACCACTGTGCTGCAAACATAGAGTACAGCAGGATTGGCCCTGTGTCAGGGAGTGTCAGGGAGAATATTTTTGGTATGCGCTGTATTGACACGTCTCTGTTAAATAATAACCAAGTTCCTCTGACCTTTTCTGAACTTATGAGGACCAAAGAAGCATACAGAGGTGCAACGCACACTACTAAATGACTTGTTTTACTTTAAAAAAGAGGATAAAAGAAGAATATGAAAATGGCACAAACTGAAGGTTCATATGGTGTTAAAGGAATAGTTTGTCATTTGCAAAACATACACAAAAAATTGCCCCAAAATATACTAGATTAGCAAGAATTTCTGAGTATGAGACGTGAGCTTACTGGACATACTCAACCACCCCCAAAATGCATTGTGACTTTTCAGATTGTTCAGTGGCAGACTGTGAGAGGGATGGTTCTGGCACCAGCCTGCAACCAAGCATGAACAAATGTGAAAAACGTGAAAATTCTAGACTTTCATTTCATCTACAAGATTGTAGTTTGGATCGGTAACATAGTGATCAATACAGCCATAATGCAGAGAATTTTGCCTGAGTGTACTTCAGTTTGGACAGTCTGCTGAAAATGGCAGAGGTGGGACCAAGTCATTGTTTTGCATGTCACAAATAAGTCTCCAGCCTTTGCACTCAAGTCCCAAGTCAATCTCCAAGTCCTAAACTTTGAGTTTCAAATCTTAAACAAGTTATAATACGCTCTCTGATGAACATAATGCAATTCTAACGATACAGTAATAATACATTTAATTTACAAAAATCATGGAGCCTTTTTAAAGTTTGTCAAGTTAAAACAAGTTTTTTAAAACAAGTATGACTGAAATTATTACACGTACTCACATAGCATAATAGCACTATTAATTAAATAGCGCTAAACATGTGGAATTTTTTATGTTTTTGTTCTTTATTGTTGTGTTTAACTCATCTTATATGGAAACATGTCTATAATTTTCTCTACCTGAATTGCCTTTGGGGAAGGTACAGGTATTTTCAAGTCAAAAGGCTCAAATCCAAGTGAAGTCACAAGTCACTGATGTTAAAGTCCAAGTCTTTTTGATTTTGTGAAGTGGAATGTTAAGTCCTCAAATGTGTGACTTAAGTCCATATATACCTAGTACACAATTTGCAATACAAACTGATTGAATACAGTTACAAAGTCTGTAAGTTTGCAATTTCAAACACACTCTTAGTCTTAGCTAAAAATAGGAATAAGGAAGCAAGGTGGGCCCAAAAAGAGTCTACCATATGACCTCCCATAAAACCACAACTTGTGTTTTTACACTTCTGTTTTTGTATGAATAAAACAATTAAGATAAAATGTCTTAATTAGCAAGATGTGCTGGCAAGCATTTTTCTTAAGCTAAGTGTTTCCCCCTGCTTCTAGTCTTTATGTTGGTCCCCTGGCTGTAGCCTCATATTTAATGGACAAACATGAGAGAGGTTTCAATATCCTCATAGCCTAACTCTCTGCACAAAAACAAACAAGTGTGGTTTCCGACATCGCTAGAATGCAGATTTGCGATCTATCGTCTAATGTAGGGTGTTTGTTAAAAAGGTCAGCTCTTGAAATATCAGAGGGCAAAGCATTTGCAGTAGTGTTTTCATTATTGTTATGACTAATGTAATCTCTCACCCTGTTTCACAAAAAAAATTGATTATATCTTGACAGGCAGTCAAACCGAAGATAACTTTCAAGAATTTCTAAAAGCTTATTATTATCTCTAAAGAACTGTTCCCTCCTGTAATAGGCAGGAGTGGAATATTTACCATTGGAAATGACTGCTGTTGCTCTGATTTCTATGATTCATATCAAGGTTCAGGCTGTGACATCAAGAGTTGCGTGTGTTTTACAACGCTGTGATGAAATGTGTCTGCATACGTCTCTGTGACTCTTAATCAATTGCAGTGTTCATTCACAGTTTGCCATGCGGGGGCTGATTCATGCGCCGCAGTTGCTCTGGAGATGAACACAAACAGACAAAGCCAACAGGAGCTCTGCTGGTGAACAAATGATTTATCTGTTGCTCTGCCTCTCTGCTCCAAAGCTCCTGCTCGCGCTATTAAAACAAATCCTGACTGAGCGTGTAAGGTTCACTGTGTCCTCTGAGTATTAAAGGCAAAACTAGGCTATCTCTGCACACATTATAGACAGGAAACATGTTCTTTCCTGAATAGTACTTAATAATTTACAAAGAGCAGACCAATATCTAATCATTTATTATTACTTTCCATATTTTTCTAATCCCATAAGCTTTTTGCTGTCTCCATATAGGCTTTATTTGTGCACAAAAAGATGATTTTCTTACTTATGTTGTATTGAAGGTAAATTTAAGCAGTGGTTGTTTCTACTCTCTAAGAGTCTACAGCCTTGTTAGCAGCTCTCAAATGCTAATGTCAGCATGCTAACATGCTCAGAATGACAGGGCTAACATGATGATTATATGCAGGTATGCAGCTCTGAGGCTACTATGTTCACCATCTTGGTTTGTGATGTAGCATGCTAACATTTGATAATCAGAAACACAAAGTGGAGAATGACGCTGGGTGTCACATTCATCAAATCTCACTCCCTATAGGATGCTGTCAAAACATGTTGGTACTGAAATTTTCAGAACTGGGGTCAGAGGTCACCCACAGGGTCATTCTAGAAGTAAGATACTTTACATTGAGGTGAGAGAGCTTGTAGTGTTTTTCATGGCAAAATGTAAACATCCAGATTTTCTGTGTTTCTCTTCTACACAATTGGTTTATAATATTAATAAAATAATTACTAATAAAAAATACAAATGGAGACCTATAGTTTAAGAAGTTTTTGAGCTAAACTAGGCTACAACATGTGGTTGTTAGCTTAGTCGCAAGCAAAAAACACATTTGGGGATGCTCCTCTGGGCTGGCTGTCACATATGTTGTTCTTTGTTTTGTTCACTCCTGGGTTGGGAGTGAGTTGCTGCCCCAAGCGAAGGTGTTCAAGTATCTCAGGGTCTGGTTGACAAGTGAGGGTAGAATGGAGTGTGAGATGGATCGGTAGTTAGGCGCAGCATCTGCAGTGATGCGCCGGGCTGTCATGGTGAAAAGAAAGCTGAGCCAGAACGCAAAGCTTTTGATTTACTGGTCCATCTATGTACAAACCCTTACCTATGGTCATGAGCTCTTGGTAATGACCATAATAATGAGACTGTGGATACAAGCAGCCAAAATGAGTTTCTGAACAGGAGATAGGGTAAGGGGCTCGGACATCTGGAGGGAGCTCAGAGTAGAGCTGCTGCTCCTTTGCTTCAAAAGGGGCTAGTTGAGGTGGCTCGGGCATCTGATCAGGATGCCTCCTGGGCGCCTCCTGTTTAAGGTGTTCTGGACACGTCAATCTGGTGGGAGGCCCTGGGCCAGACCCAGAACATGCTGGAGGGATTATGTCTTGTCTGGCCTGGGAATGCCTCGGGATCCACCAGGAGGAGCTGGAAAGTGTTGGTGTGGAGAGGGGCATCTGGAGTACTTCGCTCAGCCTGCTGTCCTCACAACCCGGCCTCAGATAAGGGGTTGAAAATGGATGGATGATTCATGGCATTCTTGAGATGGTTTTCTCGACCAAAATAACCTTTAATTTTGAACTGATGTACTTGATCAGTCTGGAAGAACTCGAATGGAGGAAAAAGGATAAATATCTGCTAAGAATACTATTGGTGACATGTAAGAAATCCTTAACCAAGAAATGGCTGAAAAAAGAAATGACTAGAATTGATGAATGGATTGACTTGGTTTATAATATCTATGCAATGGAGAGACTGACTTTCAGTCTGAGAACACGGAAGGAAACTTTCTGTTGAGGACTGGACAAAATGGCTGGTATATATCTCAAACATTAGACCTGACTTTGTCTGATAAGCACTAGAAACACTCCCTTTCAATGAAATTAAACATGTTCAATTCAATCAATCAATTTTATTTATAAAGCCCAATATCGCAATTCACAATTTGCCTCACAGGGCTTTACAGCATACAACATCCCTCTGTTCTTTGGACCCTCACAGCGGATAAGGAAAAACTCCCCAAAAAAAACCCTTTAAGGGGGAAAAAAAAACGGTAGAAACCTCAGGAAGAGCAACTGAGGAGGGATCCCTCTTCCAGGACGGACAGACGTGCAATAGATGTCGTACAGAACAGATCAGCATAATAAATTAACAGTAATCTGTATGACACAATGAGACAGAGAGAGAGAGAGAGAGATGCAGGACAGACGGTAATGACAGTAGCTTACAACAACATTAATGAAAGTAATAATATTATAGTTATAGTTCTGGCTACTGTGGTACAATATGTTGAAAGTATATATATTAGTATCTGGCAGTATACATGTGTGATAATAATCATATGTGTATAATAACAGTAGAAGTATGACTAATGACTAATGATGGCAGCAGCAGCAGCAGCAGGAGGCATCTGGCAGGACCACGGCAGCAGCACGACCGCACACGTCACGCTGTCCAGGCACCACTGCGATATGGGTTAATCTGAGAGACAGTGGAGCACAAAGGCTCCAGAGAAGAAGCTGAGTTAGTGACATCCAGAATGGCCGAGTTAGCAAGATGCAGTAATAGAATACGAGAGAAAGAGAGAGAGAGAGAGAGAGAGAGAGAGAGAGAGAGAGAGAGAGAAGGAGAGAAGGTGCCCGGTGTATTATAGGGGGGTCCTCCGGCAGACTAGGCCTAAGTCAGCCTAACTAGGGGCTGGTACAGGGCAAGCCTGAGCCAGCCCTAACTATAAGCTTTATCAAAGAGGAAAGTCTTAAGTCTAGTCTTAAATGTGGAGACGGTGTCTGCCTCCCGGACCGTAACAGGAAGATGATTCCACAGGAGAGGAGCCTGATAGCTGAAGGCTCTGGCTCCTGATCTACTTTTGGAAACTTCAGGGACCACGAGTAACCCTGCGTTCTCAGAGTGCAGTGTTCTGGTGGGATAATATGGCACTATGAGCTCTCTAAGATATGATGCAGCTTGACCATTTAGAGCTTTATAAGTTAACAGTAGGATTTTAAATTCAATTCTGGATTTTACAGGGAGCCAGTGCAGAGAAGCTAAAACAGGAGAAATATGATCTCGTTTCTTAGTTCCTGTCAGTACACATGCTGCTGCATTCTGAATTAGCTGGAGAGTTTTTAAGGACTTACTAGAGCTACCTGATAATAGAGAGTTACAGTAATCCAGCCTAGAGGTAACAAAAGCGTGGACCAATTTTTCTGCATCTTTTCGGGTCAGGATAGGCCGAATTTTCGCAATATTACGCAGATGAAAAAATGCAGTCCGTGAGGTTTGTTTTAAATGAGAATTAAAAGACAAATCTTGATCAAATGTTACTCTGAGGTTTCTTACAGTAGTGCTAGAGGCCAGAGCAATGCCATCTAGAGAAACTATGTCATCAGATAAAGAGTCTCTGAGTTGTTTGGGGCCAAGAACAATAACTTCAGTGTTGAATTTATCTATAAAGTCTGGCGTCCTGTCCAGGGTGTACCCCACCCCTTGCCCAATGTCAGCTGGGATAGGCTCCATGCCACCAACCCCCCAATGAAGATGAATGTCACAAGTGCACAAGATGTATTTGACAGTCCATATCCTTTAATAGAATAAGTTTAAGGAGAGTAAGGTCACTCCATTCTTACCTGACATTTTAGGCTTCCATTATACACTGACAGGGAATCTATTATGGATAAAGTTTTTGAGGGGTTGAAATGAAAGCAAAAAGTGTGATGAAAAGCCCTGTTCTCTCCTACAGCTTGATGGGAGTGCCATTAGTTTGACGTATTTAGTCAAAAAAAATAAAAATAACGGAACAAATCGGAATTTGGATCTGATGATGATGCTAAATGGATTACCAGGGACATAAATATCTATCATATTAAATGTTTATCTATTTAATAATGTCCCTAAATCCATGAGGTGAAGACTGGCGACAAAACCATCTACTTCCTTTATCTCCATCACCTTCTTTATAATGAGTGCAGATCTAATAAATCACTTTTACCTGGATACACCTCATTAGTGGACATTGTAAAGAGAGCATTTTAAAACCATTTAGTATATTCATCATATAAAATACTCCACTTTCTTCTGCTCTTGCAGTTTACCTTGTGGAAAGTATCACATGTCCTGTGTTTCCCTTCTGATCAGAAATTAGAACTTCTCAGCTTGCCTCACCTCTGATTCATGTAACTATACACCCAAACATAAACTGTTGCCAGGGGAATGTCGCTTTCTAGAGGAAGTCTAATGCTGTCATTGTTGTCACAGAGGGGGCAGAGGTGTCGTTATTCACAAGCCAAAGCAAGTCATAGGTCAAAAACCCTGAACTTATGATTCTGAGTCTTAAACATGTACATCCTCTTGACTGAATTTAAGATCTTAATATGTAAGCAGCAACAGAGCAGACACATACCATCATTCATTCAAATAAACACAAGAAGTTTGTGCTCTAAAAAAAAACAAAAAAAAAAACAAAACAAAAAAAAAGAAAAAAAAAGAGACACTCCAGAGACACTCCCCTAATGCCAGGTCTCACTGCTCCCCACACTAACCGAACAACCTCCTTTACCTTACCTATACTACCACAGAGGAGGTAGACCCAGGGAAGGAAGCCTTGTTAGGCTGTCACACTCCCCCGCCGGGTTAGGCTGTACAGTCTACCTCCCCAAGACGAGCCCTCACAACAATGACACCTCCAGGAGGCTGGACAGTGATCTCAGCCCAAACAGCACTGCCACCTTCAACCAAACCCAGGCTCCGTTTATGCGAGCTCCAGGTAGAAGCAATGCTGATACTACCTTTACTAGCACATTCACCATACTCTATTTCACACGCTACATAGCATAACTACAATGTAAGCTAAAGTTAAAGGAGATAAATGAACTCACAGGATCAGCAAACACACTCACTTTGCAGCATGGTCTCAAACAAAATGGATTCAAATAGGCCACTCCCACACTTAAATAACCTTCCTCTTCCTGGATTTCCTCCTTACTTACACATGGCTTTCTCAGCCCAAACAGCACTGCCATCTTCAACCAAACCCAGGCTCCATACATGCGAGCTCCAGGCAGAAGCAATGCTGATACTAGCTTTCCTGTCACATTCACCATACTCTATTTCACACACTACATAGCATAACTACAATATAAGCTAAAGTTAAAGGAGCTAACTGGACTTACAGGATCAGCAAGCACACTCACCTTGCTGCATGGCCTCAAACAAAATGGATTCCAATAGGCCACTCCCACACTTAAATACTTCCTCTTCCTGGATTTCTCCTGACAGGAAGTGGATCTCTCCACCTGATCTCAAGGAGTTATGTGCCCTGCTTAGTAGTTCCCCCTGCTGGCCCCCAGCTGACATTATTTCTTCTGTAATAGATAAACTGGCTGCATTTAATTGCTTCATCTGACATTTCCCTCACTGTCTTCCTCAAACTCTGTCCCCGCACTCCAGGAGTGAGACAGTTGATCTTGCTATGAATCCCCTACACCCCACTTCCACTGGACAAATCCTAGTCTTCCATCCTCGCTGCTCAGCTTCTGCTCCTAAGTCTGCATATCTAAGCTTTTTTCTTTCATAGGCTTCTTCCACTGAGTCTTCCCAAGGAACTGTCAGCTCAATGAAATAAACTATCTGTTGACTCACTGACCACAACACTAAGTCAGGCCTCTGCCTGGTACAGACTATTTCCTGAGGAACAACAAGCTTTCCCCCTAAATCTACTTGCATTTCCCAATCACAAGCACCTTCTAGGCGGCCACACCCTTGCCTCCTCACTAACTTATCCCTTCTGTATTTCTCTCCCTCACGG
This sequence comes from Epinephelus lanceolatus, assembly GCF_041903045.1. Taxonomy (NCBI): domain Eukaryota; kingdom Metazoa; phylum Chordata; class Actinopteri; order Perciformes; family Serranidae; genus Epinephelus; species Epinephelus lanceolatus. The sequence goes on from NC_135745.1 coordinate 10,894,594, forward strand.
ACAAACTGAATTACTAAGCTCCTATCCTTAACACCTTCTGAATTCACCTGTCTTCGTTTCCCTTCGATGCCTGCAGCTAAACATTTAAACACCTGATTATGTCACCATGTATATCGGCCTTGTGACAAGCTAACTTTACAGCCTGACAAAATATGCTTTAAAGTTGCGGTACGTGAACACAATGGGCATGATGGGTCCTCATTTACCCACAGTTTTAGGTTCTGGGGGGTTGGTAACACATCGTATGTAGCCCCTACCAGGAACCTAATACGATTCTCCTCCATACTCCACAGGTCCCTCCAACTAAGCTTCCTCTTCTCTACACTTTCCCAATTCAACCACTGTCCCTGTTTAGCCTGGGCCACTACCTTTGCACCCCTTGCTATCTCTTCCTGTCTGCGTATCTGTTCTACAACCAGCTTTCTTTTATCTTTGAGGCCTGCTGTATTCCATACCGGTTTACCTGAGCCAAGCCCCAGGCCTCCCCGGCCAAACTGAACATTACCTACAATCTCTGCATGTCTAAGAGCTGTCTCTGCCTCCTGAACTGCCGATCTTGGGTTCCACTTCCTCCCCTTGGTTGGATTTGGAACCACACTCCTGACTACCACGTCCCTACTCCCAGATAACAAGAGCTCTGTCCTGACCTTGGTACATTTAAATTCCTCTGTTAAACTAGATACTGGCAGCTGAAGTATCCCTTTTCCATACAATGCAACACTACTTAGGCACCTAGGAGCACCCAACCACTTCCTAATGTAGGAGCTAACCGACCTTTCAATTCTCTCCACAACAGATATTGGAATTTCATAAATTGACAGTGGCCACATTAACCTAGGATATAGCCCAAATTGCAAACACCACAACTTCAACTTTCCTGGAAGTTCTGATTTATCTATTCTATCCAATCCTTCAGCCACATCTTTTCTAAATTTCACCACCTGTTCCTTATCATTCAACTCTACATTGTACCACCTACCTAAGCTCTTTACTGACTTTTCCCCAATTGTTGGGATGTCCTCATCATCTATGACAAACTTCCTATCACTTAACTTCCCTCTACATATCGAGATGCTTCTAGATTTACTAGGCTTGATTTTCATGCTGGCCCACTTGAGGTTCTTATTTACCTTCTCTAGTAGCCTCTTTGTACATGGCATTGTTGTGGTCACCAGTGTCATGTCATCCATGTAAGCCCTAACTGGTGGAAGATGCAACCCATTCTGCCGTCTATCCCCACCTACCACCCACTTAGAAGCCCTGATGATTACTTCCATTGCCATCGTAAATGCTAATGGAGAAATTGTAGTATAGTAGTATAGTATAGTTATAAGAGTTGTAAAATGTCTTTATTTATTTAATCTATACTTATTTAGATGCTTTGCTTTGTGTCAAAAACTGTACATAAAATAAAATGTAGCGTGTTTTTGAAATTATGACAAAAAACAACAACATATGTAGAAAGAAGCAGAGATGGGATACATGTACCTGTTTTAAATGAACGAATAAAATCCAAAGAGTACTCTGTTTGATTTAGCCCACACTCTTCTGGTGTATATTAACCATGTAATGAAACATGTTTTTATGCAGAAAGGGTGCCAACACAAAGGCCTCTAACATTGAAATGGGCCTACAAATTGAAAAATGGCTGTCTATTTTCTGCTTAATACACAGCAGTTACCCACCAAGGTTCTTCTGCTTTGTGCATGTCGAAGGTCTGAGGTCTTTCATGCCAAAAGCCCTCATAAAGTCACGAGTCACTGGTGTTAAAGTCTGGTTGCAGGTCATTTTATGATTGAGTCACATGTCCTGCGGACAGGTCCACACCTCTGATCGTTACCACCAATGTTTAGTCTTTGGTGAACATTGTAATTTAATCCCTCGAGCAGAGTAACCATGCTGCCCTCTGGTGGTTACAATGAAAGCTCACTGCAGTTTATGACATTGCAATTAATATTCTGCGTACATCAAGTGATTCGGTTTTGGCACGTGTACATCAAATACTTTGCCAAACATGAGGCGTTTCTTTTTCCTATTTTCTGTTAATTACTTAATCACATGCATGTTTAAACACAAGACTGTTTGCAGTGATACATAACAAATATTCATTATTTCAGTCGTCTGAACCAAAGAGGTCGTCGCTGTGCACATGCACACAACAGCAACAGAAATGCAAATATTGCAGCTCTATGTAGAGTGGTCGTGTGCTCAGGATGTGATGTAACATATGATGGATTCGATTTTATATCAACCTGACTGACCATATAGGCTTTCAGTACTTAAAACTAGGCTTTGTATTGGTAGTGTCAGATTTGGGGATGGATCTGCCCACTCCTATTTGTTAACTGGCTGAAAGCAATATTGTAAATAGGTGATAATGAACTAAAAGTGATAGTCAGGTTAAGTGTATTTCAATAACAGCCCATGAGGTATTAGGTTTTTCTAATTGGGAATAATGGTCATTCTCATGGGGGAAACTGTGGGCTAGGTCACAAGGAAAGCAACACAGCAACTACAGTAGCCTGGATGGGTCCATTAAAAATAACACTGCAGCTGCAAAGATTGTATGTAGTGGCACTTAAAAACCCTCACCTTTTGTGTTGCTGCATGTTTAACAAATCATATTTTTTCAGAGAAACCTGTAGTTGAGATAGTTATAAACATTTTTCAGGTCAAATTTACTCTATCAAGCGATGTTTGGAGGTAGCAAGCTGATAAAATTTTCACTGGTATACTGCTTTCAAAGGACATTTTTTGTAAACTTTATAAATAGTAGGCCTATGGGAACTTGATGTTTGTTTCTTTATGAGAAAGGGGGATTATTTATTTTTGCAGGGGACAGCACATAATTAAAAGTAATTGCACCAAATTTAGCAAGCAGCTAATTTACATGTGTTGTCCCTGCTAGACATAAAATCGACAACTACACGATATGTGGCCCCAAAAGTGACGTGAAACAGAAGTAAATAAATAAAATAATAAATAAATAACCGTAATAATTTCGGAAGGAAAAAAAACAGACAAGCAAGTTCTGAAGTCCATACTCTTTTTGGTGGTTAAAAAAAAAAGAAAAAAGAAAGGGGGGGGGGACGGGGGGGGACGTCAGAAGGCGCCGCCCAACACTACGTCATCACTACGCGTCCACAACACACTTCAGTCAGGTCTACACATCTCACACGTGAGTTATGCTACACTTTTTCTTTTTTTTTTACCTTTTAAGAACTGTGTTTCTATCGTTTCATATTTTGCACCAGTTACGCCGAATGTCTCAATAAATGTACTAAAAAAATTGCTAAAAATATCCGACTGTTTCGAAAACTATCGAGCCGGTTTGTGTCAAGAGAGTTAGCATGGACGTCTCCTCTGCTACTGTCTTGTTTATGCAGCCAGGGTCTCTCAGCCAAACTCCTTTCTCAAGAATATGTCAGTATGACGTTTCATCGCTTATCGCCACCAGGCTAACCTTGTAAAACCTGAATTATAACATTGTCCGAATCATTAGTAGCTAGTTGTAAATTCGGCATACATTGGTGTTACCCAAATCTCTTGTTTACATATAATTTCCAACTTTCCCCCCTTAACATTGGTCTCAATCACACCGTTAGGTAAGATTTGCAGGTGGAAAACAGAATAGCACTAGCATACTACGGTACTAGTACCCTAGGGTACAAATAAGGTACCCAACTGATACAGTAAATCCTATTTGTTAGTCTTGGGACAGCCACTGAAATGTATTGATTACAGAGGAAGTGTTTCCTCTTCATTATTTTGACTACTTTGCAGTGACAGTTGTAGTTAAGGAAGGTTAATGTTTAATTTCTAATAAAGTTTGGTCCTGTTTGTTTTATGTTTTTTTTTATTATCAAATACAGTCTGACCCTGTATCAATGATAAATGTAAAATAATTTGTCGTAGGTAAACAAAACTCAGTGTAGCTGTAGCATCATATCAGTCATATCATTGCATAAAATGGTATTAGCATCCAAACCCAATATTTTAGTAACATTAATGTACACTGTAACTGTAGACAAAGATGTGCTGGTTGGTAAATCTAGAGAATGTGTACTTCACCATCAAAACCTAACGATCAGTTAATGTTTTCCCCTCGTCTGTTCCTATGTCAGCCAGAAGATCGAGGATCTTCTCCATCAAGACCAAGTCATTCTGCTTGTATGTCATAAGTTCCAAGCTATGTTGGCTAAACCAGAGGAAAGGAAGCCGCAGAAAGGGGGAGAAAAGAAGAGGAGACACCCTGGTGGAGATGGAGAAGGAGGAGAGAAGAAGAGGAGGGGAGGTAAAGAAGGAGAAGGGGGTCAGGGAGATGGTGGCAGGAAGCGCCTGGATGCACTGAGTGTGGGCTATTTCCGCAGAGTTGGGGAAAGACTCGGTGAAGGCTTTGAAGACAATGAGGAGAGAGGTGAGGATGATTATTTAATATTTGTCATTATATATCAAACACTGCCTGTGTGTGATATCTGTTAACTCTTGTTATTCTTCTTTCTATTTTGTTTTGTAGAGATGTTTGTAGAGAATGTCCTCACAGAAGTTAAAGGGAAAGCGGCGGTGGTAGCAATGGACCGCACAGGAAGCATCACTTTACAGCGGCTGCTGCCACTGTGCAGTTCTGACCAGGTTGCAGAGGTGCTGGCTGAACTCGGGGGAGAATCAGGGTCGGAGTTTAAGGCGGTTTCATGTGACCGGTGTGGCGGCCATGTAGTGGAGAGTGCTGTCAGGCAGATATCCAAGTGGATGGGTAAGATTACATGTTTCATTTCTAAGCAGCAATGTCAAACCTTCTGTAGTAAATAGGTAAATAACAACTCAGCTTTGTGTGTCTCTTTTGGATCCATTCATTTTTAGAGTCATCACAGAAGGAGTTGCCTAATAACGAAGGAGAAGAGGAGGAGAGTTGTGGAGTGTTGGAGGCCCAGGTGTTGTCTTTAAGTCAGGTGGTGAGAGACAACAGCGCAGAGTTCATCAAACATGTCCATGGCTCACACGTGGTCCGCACACTTTTACATGTGCTGGCAGGCTGTCTGGGACCTCCACGCACTGAGACCCGTCCAGGTACACACACACACACACAAACACACATATTCATTTCTTGGCCTAACATAGAGGGTTTCCAAATCTGACACTGTGGGCCCCACTCACACAGAATTCAGTACCTCCACACCCAACCCCTGATTTTGTCACTTTCACTGCTTTTATTATTCTTTGTCTAACTTCTATTTGGTAGATAATTATGGCTTAAGTTTTAGAGCTACAGTACAGATAATTTGGGGCCATTTGGGATGTAAACAGAAAGTTTTAATGGAGCCATGGAGTCAACAACTTTTTTTCAGCATACTTTTAATGGCAGCATTAAAAGTATGCCAACTTAGCTAATAGCTTTTCCTGTTTGTACAGTACACATGGGGATGTACTGACTGCTATAACTGGATTACTGTGATACAGAGGCAAAGGTAAAAACCTGATGATTCTCAGCCAGGTTTTTGGGCCAGATACATTAACAATGTATATGCACAAATACCATGCATACGCCTTTTCCTGCATATGAAGTGGTATTTATAAAGGAAGAACGTGCGGTGAGAATATGTGCACCTTGCTCATTCTTCAGATATACACATAGTTTCAGAGATAGCTGCGAATGAAGTGATAAGGAGACAGATATCATGCTTTTAGGTTGTCCGCCAATTTCTCTCATTGTCTTATTTATATTGAAGGTGACACATTACTCAGTAAAATGTCAATCAAAGGCGCATTTATAAAGTTAATTTGAAATTACAAGTGATGAATTTTATGATCATTGTTATTAACATTCATCTCCCTGTTAATGATTGTTTAGTTTTTTCCTGTGAAGCAATTTGTGAAGTCAGTTTCAACATGAGCACTATGAACAAATTATTGATCATCCGTCTGACATTTCATTATAATGCTGATTGAGATTTATACTCAAATGATGGTTTGCAGAAACGTAGTGAATAAGTGGTGCAGGTGCTACAAATATCCACAGTTCTGTGTAATATCACCTGTTCCGGTACCCTTAGAGAACCTCACCGATGAGACACAGTCAGTGAAATTGCACTGTAGTTTTCAATGTCTACTGACTGGTGGAGGGGCACAAGTATTGATGTGCAAATATATGTTTAGAGGTCTTTCTACATTCAGTTATGGCAAACTTTGGGAGTGGAAATGAGGCTTGTGGATATGCGCCCAGCTCCACAAGATTAAGATTTATAAAACAGAATTAGGTGTATTCACAGCTTTGTAAATCTGACAGAATTTCTGCCTTAGTATACACAGTTTAAGCTGTGAATCTACACAGAGTTTTATACATCTGGCCCCTGGAATTAAAAGGAGCGAATGTTTTCCATGATTTCTAAGTGAATTTATGTTATTGTATTTGTGATGACTTATTAAGCGGGCAGAATCAGCGGTCAGGCCACAATAAGCAGTAAGTGACTTTCAGATGATTTTAGATCAACAGCATGCATCTGTCCCTTTGACCTCACGCACTGTTTTTGCCTCATGTTTCTCTCTGTATCTCTCCTGTGCCCTAGTTCTGAGGTGCGCCTCACAGAGTTTGCAAACCCCTGGTCTAATAAAGTTGTGACCCTGCATTGCTCAGTGTCTGGCAACACTGACCGTATCCACCCTTACCAGACAGAAAGACAGAGAGCTGTCTGAGAGGCTGTTCATCCTAGAAAATAAGTGGTTTAATCTATTTGTTGAGGTAGTTACCACAGTCTCCATTTTGTCCCAACAAGAAATAAAGGAAGAAAATAAAACTTTAGGTCTGCATGCTCTGTCTCTGCTAGTTCTGTTGGGACTTCTACACACTCAGAGGCTTGTATCTGCAAGCTTGTGTTCATGTTGACTTTTGTTACTCTTGTTTTTTTCCAGGTGCAAAAGAACGCAACGTTGCTCCTCAGCTGACGGATTTTGAGATTCCAACGTCATTTTGGTACGAGCTCAAAAGCCTCACAGAGACCTTGATGGACAACGTTAATTGTGAGTCATATGTATTCAAACCCAAGCACTTGCTTATCATAGCTGAGAACTTGTATTATGGTCAGAGAAAAGAATAACGTGCGCATTAAACATCTTTAACAGTGGCTGAATTAAGGTTGCCCCATGATCTTTTAAAAGGGAGAACCAGTATTTCAAATAATATGGCAGACATGCCCAAGTCAACAAACCCTGTCAACAGTGTTGCCTCCCTCTTCTCCTATCTGCTGACTGCTCTGGCATTTTTTTGGAATCGGAAAAACATTTAAGCCTTTTAAATGCGAGTGAGGACTCATAGGAGAGTCAAAGGGGAAGTGCTCAAGGGCTGCTTTTTTGTGCTGTCTAGATTGTGTTTAGAATTTAAATGATAAATCCAACCTTGCAGTTTTTACTATCAAAACAAAATGAAATGGTCAGTAAATAACTTCGGGGCAAGTGCACATGCTGTGGAGAAACGTAAGTGGCTTTAAAGAGAACTCTGCTGCACAGGGACAAAACAACTACGCATTTTTAATACAGCAAACAGAACAAAAAGTGTCTGGATAACTGGAGAGAGAGACCACATGGGCAGCTCTTTCAGTCTGCTTTGGAAGTGATGGAGGCTGACACAGCTGGAACTATTGATAATAAGCTTTACAAGCATCATAAAGCCAATTCTAAAATTAGACTCTAAATGCACTGTGAGTACAGGAGTAAATAAGGGCTTTAGTGTATAGTAGCTTTGGTACAAGTGTTTTCTGCCTTTACTCTGTAATTATCAGAAAAAATTGCATTAATCGTTCATGTCCAAAAGTCCGCATGTGTACTCGATCAGTTTTGAAATCCTCTGCAGGCTTTGGTCCTGTTACAACCTTTAAAAATATAACTTGAATGAGTAATTGGTGCTTTGTTCCGGATTTTAGATTAAAGGTTACCTGGGACAACTTTTGACCACACGTAGCACTGTTGAGCAGTGTTTTTTTTAATTGTTTAACGTTGTTTGTATAATTGATATGTACAAGGATGCACAAACACGACATTCCCGCCACAGATTTCACACTGTTCCACAGATCTACAGTTAGTGGTGATAACCATAGACGGTATAAAATAATGGACGTAGCCACTCTGACGTCATTGGTATTGAAGCCCGAGTTTCACATTTTGGCCATCGCCATCTTGGATGTTTGCAGCCAGAAATGGTGACTTTATAAGTGACCAAATGTGGACGAGAGGGTGGAGCACACATTAACACTAGCTGCTAGCTTGGTTAGCACAGTGTATTTACAGTCTGTGGTTAACTGTGATAATGCCAATGCTTATAACCATTAGGGGTGAGTTCATGTACAAAAATCACTAAACGTTTAGAGTGGGTAATTTTTTTCGTGTAAACGTGTACACGGGTTTCACCACTGGGTGGTGCTGTTGCATTGTACCCGTAAAGCCCCAGTTATCCGAATACCAACCGAACGGGCCATTTAACCAATGGTTACAGGCCGCCACTCCGAAATATCGCCATTTCGACGGTCCGCCATCTCGAATTCTGGTCCCTGAGTCCTGACAGTAAGCTATGGCTAGCCTGTAGAAGCTGGCACTGTGATACGTTGCTCGTCCGTCTGTCCGTCCGTAGCATGAGTCATGTGCGCCACTTCACCACCGTGCGTAGAAGCGCGAACAATTCCGTGTCCTCTCACTGTGGATGCTGTGATTTGGTGGCCTGGTACTCATTGTAGCCCACTGGCGAACGACCCCCTTACCGAATGCGCCATTTTAATAGAACAGAGCACGTAGGCTGCTGACCTGTTGCCAAACCCGGTCTCACACCATTTCTTGTCTTATTCACAGTCTATCACAGTTAGTCAACAATTGAAAAACGTTTTTCGTGTACTAATTTTTCATAACCGTTTATGATCTCAAACACATGTACACGGACTCACTTCTAATAACCATGGAAACAAAATGTACTTAGTGGAAAAACTGAACATCCAACTCCTTACCAAAGGAAAAAAGTGTGTTACATTATTTTGGACATCTAGTATTTTTTCTACCTATATTGAAGCAACCCCCAAAACATTTGAGATGGAAATAACTTTATGAAGAATGATTTACAATCCCCATATATGTGCGTTTGACCCACAGGTACTAAAGGTACATTTGTCAGTTAATAGTAGCAGTGGTGATGCAGCAGGTTGGGTAAGCTTACAAGAAAAATATCAAAATATAGAATGTTAAGAAGTCACAAAGCAGCATCCTGAGTAAGTTATTAATAAGTTAAATAAACATTGCGTGCTGTAGTACACCTTCCGTCCTACCCCTCGCTCTGTTACACTCTCTCTCTCTCTCTCTCTCTCGCTCTCTCTCTCTCTCTCTCTCTCTCACACACACACACACACACACATACATACATACACATACACACAGGCAGGAACACTGAGGTCATGTCTCTGTCCTCAGTCCTGACAACTGTGCTACTGTAATGCATTGAGTTTGTGGTTTGCATGTCAGGTCATGTTCAGGTGGTTGATAACCCATATTTTGTTGGTAAGGCAGTGCAGATTGGAAAAGTGAAGCTGAAACAAATTCCAGTCTTTAATAAACAGGATGCTGCTTGGGCCATATCTTTAAGAATGGGGACAAACTTAAAGCTCTTATTTAACCTCTTATTTTATTCCTACATGCTCTCATGTTCTTATTTAACATTTTGTTTTTATGCCCAATATCTTATTTAACATTTTATTTTACAGATTTTTTATTGGTTAAATAATGTTATGATATTAAACAATTATTAAATTAATCTGACAGCCTGGCCCCAGAATGTCTGCTTAAAAAAATTCTACATTCTAAAGTTAACTCCCTTAATTTATTTATTTTTTGAGACCAAGATGTATCTACTGAATGAGACTTTTTAGAGTGTAAAAATCAAGTTTGTTAATAGGGACACTGCTTCTAAATAACTTCTTAAGTTCTCGTTCCTTATCTGCCAACATACACACCCACATTGATATATCTGTAATAAGCTTATTTCGGACTGGCAGAGTTGGTCTCACTCTGTGTCTTGGATTTGTTTATTAGACCACAAGGATACACACAATGTGTTTTGATGAAAATCACTGAAACTAAATATAACTTTTCTCTCCCATTGTGTGTTTTCCTTCCTAGTGAGTGTGACAGATGCTGTTGCCAGTGCAGTGTTCCAGACCATGTTGACTGTGTGTCACAGGAAACGGCCGAAACTCTGCAAACAGCTCCTCAAACGCATCATGGAGTACCTGACAAGTCGCAATGCAGCTCCAGGAGTGAGGTCAGAGACGACCCTTGAGCCATTTTCCTTTTGACCAGGAATGAGTCGATTAGTCGACAGCATGTTATCTAACTGCTTGTTTTGTTTCTGTGCTGTTTAGTCCTCTTCTGGTGTTTCTTAAGGACCAGGCCTCCAGTCACCTCATTGAGACAATCATACAGCTTTCCCACAAGGCCCTTCTTCGGGATCTCTATAAGAACCACCTCAAGGGTCAGCTGGTCGACTTGGCCCTCCATTCTATCGCCAACTTCCCCATACAGAGGCTAACCGCCGCCTCGGCCAAATACAAACTGGTTCGTCATGACGTCTGCATGTCACATGGTGCAGGATAAAAGTCAGGATTTTGTAACTGTAAGAATGACACCATTTTCTCTCTCTCTTTGCGTAGTTCCTGAGGTTGTTTGACGAGCTGATCCAGGGCGTGGAGGCCATCTTAGCCGCAGGCCACATGGGTGTGATTGTCCAACTGGCCGAGAGCTGCGCAGAAAGTGAGGAGAAACAGGACGAGTTGATGCAGTGCCTTCTCCATGTAAGCATCAAGGGGTGTTTGTAACTGAGATGTAATGGTCCACCTGGGTCTTAAATCAATGTAACAATACCCCTGTTTTTATTTATTTCTCCCTCTTTTCTGACTGAAATCCAAAGTGCATAACAACACAATAAAGCTGCTTAATGTTTGATTTGTTGGTAATGAAATCCTTGTTGATGTGTTGCCTCCCAGGCATTCCACTGCGCTGAGCCCGGTTCGCGACACGTCAGCTGCCTGCCTCTCTTCATGTCCCTGACCACCTATGAGGTGTATTACCACTCTGACACAGCAGAGGGCAACATACAGACAGAGGTAAACAACACAGCAGTCTAATGAAATCATTTGGGGATGCATTTTAATTGTAGTTTTGACATTTCAGTTTAATTAGCGCAACGCTGCACCACAAACAACATCCCTTTGAAAAATGAATGCACCCTGCAGCATATTGATGTTGAATTAATGTTCAGTGAGGTGCCGTTCTGGTGTTCTTCATCATGTCTAGATCCCACTGTCCTCCATCTGTTACCATGGCTCCCGGCTGGTACAGGCGCTGGCCAAGTTCAAGGAGCGCTCCCTCCTACTCAGCAGCTTGCGCACTCTGACCCCTGCTGACCTCCTGACACTGGCCTGTGACCCCTCTGGCAGCCATGTCCTCCAGGCACTCATCGCCACATCCAGCGACAAGGGGAGAGGCAAGATCCTCAAGAGACTGGAGGTACGACTACACAAGCATTATAAGAATATTACAGAATAGGAAGCTGTCACACAAGAGAATTTTTACTTTTAGCAGTTCCTGTTCCTGTTTTAAATACTTCCACTGACATTTAACTGACATTTTATCGGATATAGCTCAGTCTTGGTTTTGGTCTTTTTGTGGGATTCATTAACAATACCAGAAGTATAGAATATCAGCAGCCATATCCATTTAGACATCTAAATGGATATGGCTGCTGATATTCTATACTGATAATTCTATACTCTCTGAAGGCTTAAATTTCACAGTAACTGCTGCTGTTCACTGTCAGGGACAGATTGCAGCTCTATATCAAATGCTGCTGCTTCTCCTAACTGTTTTAGATATGCCACCAGTCTCTGTGTAGACACTTCCTTTGGGAGGAGATAAAAATTTAAGCTAATACAGAGCAGGGCTGCAAGTAATGATTTTTTTTTTATTATTGATGAATCTACCGTTTATTTCAGGATTAATCGATGAAGTATTTAGTTATCACGATTTCCCAGAGCTGAAAGTGACGTCTGCACATTGCTTCCTTTGTCCAACCAACATTCCAAAAACCAAAGACTCTTCATTTACTGTAATAAATGACAAAGAAAAGCAGCACATTCACAAATTTAAGAAGCTAAAACCAGCAAATATTTGTTACTTTTGCTTGAAAATTACTAAAACTATTAATTGATTATCAAAATACTGATTGATTGGTGATTGATTTTCTTTCTTTTGACTAACCTATTAATCAACTAATTGTTGCAGCTCAAATAGAAACCCAAAGTGAAGGTGGAACTTCCAGGTTGCCAGTTTGTCTAGAAATATAAAAAGTAGACCCCAGGAACATTCTGAATTTTTCAGTAAGACTCATGAAAGAAATGCTGAATGAGACACTACATTAAGTTACAGAAACAGGTTGAACAGAGACTAGCTCAGATGTGACATCATGACTGTGGTGCTTAATAAAACAATCATGCATTTTTTGCAAAGGTGTGAAAGTAGTACTGACACTGTTGTAATCTTGATGGCACTCGACCAACACCGTTACAGCACTGTGTCTGAATACAACAGGCCTTTACTTCAAAGACGTTCTTGTAGTTGCTTCTGACTTCGTCCTTCATAACCTTATCCAGAGTGACGTTTCGGTGCAACACACATCTGCTCTTGAGGCTGAACCCAGGACCTTTTGAGTACTGCCTAGGATTACTGCTACTTTACTTTCCTATTACTACCCACCGTTAACTGGAACATATTTGACATTTGTAACTGTGATAAAGTGTCTTAATCTAAAGACAGAAATTCTTTAAGGTTTAGTCAACTTTTTCATTTTTATCCTTCCTAGTTTTTTTAGTCTATCAAAATAAAATCATTTTAGTTAACTTTTAGCTAAGCCCTTTTTGCGTTGAAGCCATCCACTGTCTGTCTGGGATTCTGGGAATCTGCACACATCGCTCAACTAATTCAACCAATGACATTGCTTATAATTTGACAACAGGCTAGACATACAGTTTGGGGGAAATATCATGCATTATGAATGTCTGATAGGGCACCAATGCATTTTACTCCCGTCTAGTAAAAAAAAAAGAAAAATCCTACATTTTAAAAAAAACTATTTTTTATTGTCATCATACTATTTCATGTATGTTACTCATTACAAAGCTCATGTACTGATGACATTTCTTTCTAAGTGTGTCACCCAGTGATACATCAGAATAACAAACTATTGATATACAATGATAAATAAAGATAGATAACAACAACAGTTATGGTACAGGTATGTAATCGTAATTTTGGAGTCATAGAAAAATATCTCTGATTCCATCTCATATTCAAGGTCCTGCCTAATATAATTCATGGTTTATAATGATTTTTTCTTCTTTCAGTATTTCCACCTTCCTGTACAGCATCATAAGAGGAATTTAAAAAAAGTAAAGAGATGAAAGAAAAAAAGAAAAAACACCCACACATGCACGAATGCAAAAAAAAAAAAAACAATACAGGAAAATAAATAGATATAAAAAATACAAATACAAAAATAATTTAATAATAAAAGAAAGTACACCCCTGGATGACTGTCAGACCTGATACAAAGAACCACATTCCAAACCTGCATTTTTTCCTAGTTTTTAACTATCAAAGATCTATTTTTAGCCCTCCAGTGTCCCGTCTTCATTATGGAAAATGGTTGTTGCTGAACATTTGTCATCATGGAGTATGTTAATAAAATGAATACAGTTCTGTTAGAAGGAGGGTGGTGCTATGTTCATCACATTTAGGTGTGAGGTGACTAGAAATCATCACTTCACACCACAAATTTATTTTAGTGGACAGCAGATGTGGTTAACCATCCGTGTGGCTCAGGGTGATTAACATCTCGAAACAATTAACACGTGGGGAAGTATACAATGCACACTCATACAAAAATCCCAGAGGAAGTAGAGAGACAACAGTGCATCGAATATATCATGCATATCAAAAATCTCTAAGTATGCATTAAAACGTTAAATAGTTGTGTAGTAGGACACATGAAAAGAAACATTGCAGTATTGTACATAGAAAGTTTTAAAATCACATTTCACTAGAAAATCTCCACTCATTTAAACATACTTCAGCATACATGTTTATTATTGCCTAGACTAGACTAGACTGGACATTTATCAACCAGGAACAAAGCCAAAACCTTATAAATGTAAAGATAGTTTTAAGTTTTTATAACATTGCTGTTGACTTTTCTGTTTGAATGGGAACACTATCAACGGACGTCATCACTCTCTCTGTTTTATTTGTCCTCTCAGGGCCAGTATGTTCAGATGGCCTGTTCCAGGTTGGGTAGTCGGGTGCTGGAGGCTATATGGAACAGTGCGTCAGTCAGTCACAGGCAGAACATCGCACAGGAACTAGGTAATATAAATCATTACATAGATCCTGACTTTAAGGAGTGGCTGGATATATTTCTTTAATATAGATAATTTATGTTTTGATTTCCTTTCTCATTTCCCCTTGCCTTCCAGTGCCAAGTGAAAACCAGCTGAGGTCAGATCAGTTTGCTCGCCATGTATGGGCCAAATTTGCCCTCTCCCACTTCGTCCACAGAAGAGCCCACTGGCAGGAAATACAGACCGGAGAGTCCAAAAAGCGGAAACTCTTTAGTGACATCCTTGAGTAAAAAATGCTTATTTATAAGATGTGTTTTTTTTTCTCTGTAATTGGATAAAAAATAAAGAAGGAAATATTCCTTATTTGTGTGTTACTTTTTAACTCCAAAAGAGCATGGATCCCTATTAGCTCAAGATGGGGGTGACACAGTCAGTGAAGGTATACACACATATCCTTTCTCGCAGTGGACCTCTGCCCACCTGCAACACACCTGCCACTTCTGCTGCAGCTGCTCATTTATCTTATTTCATTTGTTCCATTGTTGCATTTATCAGGACTTTTCCCTTTGTTTTAACTGTGTAACAGATGCAACTGCAAATGTAGAGAAGTATGATACTAATAGGGCAACTACATCCATTTTCATAATTCATTCATTTTATTTTTATGGTTTAAGACAGCCCATAACTATTAGTAAACATCCAAAACTTAGAGTGCTAAATTTATGATGTCATAAGTAAAAAGTCTGGAGCTGCTCCACAGATAATGAAGTGGTTAAGATGTTACAGATCAGAAGAATACTTTGGAAATCTATTCCCAAACACGAGCGTAGGACAGGGATGTGCAAAACACAACTTGCAGAAAAATTCCCGCACACCGTCTAACTTGCAAAATAATGCATCATTACACAAATAGGAAACTTAATAATAAATACAACAAGGCCTCCAAAATGCCACTGGGTACAAATTGCATAAAATAAACATGACAATAATCAAATTAATCTCTCAAGAATGCAAACTTGCAACTAAGTGGGTCCTTACCAGAACATCCTTTTGCTCCCAAAAAGGTAATTGCAGTGAAACAATGCAGGTGTCATTTGTGGATGAACCTAATATAGCATAAAGAAAAAAGTCAACACCAATGATACAGCTCAAGAAAATACAATATACAAATATAAAAGTAAAAGAAATTCATGCAGAAACACTGCATACATATATAAATGGACACTATCAACAGGTCACATTGATAATAAGTGTACATATCCATATGTATCTATGACTATGTGAGGGTGAACCAGGAGCCTAAGGGGTTTATTATAAAGTTTCCTATTTGTATATTGATGCTTTTCTCTCTTTCCATGCAAACATATCCCCACCTGCAAAATTTGGAAATGTATCTTTTTGAGAATGCAATTTAACCACGAGGACTTCAGCATTTATTTGTAAGAGCTTGCCCATTTAATGGAAACGCTTTGGGATATGTTTATGAATGTCATTATCCAGTGCGTTTTTAATGTTTTATTACTCTATCTTTATGTATAATATTGTAGATTATCACATGAATTCATATTTGGTTTTTAGGCCCTCCAACTGCATGTGGGTAATGTGACTGATTGCAAACTCACAGCCACTCTTACCTAAGAGGGCCTCTCTTTGTGAAAAACTATTTGCCTGATGAAGGTTTAGTTATCGAAACATTGCAATAAAATGATTATTTTTGCAAGTTAGACAGTGTGTGAGAGTTCTTCTGTGAAGAGATATTATAGATGACAGTGAGAGCACCCAGTGGAATGCTCTGAGTGTATTGGTACATTTTCTCTTTCGCAACTGAGAGCACTACATTAGAATAAAGCTCATTTGGGTATAAAAAGAAAACAAATATTCTGTGGATCCACAATATCAGGCTCCCATTCATTATCTGTGGAGCAGCTCCAGACTTTATATTTGATGACATCACAAGTTGGAGACTTCTCTGGTTTCTGGCTTTAAGAGAGAGAGGCTCATGTTCACAAGTATTGATTGATCTTTCCTCGGCCATAAAAATAACATATTTGAATTCTTAATTAAGGTGGAGTTCCCCATAAAGTTTAAATGCACTTAAAAGTAAGATAACTGATTAAAAAAAATGAAGTACGAGTTCACGAAAACACCACTTTGTTACAGTTACAAGAGTAAATGTTTAAATATTCTAAAACATATGAGTCAGATTGTTTATTCTGTTGTGATGTTGTTTCAACGTTTCCGATTTAATTAGAAAAAATGCACCACTTTTAACTGTTTGATGTAGGGAGCTGCATGGCCACTAGGGGCTGCTGGTGTAATGTTCATTCTCTGAGTCTGTGTAGTTTGCCCGCAGATCCAGGTCTTCTAATGAGCAGATCAACAGGAGCTAAGTGTGTGAACATTAAATCACCTACACTAAAAAGACAAAAGGTTTGCTGCTTGTATTGCTGACTAATAATGACAATAACTAAGCTAATGTAGTATGTATGCATACATATGTAGAGGCAGTTTTAGTACATGTCAGTGATTTGGTGGGAAAATGGAAGTCTGAATTAGATCTGAAAGTATGGGACAATCTTTGAAGATTGACTCTGCTGTTCCACTAAACGTCGTGTTTCCTCCACGGAAACACAAACAAATTCAGGCTGTTAGGAACCGTTCTGTGCCTCAGCAGCGAGCTTCTTTTGTTGCAGGCCTGTGGGAGACACATAAGCTTAGTCACAAAGGAGAACATTGATTTTAAATTGATTCAAAGAAAGAAGGCCTTTATCTTGGCAGATGCCTTTCAGTAAAGACGATGATGGACACGGCCGTGGAGCCACGCTGCAGGACAGCACGTGTTATCAGTGTGGGTACAAGCACAAAGGCCACCATCCCCCTAGGTAATAAATACGCTGTCAACTCATTCACAGTTTGATTTGAACCACACAGACAGCATGCAGTGTTCCATACTCAACATACTGTACTGACTCCCTGTATATCAGCTGTAGAACACCCTATAGAAATCCCCCTGTGTCCAATTCTTTTAACCAATTTTAACAAATAATGACACTGATTCATGTTCAGTCCAAAGATCTAAATGAAAATAGTCAGGACCAATGTGTGAGGCAGAAAAAAAGAAACCACTCTACATTACAGTTCAGTTCAACACAGTGCTCTTGTAATAAATACCACCTTTTTAAAACTCTTGACACTGTATTGATTCAGCTGAGAGCTGCTGAGTCAACTGTATGGTAATTTGGAGGCTCCAGGTTGTGTTGGGTTGCTCTTTTGTCGTGTATTTTATTGAAGGACGTTTCTGATATTTCTGCGCTTCCACATTTGTGAATTAAGAGGAAAAAATATAAGAAGCATCTCTCAGCACAGTGCAGTATAATACACTGCCACCAAAGAACAGTTTCAAAAAAGAATGCCCTAAACACCTGACGAGAAAGTCTGACGAATGTATAGAGGGATTTATTTACTCAAATCAGGCAGGGCTGCTCATAAAGGGGGAACAAGGGGGAGCACTCCCAATATAAGCAATAATAACCAAAATTTGTTTTGAACCAAAATGTTTGTTGCTTATTAAAACAACAAAAATAAACACTGTACAATATTTATTGTTGCTTTAGTAAAATGTGGCCTGTTTCATAATGAAAACCACCTCCTCTAAAGATGGTTTGACTATTTTTCTTCTTCTTCTTCTTCTTTTTTGCGTATCAAATCAAATCAAATCAACTTTATTGATCCTTTCCAGGAGCAATGACACAATAGCCACAACAACATGTAACCAAAAAGACAACACAATACTTGTTCAATGCACCACAGAAAAAAATCACTCAGAAAATACTAAAATACCAGGCATGGTAGTTAAAAGTAATTGATGATCAAATATCTTAAAGCCACAGACATACCAGGTGATAAATAAATAAATAACTAAATTACAGTACATTACAGTGCATTAAAAAGTCTGATGGCAGCTGGAATGAAGGACCTCCTGTAGCGCTCGGTCCTGCACCTCGGCGCCATCAGCCTGTGGGAGAAGGTGCTCCGATTAATAACCCCCAGGGCATGAAGGGGGTGTGAGGGGTTGGAGATGATCGCTCTCAATTTTTTGAGAGAGCGTTTCTCTCCAACCCGCTGCACTGTATCCAGCTCAGCTCCAGTAATGGAGCTGGCTTTCCTGATCTTTTTGTCCAGTTTATTTTTGTCTGACATACGGGCACCTTCTCCCCAGCACGCCACAGCGAAAAAGCAAGCGCTGGCCATCACTGTATGGTAGACGGTGCACAACAGGGGTCGGCAGATGTTAAACGATCTAAGCCTTCTCAGAAAGTTAAGTCGCCTCTGACCCCTCTTGTGCACCACCTCCATGTGACCACTCCAGTCCAGTCTGTCATCCACCAGTACTCCCAAATACTTGTGGTTGGGGTCCCTCTCCGCCACAGTGCCCTGGATGATAATCGGCGCTGGTGGGGCCCTTCTTCTCCTGAAGTCCACCACGACCTCCTTGGTTTTGGAGGCGTTGAGCAGGAGATGGTTGTGGTTGCTCCAGGCCACAAAGTCCTCGATGGTATGTAACTGTTGCAAATAAACACAGTGCCTAGCTGGCCACATTGCGTAAGTTTACTGATCTCAACAATTAGCTACTGTTAATGTTTCCTTACTATGTTGGGACCTGCACATAAATCAGGATGCCAGAAAACAAAGGAAAATGATATGAGGGAGTTGGAAAGGGCTTAAAACCCTAAATTATAATGTGATGACTAACCTATTTCAGTCAACTCAGAAAGTTACTCCCAGCCAGTGTGAAGAGGCGAACGATAGCCAAGAGGCTAATGTTACAGCTAACATTACTAGCCAAGAGGTAGCTAAGAAGAAAAAGAGGATATCCCCAAGGGAAAATTCAATTTTTTTCCACTCTGTTGTTATATACACACAGGCCCGAAATACACACATGTACAAGCAAGACCTATACATGCATTAAATGGAGAGATGTAAAGGTGGGGGGGCTGCCCATAGACGGGTACGTCAAGCAGTTGCGGATTCGGTTCCTTACCATTTCTGTAGGAGCATTGAAGTATGAGATAGTTTTGTTTTTTATAGTGAGGCTCTGAGATATGCTAACACCTCACTACAATTAAGCTGAATGAAAGTTGCTTTGCAGTGATCAAAGCAAGTAACCATGAATATACCTTTGAAAACTCAACATCAAAGTGTCTGTCCTGAAACACTGTCCTGGTTATTATGGGGGTCTCTGGTCTCCACAGGATGAATCTTAATGTTTTTGGACTTTTCCTCTTGCAGAATACAACGCCAAAGTGTCAACTATGCGAAAAAACTTAACTTAAAAAAGGATTCAAGATAAGGATTCTTTGATGATTTAATGCATGAAGTACTGCAGCATGTGTCATGAATTCCCATTGCTCACCACTGACACATGATCAAGCCAATATGAGTTTATGTAATTAATTAACACTTATGGATCAATTAATGAGTGTTAACTCACAGTTACTTTCTGAAAGCAGAACAGTGACTGTACAAATATTGTGCTTATTTAAGTCTAATCAGATTTCCAACACAACATTAATACCCAGTTTTCCTGTCTCACCTCATTACAATCTGAGCTGTTGATATGTACTTTAACATGTCAGCCAGTTCTCCCCTGATCTGTGAGCTGACACCTGCTTGATGTTGTTCATTTGCTGGCATATAAATTCATGTTTGCAGTAACAATGAATTACAGATCATTACATGATGATCTATTAAGCTTGAACTAATCACATAAACTCACAGTGACTCGATCATTTTTTAATAGAGAGCAATGGGAATGCATGATTTATGATACATACATAATGCTTCAATTCAAGCATTACATCACCATGACTGATACACTAGTTATGCATTACTCAATAGGTGCTTTGTAGTGTTGTCAGATATTTCATAGTCTGAGCATATTAATGCCCACAAAGAGATTTGGCCACAGTTTGATACAGCATGCTTTAGCTGCACCATTGCATACCAAGCCTCGATCAGCTGAGTTTTAATGGCCGTCTCACATCAAGGGGATGTAGCGACACTGTTCCATGATATTGCTTAGCAGCAGGACCAAAAAGTGACAGTCTGTTCTCAAACCAATCTGGGTCTTAGGCTGAACTACTTGGCGTATTACCTGTGGTTCTGCAGGCGACTAGAGGAAAGGCTCCGTTTTTAAATATCCTGATGTTTTCAGATCTCAGTACTTTCAGTTTGTGTCTAAATCTCTTTGATTTGCCTTTTTTCCCTTTACTCTTTGCATACTTTTGGTTTGATTTTACTGAAGCCATTGCCCTCCCTCTATATTGAGAACAAACCTTACATTTCTGTCCCCACATTCTGCTAACATGCTACCTTAGAAAAAAAGAATTAACAGTATGACATTTATTACATCAAATATTTTTGTAATGGGTATAACATCTAGATCTTTAGAGACAAATGACTGGGTATATTTTTAGTCTTATTTAAACTGCTTTGAATGCAGGGGTTAAAGGGACAGTTCACCCCCAAATCAAAAGCAAATATTTTTCCTCTTACCTGTAGTGCTGTTCAGTTGCTGAGTGTTGGACATATCAGCCATAGAGATGTCTGGCTGTTTTCCAATATACTTGAACTATATGGCACTCAGCTTGTGGTGCTCAGAGCGGCAAAGACATACATTTGAAAAACTCAAGAGCAATGTCTCTTTCCACAAAACATGACCCAGTTACTCAAGATAATCCAAAGACCTTGTTTTGAGCAGTTTCATATGGGAACAATTTTCTTTCTACTGAACTACGCCTGTCAACCATATAACTGAGCAGGAGGAAGCGTGCATCTACTCATGCTCTAAGCTATTACGATTAGGCATCGATTTATATGCACCTCACCCATGTAGTTACTCAATCTGCATGTGCTATGTTTGTGTTGTTGCAAATAGCTAGCCAGTGTATGTTAAAATACGTTGAGTTCCAGAGGGTTTAAGAGTTACACGAGAAGAATGATACTCCTTGCATATCTCTCTGTAAATACTAAGATGGAGCAAGGAGACAGTTAGCCTAGCTTAGCATAAAGACTGAAAGCAGGGGGAAACAGTTAGCCTGGCTCTGTCGAAAGGTAACAGAATTTACCTACAAGCACCTCGAAAGCTTATTAAAACAACACATCAGAGTTTTATTATGGGTTATGTGCCAGATGAAATCTTGACCAGGCACAATGAGCCCTACTGTTCACTCAGTCACCACCAATGTAGTGTATTAGACGCTTGATAGTCTATAGTGTGCAGTATTTTAGAGATCATGAAAAAATCTGCATCTAGAAAATCAGACAAATTTCATTGTGGGATAACAGACAGTTAAGTACATGCCATTGACACTTCCATTGTGGGGATTTTTGAGGACACT
The DNA here is from genome assembly GCF_041903045.1 of Epinephelus lanceolatus. NCBI lineage: Eukaryota > Metazoa > Chordata > Actinopteri > Perciformes > Serranidae > Epinephelus > Epinephelus lanceolatus. Next base: position 10,916,411 of record NC_135745.1, read on the forward strand.
ATATAGTGCAAAATGTTATACTCAAGATTAAGTCACTCACATAAAGTAGACAGTAAATTTAGCTCACTATATAGTAATAACAGAGTGAAGTAACTGCTCCCAGCTAAGAAATATAATGTCACAATAAACACAGGTAAAATCAGAACTAGTTTTTACACCTCAGTTTTTGTAGTGATTAAAGAAACAAGATGTAATGTCAATTATCAAGCTTTACAGGCAGATATTGTTACCTTTCTCCAGATCCAGGCCAGTTTTCCCACCACTTTAACAATTTCATAGCACCATGAAGTTTATGTCACTTGCAGCCACTATCTGTCCCATCTCAAGGTTTGAGGCAAAGCAAACTCACATTTTCAGATTGTGTGCTACAGGTCGTTACTGATGAGGTGCAGAGGCATTCCTGAAAAATTCAGGTAGTCTGAAAAGTCTAGGCATTATACATATTATGAACATGGGTGGAATATGAGTCAGTGGGTCCCTGGGCACAGATATGTAAAAGGCCCCACCACCTTTCCTACATAGGAGCCAAACTAATAGACTTTGTGGTGGTTTTGCCTCTTTTTTTGTCATTGTTTTGCTTCTCTTTGTCGTCATTATGCATCTTGTTGTGGTTTTGTGTCTCTTCGTAGTCATTTTTTGTATCTTTGAGGTCGTTTTTCCCCTATTTGTAGTTATTTTGTGTCTCTTTGCCATTCCCCGACATCTCTTTGTAATCACTTTGAGTAGGCTATCTTCCAGTCCTGTCCTTTTTTGAGGGACATTTTGCAGATAAAGGCCAAGAGGGCCCCTGACAATCTGTTTGTTCAGTAGCTAATCCATCTATGTTTATCAATGTGCTTCACTTGACACCAACTCTCTAAAGACACAAACAGTTTCACTGTATGTAGCTATTAGAGCAGATTTTTGTGCATTGGACAGTCTTTGCAGTGAGACTCATTTGCAGAGAAAGGGAGCAATTAGGCACCAGATGTATGCATATTACCACATTTAGATATATGAAAATAGCACAGGAGCATCAAAAGGCTATTTGCTTGGCAGTGCAGTTAGGAGTGCATTTCACCCTTTTCGGGTGCATTGAAAGTCACACAATTTCTTTTTGTCATATTTGTGTAGAAAAGATGCTTAACTGAGCTAACATCTTCTGGCTCCAGTTTAGCATTTAACAGATGTATGATTGATGTCCATCGTCTCCCCTACATCTTGGCAAGACAGCCATTAAGCATATTTCCCAAACTATCCAAATATTCCTTAAAGAATGTGGCTTAGAGTGTTTGTGAGGTGCACTCATGTTTTTGCGGTTTTTAGACCTTTTACACAGGATTAACTTGATGCATTGCACTGCATCCAGCACATTCATCCATCATATGAGCTAATGTCAAGATCAATACTAACCATGTGATGGGATCTAGTTATAGTTTGCCATGTTTTGCAAAACACGTTTTGCTCTCACCTTTTGACCTGCTATTAATCCACATTACTGGAGATGTGGGGAGCATTGCAGGAGGCATTCGGCCCATAATGATTTGTGCCTTTGTCTTCGACCTGCTATAACAACCACTTAGCCTTAGCTTTCACTTTGGGCTTCTTACTCTGACTAAACCAGTTTTGGTAACATGTGGTTCATCCTGAGCGTGCTATTGAAGCGAGACTGATCTGGCTCATGCTCGCTCCCTTGTATTGTTTGGTTATTATAGCTCTGTGCATGTATAATCAGCTGTGTGCACTCAGTAGACAAAGCAGAGGAACAATGACCTTTGGGGTACAATGAGCCATTACTCCTTGAAAACAAATCACATGGATTCCCCGGGGATTTCAGCAAGGCTTCCTTTAATGCCGCTCAATGTCCGGCCACACCAGCGCTGTCCATCACTGCAGCTTCCACATGCCCCGGTCTTTTGCCAGATCCACTACACAGACCAGTATTACCTCCTAACTAACATGTCTACACCCACACCTCAGGAAAATATGCATCTCATTAGTTATGCACAGTGCTCACTGAAAATAGTCTTTCTTTGGTGCAAAGTGAGCAGTAAGTTCGACAGGCTTTCACTGGCACACAGTAGGTGGTTTTTCGGCTGTTAAGCTCCCTCTGTCTTCCCTGCTCTCGAGAAGTATTCTTTTGCCCGAAAATCACAGTCAATGCCCACAGAATGAGTCAGCGACAGAAAGACAGAGAGAGGGAGGATTTCTGTCACGATGTGAGAGAGTGATAGGGTGTCACAAAAACAAATTGTATCATATTGTCCTCTTTCTCTCGGTTTCCTGCGGGCGTCTGTGCAGCTGTCAAATGTATGCTATTATCTGACAGTTATCTGACCTGTTTAAGGCTGATAAAATGCCTGATGTGTCATTTTCCATTCTGCCAGACATGTTGTGTAAAACCCCAGCCTGTCTCTGTTGAAAGGGTTCACCTTTTCATTGTGCTTATCGCCATCTGTCTCATTCACCTGCTGGGGGTGAGAAGTCAAAATAAACAAAAACCTCCTCTTTCGGAAAATCAACATAAATATAGGACATTTAAGATGCCAAAGGACTCTAGGACTCATCGTCTCCTTGACAACAGTCTCCAAGCAACCATTACTCCTCAAAGCATTTCTCCAGCCCTGTCTCTCTCTCTCCCTCTCTGACTCTCTCTCTCTCTCTTCAACCCCTCTGTCTCTTTGCCAGTTTTGCCTTCCTTTCAAGAGTCCTCCCATGTATCCACTCCAGATACTTACTGTACCAGCATCAGAAGCTGAAAACCACAGCTAACTGATGTGATCTCATGTGATTGGCTGGAGGGAACTGTGTTCTTGCGTTTTTAGCCCAAGGCGCTTCTCTACACCTGCTAAAACTAGGGTGGAGCAGAGAGAAGGGAGGCTGACAGAGATGTTTTCTTGTGCCAGTATTTTTGGAGACTCCAGCCAGTGAACTAGAATGTGTCTTTGGTGCATTGTGTTAAAGGAATAGATGAGACAACTGTTAGTGAACTTACCTGTTTAGTCATGTGAAATCAAACCCAAATTCCTTGTAGATCATCAGCTCTGGTACTCTATGCTAACATTTTACACACCATGATGACTAAACTGTATCCAGTTTTTGAGTCTATCTAAAAGTGTTGCTTTTGACGGACTGTCATTCCAGAAATAACCCATGTAACTGATGTAACTAACTTTGTTTTTGGAGCAATGTCAGGTAACCAGCCGCTGCATGGTTATTTTTAGCTGTAGACCATATCCTATGCCACCCCCCTTAACTTCCTTTGGAGGGAGGGAGAGTAATATCAGAAACTCAGTGTTTTGTTTTTAGACCAGACTGCATGGAAAACATGGCAATTTTGTCAAACAAATATGAGGTAAAACTGTGCCAGAAACATATGGCATCCATTCAACTTTAGGAAGTTCTTGATCATATTTGTTATTTGCATACAGTTGCTTGACAGATGATGTTATAAAGTCAGTTCATCCGTATTGCAAAGAAACATTCCCTCCCTTTCTTTCAGTGATGTTAAAGGGAAATTTCGGTTTATTTCAACCCGTCTCCTATCGTCCTAAATTTGGTTCAAGTGACTAGTGACATACAGATAATAGTTAGCATGTTAGCCATTAGCCTAGATACAGCCGTAGCATCTGACCTGTTAAAACGTAATTGAACGGGCATCCCTTCAAGTGCAACGTTAGTCCACTAAACAAGCTTTTTTTCCACAAAGACCGCCTCATATCGTTAGGATAAGTGTCAGAGAACATATAGAAAATGACATGTAAACGTGTTGTCTTACCATGCTAACTATTATCTGTATGTCACTAGTCACTTGAACCAAATTTAGGACGATAGGAGACAGGTTGAAATAAACCGAAATTTTCCTTTAAGCCAAGGAGATAGTTTTGCTTTTACTTGGCCAAATTTTGAGATTTTTTTTTTTTTTTTTGTATCTCAGTACAATGGAGGTAAACAGAAGGTTCCTTCAAATCATTGGAAGGTGTATCATTTAAATCATTTAATCATTTAAAGAAATTCTAGGGCAATATCCCTTATATGAGAACATGTTCTTGTCACTGAAAATCTACAGAGCTCACTGTTAACTTTGGACTACTGGTTCTACTTTCTACTGAAGTCATTTGTTTTAGATAAGTCAAAACATCTGCTGTGAAAAGGGGCTACTTAACCAAGTAGTGATTCCCAACCAGTACATAATTGTACCCCAGAGGGTACCTCTGCAGTTGCCAAGGGACATTGAAAGTAGCTCATTTACTTAAAAACAATAAAAATCAAAGATTAAAAAAAGTATTTTTTGATTGAAATATTATATATATCCACATATTGAATCAGAAGACCACATGTTTAGATTGAGTGTGAAAACTAGTTAGAAAACTAGCCAGCAGAGAAGCTGAAACAGTTAAAAGTAACATATAACTGTTTAAATAGTTAGCAAAAAGTAATATATGCTTGAAATAATTTAGCTTTAGATAAATGGTTGAAATAGTTAGCTAATAGTAATGGATAAACACAGTTGTTAAATGGTACAAATAGTTAGCAATGGATACATGGTTGAAAGTGTTGGATCAATGGTGTGGTAGTTTAAAACTTGCAAAAACTTGATGTTTTTGTTTGTTTGTTTGTTTGTTTTTGGCCACATGGGGGCAACAGGAACTAGTTGTGAACAAACAGGGACATGTCATTTTTAGCAAACAATGGCTTTCTCAATTGTGGGATCAATAAAGGTGTATCTTATCTCTTATCTTATCTTACCCAGCATGGAGCAGCATCATCATGAGTTTGGAGTCATGTTTGTGGCCACCTGATTTATGTAACTCCAGTATTCACCCTCTCTTACTTGTGCTGGTCTCTACCAACTCCTGAGGGAAATATCTTGCTGTTCAGCTGCTAAAGGCTCCACTATGTTTACTAGGTACTCACTAACTGTGCCTTTCTGCTGTTTGGGGTTGATCAGTGCACTGTGGGTTTTTAGAGCTATTTCTCTGAAAGCCGCCTGCTGCAGCCGAAAACAACCCTATAAAAGCAATGAGAGCGAACCAGAACAGTAAAGTTGTGGGCCGACAGCTTAACAATGAGCTGCAACAAGCTATAAAGCTGTGAGAGGAGCTGCAGATTCAAGTGATAATTCTCTGTAGTTTCATCCCTAAAGTTGCCATGTTGTTGTCTCACATTGTGTGACATTGCATGTTTTTGCTGCAATGGAACAGCTATCCTAAGAGGCTGTCTCACAGTCTGTCTAGAGGATCCGTGAGTCATCTGATGACCTGTCATGCCAACCTTGTAACAGCTGTAATGAGACATTCATTTCATAATGTTGTTTAAAAGAAGGACAAGACACTCATTCAGGATGTCAAACAAAAATTAATTTATTCTCAGTGGAAAGACAGGAGTGCTTAGTAGACTGTGACAAACAAGTGAGCGTGTCGGTGTCGAGGCAACGCTTGACGAGATATCCAAACAACGTTTCCAGAACGTTCTGTTATGGGTCACCTGTGTGGCCAGCCCCCACAGAATTCAGTCTCAACACACATACTAATGCCAGTGGGTATAAAGAGAAAAAAAATGAAAAACATCAAACAGCCACAGGTAGATTAGGTTTTCTCTTGTTTGTCCTCCTGTGCTTCAAGAACATCGCAGTGTTCTGTGACTCAGCGTCTGTTGAAGAAAAGTTCAGTCTGATCATCCCTGCTTACGTCTTACTGCTTATAGCCACTTTGACCTTTTTTTTTTTTTTTCCTTTCGCCCCACATCCTTCGGTAAAGGGTTCTTTGTGCTGATCGCTCATGATGCATTCAGCGGAAATATGGCTTGAGCGCCTTGTATAAAAATCACAGATGCCACTGGTGGTATCATCAAACACTTCAAAATCGGTACGGGACACAAAAGGTGAATGCGGTGTGAAGATTGTGGCTTAAAAAAATGCAAGGAGCATTTTTTAAATACAAATAAAGGGTCTTGCCTTTGAGATGGCATTGCTAGAGACACTAGCTGGATTGTGCATTAGCTATTGGCCACTGAGGTACAGTCAATCCAGTATCATGTAACTGTAAAACCTACAGGGTCTTGACTTAGATCGTCTACTCGGCATGCTATAAAACAGGGTTCACAATAGGTATATATTAGATTGCTATCAGTCTCTACGTAATCAGTGCGTGCTACTTGGGTGTGTGTTTATTTGTGACCCCCCCCCCCCCCCCGCTCATTTTACCACAGTAAATGTCCAATCAGCATCTTAATGTGACTCTCTCCACTGTCACTAATTTTCTCTCTCCTGCTCTCTTCAGGTAATGACTGCTTGCTGATTCGAGCTGGAGCAGCAAATCAGGCTTGCCTTCTTATCTGTTTCTCTGTTTTTCTCCCCTACCTGGCCTCTTTCCCTCTGAAAATTGGTTTCACTGATAGGGAGAAGATAAATGTTCAGTGCTGAGATTCAGGATGATTTCAGTTTTATCTATCTAACTTTTTTTACCACTTTGTCTCCTTCCCTGACATTTCTCTGCCATTGCTTCTACTTCCACCCCTATAAATTTGCTCCTCTTCTCCATCGTGTCTTCCATTTGATTCTCTTCTCCTCCTCCTCCTTATTTTACACCTCCCCCTCCCCTGTATCCTTCACTCTGGTTCATGTGTGTACGTGTGCAGGAGTGTGTCTCTTTTGCCTGTGTGTATGCATGTATGTGTGTGTCACAGTGCACTGAGGTCGTGGCAGGAGCGAGACTTCTGGCGGAGGATCTTGCTGCCCCTGTGGCGGCTCATCTCTCTGTAGCGCCCCCGATCCCGGTCCCGGTCTCGCCCGTATGAGCGTGGTACCAGCCCTGACAGGAAGCGCTTGGCCCGGCTGGTCAGGCTCTCCCTGCGGCCCGCCCCTGGGTCACCATCAGTCCAGCCAGGACCCACGCAGTCACCCCTCGCGGTCCGAACTGCCGCCTCCAACAGCTCATTGGTACCATGGTCCAGGGAGGCTGAGAGCTCCATGTAGAGGCAATCGAACATTAGGGCGCTGGATTGGGCCTCTGGTAAGAGAGAGGAAGCTTTTTTATGGCACACATTATATATAATCGAGGCTTCACACACTGGCAGCTGCAAATGGCAATTAGAGGCAGCAGTTTGAGATTTAAGGACATTGGATCATGGAACCAGCAAACCATCGACAACCTTTTAACAACCCTGCTGCTGTGTGATGAGTATCACCACAACATAATACCTCCGGATCAGCAGCTCACTGCCGTTAGGAAGACTCCATTAGGGTCTTAAGTGTTAATTTGTTGCTTCTTATGTTCCAAATTGTTACAAATAGAGTCAGTCTACAGCATGTCACATCGTGGGGAAGGGAAATCCCTCTCTGTGCAGTGTCCCCGTGAAATCTCGTCTGATAGCCATGATAGAGAAAGTGAAATAATGATAAAGGGTGTATGTTTTTTGAGGGGATTGTGATTTATTATAATACAAAAAAATATTTTTATACTACAAAAAAGGCATTTTTCCATCCATAGAATTATCACAAGTATTTCATATAGGCCGACAGTATGACTGATATCACATTTAAGATAGGCATGAAAGTCCATTCTTGACCTTGGAAATGCAAAACACAACCAAAACAATCCCAACCCAAGGTCCACTTACGCGCTTTTTTCCCCCTGAGATTTCAACCATGGTACAATCTTATTTAAAAGATGGAGTTCAGTTCAGCTCAGTTGTCATCAGTGTTGGGGTACCTTAATCACATTTACTAATCAAATAACAATGTCCTGCTGGCGTTGCATAAGTATTTCAATCAGCAGCACTGTCCAGTGCACCCATGGAGAGGCTCTTCAGTCTGGGTAATCTTGTGCTGAGTCTGAGGAGGAACAGGTTATCCGACAAAAAATTTGAGAGACTCCTCCTTATTAGGGCATAACCGCTGCTTTAGTAATGCACATGATTTATTGAGTGAGCGTGTTCAACACATTTTTTTCCTTTCAAGTCTGTCATCATAGAATGATGCTAGGAAGGCTGATATTATTGTATTTAGCCCTACTGATATATTAATAATAACAATTAATATTTGTAACTGACAGTGTTAGGAAGGCCAACCTCTTATATATTGTTTTATATGGATATAGTTTTATATTGAGGCAGTTATAGCCCACTGCAGTGCCGCCATGATTCTCCTGAGCCTTGTTTTGTGCTGATATGTGGACATATGGAAAGTTTAACGTTATAATATTATTAACTTGCAATTAGCTTTGTGACAATATAACACAAATAAGAGTAATGAATAGTGTAACTAAATAATTAAGTTAAGTCATGCATTACTTTTATGTAAAGGAACGTGTAATGTATATTACTTTTTTGGATTAACGACCCCAATACTGGTTGCCGTGGAGATAGATGAGTTTACATGTGACTGAGCAACCTCTATCTGCTGATAAGGACTGTGTAATACAGTTGAAAGCAAGAACAACAAATAAAGCCAGTGACTGAACCTTGAGTGTGGATTGTTGTTGTCAAATTTCCAAGGTAAAAAAAAAAAAAAATGTGCAGATGAAATCATATAACATAACAGCTCACATGGCATCATATTAATTTCCAACTGAGCAACTCCATCTCCATCTGCTGATGAAGACTGTGTGATTTTTAGCTTTTAAAAAAGCTAATAAGTGGACCTTGAGTTGGATTTTTTTAGGGATTTTGAACAATGTCCAGAAATATGTGAAAAATGTGCTGATTTTTAAAAGAAGATTGGTGGACTGACAGTGGCATGTAGTTCAAAAGTCCTCCGGCAAAGACCGCTGTTCAGACCATATTCAGTTAGAGAAAAGGAGGAAGTTGATATTAAAAGTTACAAAGCAAAAAATGGTTAAACCCAAAATTAAAAAGATACAACAAAGAGCTGTAAATAGTAATGTTAAAATGAGAAATCACCTGGCTTTATGACTGTCTTTTTTCATACAATTTTTTAGTTTTACATTAAATAATCATCTTTTCCAATTCAACTAATTAGCCTTTGTTGCATTGTAATGTTTGCAAAGAGCCGGAAAGAGAGACAGTGATGGCAGGATGGGGTTAATGTTGCCACCTAGCTGAGTTGTATAAGCTCAAATCTCTTTGCTGCAGCTCAAATAAAAAAATCATTTCCATCTCAATGTGACTCTCCTGGATAAGGACACTAAACAAGGCTCAGTATCTCGGCTAAACGCTGCTGTTTGTCCCTGCTCAAACACGCCTGGATGATAAGGAAAGCTGACAGATACAGATCATTCTGCAACAAACGGGCTTCACTGTCAGCTCAAATAGCATTTTTTTTCAACTATACTTCAGCTTTTTTTTTTTTGATTGCCTCTGCTCTGCTCTCTCAGAGCCAGTATCCGAGCACTCTTGAGCAGCTGTGCGCAGAAAAGGCGTTTGAGGGTTTATTATTGGGATTCATAATAACTGTATAAAACTTACACTGCATGAACTCAAAATGACTGCAAAGTGTTGGCAGCAGGAAGATTTTGCTGCCATAGACGAATTTCATGTTGTCATGCCAAGTCATGATTTTCCCTGACCAATCTGCAGGTTGTAAAACAAAATATTCCTGCACCTCTTATTAACTTTTTCTGGTGCATTTAGCCGCACATTTTTTTATCCGTCCACAGATTTTGCTTGGTGGTCATGGAGACAGATCTGTTGACATGGGACTGAGCAAACTGTAGTTACAGGAAAAAAGTAAGCAGTTCATAAGCTGAACTTGAAGATGATTTACGAAACACTTATACCCCATTAAATCTAATTAAAACCTTGTTAATATTCTGAACTATAGTCATTGCAATTTCACATGTAAATCTGGTTTTTGTGTGGCTGCATTTACATGGCATGAACGCATACTGAACAGGTATTACAAAAAAACAAAACTAGATTTGATCTGGGCGTAATAATCCAGCCGCACAGCAGCTGTCGACTCACAGCAGTGTCACATAATAGTCTGTGAGGTAAGAGCAGGAGGAAAAGAGACAAATCCCAAACCGGGTCAACGGGGCTTATCCTAATACCTATGACAGCTGATTGAATCGAACTAAATCTTTATAACCTGTTAAAAGAGTGTTTGGGAAATTGAATTGGAGAGGGAAACAAAGGGAAGAGAGGAGAGGTGAACAGAGGAGAACAGGGGAGACAAGGAGAGGAGGAAACAAAAGAGGAGAAAAGAGGAAACAAGGAAAGGAAAATGGAGAGCAGGGGAGTAGGGAAAGGAGAGGAAATTAGGAGAGGACAGAAGAGTAGGAAGCATGAGAAGACGAGAGGAGTCAGGGAGATGAGTGGAGGAGAGGAGAGAAAATGACAAAATAAGAGGAGAGGAAACAAAATGAGGAGATAAGAGCACAAGAGGAAAGGTAACGAGAGGACACAAAGGAGGGGAAGGACAGCTGATGAGAGGAAACAGGAAATGAAATGAAATGAGGAGAGAAGAGGAAATGAGGAGCAAGAAGAGAGGAGAGGAGGCAATGAGAGGACACAAGGGAAGGGAAGGGAAGGGCAGTGGAGGACAGGAAACAAGAAAATGAGATGAAACCATGTGTGGAGAGGAAATAAGGAAGCAAGAAGTGAGGATGGGAGATAGGAGATGAAACAAGAGGAGGGAACAAGGAAAGGAAACAAGTAGGGTAGAGGAGGAAACAAGATAGGAGAGGAGATGAAGACAAATGGACAATATAGGAAATGAGAGTACAGAGGAGACTAAGAGAGAAGAGGAGAGAATATGAGGAGAACAGGTACGGAAATAAGAGAAGCAGAGGAGAAGCATGAGAAAAGGGGAGGCTAGGAAACAAGGCGGGGAGAAGAGGGTAGAGGAGGAAACAAGGAAGGAGACAAGACAAGAGGAGAAGAGACAAGTAGAGAGAAGAGTAAACAAGGAGAGTAAATTACGAGGCGAATAAATAAGAAAACCGAGGAGGAAACAAGAGGAGAAGAAATGAGGAGAGTAAACAAAAGGACAGGAGAGGCTAGGACACAAAAGGAGGGAGAGTAGGGGAGAGGAAACAAGGTGAGGAGGCAGAGGGCCACCCAAAAGTTTCTACCTGTGTGCTGACAAAGACAAAGAGACAGACAGAGAATAAAGTGAGAGTCACAGTGAGATGAAAAGGAAGAAAGATGTGAGTCACAGGGACAGAGGAAGGAGACGCTGAAAGGAGATGACAGGCAAGATTGCAGATGAAATGAACAAACAGAAGGAGAGGAAGGAGACAGAAGGAGACAGACGGACAGAGGAGAGAGACAGAAAGAATGCAGACTAAGCAAACAGAGCCAGAGTGCACATTAATCAAAGCCCTGAGGAGCAAGGCCACACCACAGCCGTATTAAGCAAATGATAAATACGTTCCAGTGTGACAGTGTATGTGTCACTGTGTGTGTTAATGCTAGGGAGAGATATGTAGCAAAGGGGGGAAGGTGAGAGATAGGAGAATGAAAGTGTCACTGTATATGCCATAAATAGACTTTATGACTTCAGCACTCTCCACCAGGCCCCAGGTTCTTTAAAGAGGATGTTAGTTAGCCGGGCAGGCTGGGTCAGCTTCCTCCGTCAGGCTCACATATCAGAAAAAATACATGTGGTCTGTCCAGAGAGAACATAAGAACATCCTTGTCAGGTGCCTCGGGAATAGAGAGGGAGCATTTCCATATCGCTGACCACATCGCTGCTCCTGGGTTGTTGTTGTTGTTTTTTTTTATATAGACAGAATATGCTGAGTATAGGCATCTCTCATTATTCATTCCTCGCCTCCCTCCCTTCTCCTTCCACTCGTGTCATTAAGAATACACCAAAGCAGTGACCGAACTTGAGTCGACACCAATGTGCAAGCATCGATGCGCACACATTTTACACTTGCTGCCTCTGTTTAAGTCGTACAAAAAAGCAAACCAAACAGGATTTGACCTCAGACTGTGGTTTCTACACTTCCACGCAATAAACTCTCACACACAGACTTCTCTATTCTTGTGTCCTTGTGAGAACCTTCCACTGACTGTACGCTTTTTCTCAGTCTTTTCCCTCATTGCTATATGCATGAAGTTAACCCCAAATCCACTAAACAATAGCTTAAACTTAAATCATGTCATTAATGAAACCGAATTTTGTTAGAACTCTAATCATAATCCTAAACTTAACCGGACTCTTTGTAGAATTAGACCAAAACACTAAAGATTAAAAACAATAAAGACAATACAAATTTTTCTAGTATATATGTTATTTAAAATAAGACACACACAAGCTCCGACACAATGTATTGAAACAGTGTGTTTCACAGGTGTGAAACAAGCTTCGTCTGCCCATCACTAGCTTGGTATTTTGTCCAACACCATCTTGGTTTTTTGGAGCTAGAAGTGACCAAATGTGGATGAGAGGGTGGAGCTATGTCAAAGTGATGGGTGGATCAGACTCAGATTGCGGTATTGCCTTGCAGCCTGTCATTCAGAGTGACCCGCCCTTAATTGTGCATAACTTAAAGTCAACCCTTAATTGTCATGAAGGGAAAATTAGCTAAGACCAAAACTGTTTTTTGTGCCAGGCTGTTAATGTGTTTATGTCTGCTGTAAAGTTGAACATTTTAACATGGGGATCTACGGGTATTGACTCACTTTTAAAGCCAGCCTCAAGTGGCCATTCACGGAACTGCAGTTTTTGGCACTTCGGCATTGGCCCTATTTTTCAGCCCTGTATTTGGCGCTTGAGGCAAATTGGTTAGCAAATTACTATACACCTAGCACACATAGAGTATTAGCATTATATTTGAGGCCCTTTGCTTCAGCCTCCACCAACTCATGAGGAAAATATCAGGGACTTGGCTAGCCCATCTACTTTACTGTGTTTGTATATGGGGGTTTTGTGGGGACAGTGGGTCGCACTCATACAACCTATGTCTACATACACTGGGAAAACAAGAGAGAATAGCTTAAAGTAACATGTAAAAAAAAAAGAGCCAAAAGTAAAAGCATGGTAGAGCTACAGGGATAAGTGTGGGTTCTCAGCGGGTTGACTAGCAATCTTTTCAAATTACAGGGAGTCATTTGACATAAAAAATGGTTAAACACTAAAAGCTGAGTCAAATGGAGGCTAACATGACATTGCTATCTGGATTCTTGTGAGGATTCATTATTCAAACTTGTATTGTATCTGAAAGTTGAGTTCACCTCTGGTCACTGACAATTTCTGCAAATTACAGATGAGACAATTTACCTTTAAAGCCTCCCAGGACCAGCAACAAAGGTTTAAGAGGGGTAATTTAGCAATTCTAAATGGCAACTATAAAGGGCAGAATTTGACGAAATGGGCAGGCCAGGATTGTCTTTAATAAAAGAGCTACAGAATAACCTCTTTTGTACTGGCAAGGAAATATATTCCAACACCACCCAAATGATGTGTGGAAAAACCAATGCACTGATGTTAACACCAGCTATACAGACTCCCTTTGTAAAATATCCTCATTCTGAAGGTCGGAAAACTCAAAGTGGTTCTTTCAAGGACAGCAAAACAAGCTAGACTCTCCCCCAACACACAACCACACACTCACACAACGCCTTCCACACATCTCTTTGAACCAAGACTCCCGTTCATATGCACACCATTCTCATACATTCGCTCTTCCCTCTATCACTTCTCCTCTCGTCCCTCTTATCACAGCCCTCGCCACGAAACAGCCTTGCAGACATCAGGCAGAGAGAAGATTGAGAGAGATGAAGCGTCTGCTTGTTTGTGCGTTCACTGCGTCTGTATACAAGCAGGCAGTTGTGCACGTATGTTGAGTACAAATATACATAAAGATAGTAAGAGCGGTGGCGTCCTGTAAGAGGGAGATAATCCCAACAGAGATGTGCCATCTGGAAAAAACAAAACAAGACAAAAAGAGGCTCAAGGGACACAGAGAGATGGAGCCCCTCCAGAGGAATAGATAGGGAGGTATAGTGTAATGTTTGCAACATATGCAAAAGATGCGTCTTTATATTTGATGATGTGAC